>NC_082678.1:52712246-53015276 GCF_025265405.1 Mesoplodon densirostris | reverse complement strand
TTAACATGGGATGTAGGTGTACTTTAATATCTTTGATATGGTGATAGGGTGAAACGTGCAAGAAAAACATGCCTAGGCGTTACAAGATCTTAAAACTAATTCAGCAAACAGTTCTTGAGCACCGTAGGCCGTGGGCTAGGACAGAAGATATAGCAGTGAACAAGCTGACATTCTACTGGGAGAGACATAGTAAACAAATACATAACGTGGGGGGTAAGTGCGATGAAGAAGAAGGAAATATAAGGGGACGGGACAGAGACTGATGGGACAGCAGTAGACGTGCGTGTGGGATGTGTTTTGCATAGGGCACTCAAGTTCTCTCTGAGGAAGTGACGTTTCTGCAGAGACCTGAATGATTTGAGAGAAGACATGAAAATCAGGGGGCGGTCCAGCTTCCTCGCCTGAGAGCCCGGGAAACCGGCGGAACGCAGATACGCGAGGGCCGGGAGCCGGAGGAGCCGGGCCACCGAGGACTGTACGGCAGCGGGGGAGCGGTTTGGCGGGGACACAGGGCCGTTCAGTGGCCGCCGCGATGCTCCCTTCCTTGCAGGAATCGCTGGATGGGGATGAAAAGGAGCTAGAGAGCAGCGAGGAGGGTGGCTCCGCTGAGGAGCGGAGACTCGAGCCGCCGCCCAGCAGCCACTACTGTCTCTACAGCTACCGCGGAAGCAGGTGCAGCGCCCGGCCGCCCTTGTGGCCCCGCCCCGGCCCCACCGTCCGGCCCCGCAGCCCGGCCCCGCAGCCCGGCCCCGCAGCCCACCCCGGGTCCCGCAGCCTGGCCGCTCTCAAACGCCGTCTTCTCCCCTCCCAGCCAAGGTCTCTGGCCCTCAGGGCCCTCCTCGCCTTACGCGGTACTTCCGGGCCCCCAGGTCTTTTGTGCCTGGCCCTCCCATGCCTCTGCGCTCTGTCCTTGACATCTTCCAGCTCCTTCCTGTCGCCCCTGCCTTTTGTTTAGCGCAGTGCCACGCACACTCAATAATGTCAATTCCCATCCCCTGTCCTTCCTGTCATTGTCTCTCCACTCTCCTCCATCCCCAACCCGCCATCCCTACCCCCACGCCCACCTGCTAGTTACCCTCTGTCCTTTGCCTCTTTTCCCTCCGCCCCAGCAGACTTCCTGGGGTTCTTCTGGCCCTGTAAAGTCTGTTTTTGTTTTTGTTTTGGCCGCAGTGCGTGGCTTGGGGGATCTTATTTCCCCGACCAGGGATTGAACCCAGGCCCTCAGCAGTGAAAGTTCCGAGTCCTAACCAGTGGACCGCCAGGGAATTCCCTGTAAAGTCTGTTTTTAAGAGTAAATTTCCTTGACTCTTCTGGATGTTTAATTTAGCCTTTCCTCCACCCCTTAAGTGGCCTGGAGAGAGAAGGAGCTCTTGTCTGAGCTGTTTTATGGGTTTTCCCTGTCAATGGACGCAGTGGAGGATTCAAGCACTTCTACCTTGCAGCATTTTAGTTGACTGCCCCTATCCTGCTTGCGGGGGGTGGGGCCCCATACTCCGCTTGAGTTAGAACCCATAAGTTGATAGCTGACTTGCTTTTGCGGCGTGCAGATTGGCACAGCAGCGAGCGGACAGTGATGATGGAAGCCCAAGTGGCACAAATGCAGAAACTCCCTCTGGTGATGATTTCAGGTAAAAACAGCTTGGCCATATCCCGCGTATGTGCTTTTC
Organism: Mesoplodon densirostris; assembly: GCF_025265405.1. NCBI lineage: Eukaryota > Metazoa > Chordata > Mammalia > Artiodactyla > Ziphiidae > Mesoplodon > Mesoplodon densirostris. The sequence continues at coordinate 53,013,609 of NC_082678.1, read as the reverse complement.
TCTTAAGGGCATCTCTGGCCTGCAGATGTCAGTGGGTACCCTGTCTCCACGCAGCTTTCCCTGAGTCAAACCATCAAGCCCACCTCTCCCCTAGGAACCTCATCTTGATTTTATTCATTCATTTAGCCAAGGCTGGGACGGATCCAAATACCCTTGTGATGAGCCCCAGGGTGATTAGCCACACAGTTAATCTGAGCTTCTTGATTGGAACTCCAGTAAATATTCAATATAAGTATCAAGAAATTTAAAATCCTCCTTCCCCCCCGCCACTGAATACCCTTTCATAGCTGCTCTGCTGCACGCTACAGTGTAAACTCCAGGATAGCAGGGATTGCTGTCTCTTGTTCATCGATGTCTCCCCACCTAGTACCGTGAGTGGTACCTGGCACAGGGTAGATATTTAATATATACTTACATATATATGAATGAATGAACCTCAACACTTGATGGATGCAAAGTGGAGTATAATACAAAAATATGTTCATTGAGTGACGGGATGATGGATGATTTAAGGAATTTTTCAGGTACTGTAATAGAACTGTGGATATATATATATATATTTTTTAAGTCCTCATTTTCAGAGATACCTAATGAGAAATGTAGGGATGAAATAATATGATTCCAGAAACTTGCTTCAAAATAAGTCTGGGAAGTGGGAGGTATGGACAATATGGGAGTACAGGTGAAACAAGATTTTTTAAAAAATAATTTTTATTGCAGTATAGTTGATTTACAATGTTGTGTTAGTTTCAGGTGGACAGCAAAGTGAATCATTTATATGTATACATATAACCACTCTTTTTTAGATTCTTTTCCCATATAGGCTATTACAGAGTATCGAGTAGAGTTCTCTGTGCTATATACTAGGTCTTTTTTGGTTATCTATTTTATATATAGTAGTGTGTAAAAGTCAATCCCAGTCTCCCAATTTATCCCCCCCCCCGAGCTGAAACAAGATTGCCCATAAGCTGATAATTGTCAAAACTGGGTGTTAGGTACAAGTGGGTTCATTATAATATTCTCTCTACTTTTTATTTGTTTGAAATTTTCCATAACATGAAACCAAAGATGTGAGATGTATTGGGTTTATACTTTATATTGGGAAGTTTGGTGATAGAAGAGCTTTTCTTCCTGCACATTCAATTCATAGTTTCTGTTTATATTCTAATCTCAACCAAACTGAAGTGTTTATGTTTAGCTCATAAATGATCACTAAGCTAGCTTAGTGATCATGGGTAGTAGGTAGTTGGAGGATTGAGGAAAGAAGAGGAGGCATGAAACAGTGATCTCGAGGGACTTCCCTGGTGGCGCAGTGGTTAAGAATCTGCCTGCCAACGCAGGGGACATGGGTTCGATCCCTGGTCCAGAAAGATCCCACATGGCACGGAGCAACTAAGCCCGTGCGCCACAACTACTGAGCCCACGTGCCACAACTACTGAAGCCCACGCGCCTAGAGCCCGTGCTCCACAACAAGAGAAGCCACCACAATGAGAAGCCCGCGCACCTCAATGAAGAGTAACCCCTGCTCGCCACAACTAGAGAAAGCCTGCAAGCAGCAACAAAGACCCAAAGCAGGCAAAAATAAATTTTATAAATAAATAAATAAATAAATAAAAAGTCAATCCCAATCTCCCAGTTTATCCCTCCCCCCCCAGGTGAAACAAGATTGCCCATAAGCTGATAATTGTCAAAACTGGGTGTTAGGTACAAGTGGGTTCATTATAATATTCTACTTTTTATATGTTTGAAATTTTCCATAACATGAAACCAAAGATGTGAGATGTATTGGGTTTATACTTTATATTGGGAAGTTTGGTGATAGAAGAGCTTTTCTTCCTGCACATTCAATTCATAGTTTCTGTTTATATTCTAATCTCAACCAAACTGAAGTGTTTATGTTTAGCTCATAAATGATCACTAAGCTGGTGTGTTTATTCATGGGTAGTAGGTAGTTGGAGGATTGAGGAAAGAAGAGGAGGCATGAAACAGTGATCTCAAGGGACTTTCCTGGTGGCGCAGTGGTTAAGAATCCGCCTGCCAATGCAGGGGACACGGGTTCAAGCCCTGGTCTGGGAAGATCCCACATGCCGTGAAGCAACTAAGCCATGTGTCCCACAACTACTGAGCCTGTGCTCTAGAGCCCACGAGCTACAACTACTGAAGCCCGCGTGCCTAGAGCCCGTGCTCCGCAACAAAAGAAGCCACCGCAATGAGAAGCCTGCGCACTGCAACGAAGATTAGCCCCCACTCGCCACAACTAGAGAAAGCCCGCGCTCAGCAACGAAGACCCAATGCAGCCATAATTAATTAATTAATTAATTTATTTAAAGAAAAATAGAGATCTCAAAGAGTTGAAGAATGAGTGAACCAGGAAATGTGATAGCTGGGCAGCAGTAGGGCCCACTGGAGGCTAGTGGTCATTTATGTATGTATGTACGTATGTATGTATTTTGGCTGTGCTGCACGGCTTGCAGGATCTTAGTTCCCCGACCAGGGATTGAACCCAGGCCCACGGCAGTGAAACCACCAACCTAACCGCTGGACCACCAGGGAATTCCTAGTGGTCATTAATTTAAAATGAGACTAGACACTGTGGATATGGGTTTTTGTCCAACCACATTCAGCTGCATAGGTGCAGATGCAGAGTAGGTAGACAGCTGGACTAACCAGGGCTGAAGTTTTGCTAAGCAGGTACAGGGAGGTGAAAACAAAGGGGTTGAATGAGAATGTGTGCAGGGGTGTGATTACAATGACTGGAATTTATGCTGGGTAAGGAGGAAGGAGGTGAGGATGAGAAACTTGAGGCTACTGTGAAAAAGATATAAGGTCAGTGGCTTGGGGGTCCCAGTGGAGTCCTAATACTAGAGAGAATGAGCTGGAAAGATACAACTATTTTAAATGGATGAGGTAGATCATACTTGGTGATATACATTCCTAGAAGCCTCACCAACAGGAGTCAGATGGAAAGCTTTGCCGAGTCCTTAGTGAGGGCTTTTAGCGATGTCCTGTCTGACTTACGGGGTGTAAATGCAGAGTCCACTGGTAAGGAACGTGTGTCTTTCATTTGTCAAGCCTCTCCTTGGCGGATACTAATCTACCATCTGAATTGGAGCCAGAGCTGTGCAGTTTCATTGCTAAGCGTCTTTCTAAGGGAGCAGTCTTTGAAGGGCTGGGTAATGTTGCATCTGTGGAGCTGAGGTAAGTATAAAATGTGCTGTATCCTGAAGTTTTATTTCTGAGCTAAATATGAGAAGTGGTGAGAAACTCCAAAAGATCAGTACCTACTAGACCTGCAAAGTTCATCTTTGTTCCCTGGCAGCTGAGCACTGGGCCTCCCACACTTCGTGGAATGGAATTAACTGAATGGCAGACTCTGACTCCTCAGTTTACGTACATAGTCTTGTACTTGGAAGAAAAGAGCTCATTACCAAAACTATAAGTGTATACTTGACAGTTGTAAAGGGCTTTCACAAGCTTCAATGCCATTCTCCTTAGAAAGGGGTGATAAAGCAGATACTCTTACTTCCATTTTCAGATGAAGTAATAAACTCAGAGAAGTTGAGGTCCCAAGGCTGGTCACATTGATGGAATTCAGGCTTAAATATAGGTGTCCTCAGTTGAATTCCAGCCATCTTTCCACTACACCCCTTGATTGCAGTTCACTTCAGACCACGATATTGGCATCAAGTCCTCTCAGGAGTATGATGCCACATACCAAAGATAAGGCCATTGGATAAACACTTCACATCTGCCTGGAGCTTCAGTGATTCGTGAAGGTTTAGGGGAGGGAGAAAAGATGATTATATTTATGTGAACATGGATAAACTATGAACAAGAGTGAAATTTGCATGAATTTTTCACATAAGACAGGAGAATTCAAAGAAATTCCATGTTTGTTAGGTGCTGCTTCAGCTAAAGCCCATTATGGTATATGTTCATTTTTCTCTGTTGTTACAAGTAAACCAAGAAGTCTGGGAAGGTCTGACCTACTGAGCAGTCTAATGGTATTGCCAGATCAGGATGACCAGGGCTCAGAGGAGTCTACAGAACTACATGCATGAGTTATCAAAATAATATATTTAACCTTTTTCTTTCTTTTCTAGAACTCCAGGTTACCGAGTTGGTTGTTATTACTGCCTTTTCCAACAAGAAAAACTACTTTCCCAAACAACAACAGACTCTGAACATAACTGTTCAGCGTATGTGGTCTGCTTTTTAGGAGGGTCTGAAAAAGGACTTGAGCTATATCCTTTCTTTGGTCTTTAGGGTATCAGGAAGGAAAATGTTGGCAGGCAAGTAGAGGATTATTACTAGCAACCTCCGAAAAGGTTTTCTACCTCTTATGCATTAAGTTCAATTTCAGACCTCCATACGACCAGTTTGTCTTGGCTTGTTTTAATTGACAGTTATTTGAGAGATTTTTATATTACCTATTGAGAAATAAAACCCTTTCTTGATTCATCCTTTATTGCTTCCTTAAGAACATACTTTCAGGCTTGAATTGGACAAGTATATTCAAGGGCTGAAAAATAACATGAACTGTGAGGTAAGATGATTGCATTAATTTTTTTAAAAGAGTTTCATTCTTTTTTTAAAATATTTATTATTGGCTTCCCTGGTGGCGCAGTGGTTGAGAGTCTGCCTGCCGATGCAGGAGACACGGGTTCGTGCCCCGGTTCGGGAAGATCCCACATGCCGCGGAGCGGCTGGGCCCGTGAGCCATGGCTGCTGAGCCTGCGCGTCCGGAGCCTGTGCTCCGCAACGGGAGAGGCCACAACAGTGAGAGGCCCGCATACCGCCAAAAAAAAAAAAAAAAAAACCAAACAAAAAAAGTAATATAAAAAAAAATATTTATTATTTATTTGGTTGTGCCGGGTCTTAGTTGCAGCAGGTGGGATCTTTAGTTGTGGCATGCGGGATCTAGTTTCCTGACCAGGGATTGAACCTGGGCCCCCTGCATTGGGAGCGTGGAGTCTTAACTGCTGGACCACCAGGGAAGTACCTGCATTAATATTTTTAAAGACTGAGATGATTAACATTATGCGACTGCTATACTTGTCAAATCATCCAGGTGGACACAGACACTTAGAAATTCTGAAAATGTGCTACTTTGCGGGCTAATAGGTGCTTGGGGGCTTCCCTGGTGGTGCAGTGGTTAAGAATCCGCCTGCCAATCCAGGGGACACGGGTTCGAGCCCTGGTCCGGAAAGATCCCACATGCCGCGGAGCAACTAAGCCCGTGCGCCACAACTACTGAGCCTGCGCTCTAGAGCCCGTGCACAGCAACTACTGAGCCCGTGTGTCTGGAACCTGTGCTCCGCAAGAAGAGAAGCCACTGCAATGAGAAGCCCGCGCACCACAGTGAAGAGTAGCCCCCACTCCACACAACTAGAGAAAGCCCGCGCACAGCAATGAAGACCCAATGCAGCCAAAAATAAATAAATTAATTTAAAATGGATTTCTGTTTTAAAAAAAGAAGAAAAAAAAGAAAGGTGCTTGTTAAGGGAAGCAGGGAACATAGTCCTATAAGTGCTGTAAGTTTCACAAGACCGCTTCTGAAGTTTTGCATCTATGAAAAATTCAATTAAATTCAAAGGTATATAGTAACATGCCAAGCGAGGAAGATGACGTTCTTTTCCCAATTTCTAGACACATAAGATTTATATTCTGGCCAGAACTAATGGCCCACAAAGCCTCTGGCACCAGAGACATGCTATGCAATGGGATGACTGTCCTTGAACTCAACCTCAAAGATTTTTAGAAACATCCCATTTTTCATTAATCGATCTTTTATGAATTAGATACATCCGTATCAATTCCTTTATCCATACCTTTTAAAAACTACGCATTTGGTTGGTGGCAGTTAAGTCATAACTCTTAAAATTTACTCCCCATTACACGTGGTAATAATTCCTTTCACTTGTCGTGCATGTGCTTACAAGACACTGCAGGAGGGGAAAGGATAGCATAGGAGTGAGCCCGGGATACGAGTCTAGGGGGAGCTGCTCTCCCAGGCTGGAGCTCTCCCTCCAGCCCCAGGGAGCAGCACAGCCAAGGAAGCCAAATGAGCTCCTGGCAGCGTGTCTGACACCCAGAGTGGGCTTGAGTGCTTTGATGCGATGACTTGTATCCTTCCCTGTTCGCATTTCGAGTGTGAACGAACTATCTGCATTCTCTCAGTCCTTCAACAGGCACTTTATAAGCTCATCCATGGACGTTTCAGACGCTCTGCCAGGTGCTGGGGAGATGAGGAGTATTAAGAGAGTATCTCCAAGAGTTCACAGTACAGTGGGAGGAGACTGACATGTAAATGCCCCAACTCCTTTCAGTGAAGAAATAGCATGGAACCCTATTAATTCAGTCTCTTCATTTTATATAACGCATTTCTTAGTGTGTTTTTAAGAAATGCAGTACTGAATTAATCCCCACTCTGCCCAACAAGCCCAGCAAAATTATATCACAATTCCTTTTTTAAAATTTGTGGCGTTAGCTTAAAAGAAGGTGTCTGTCCCCAGTTCTTTTCACTGTCAAGAGTATCATGAAGAAAATGTTAAGTCCAAGGTGAAGGCTGATATCAAAGCAAATGACATTCTCTCTTGATCTAGGAAAGGGGTGGGGAGAACCACGTACAGTCCTACCTGAGCAGCTGGTTTGAGGATGTTGTATGCCCAATCCAAAGGGTGGTTCATCTCTTTCAGGAGCAGCTTACCTTTCTGCTACATGCTGTAAGTATTGCCCAAACAAAAGCATTTCCTTAATTGAGAATCGCTTTGGCCGAGTTTGGATTATTTAAAGGCATACTTATTTTCTCTGAACATTACCTTCCCCCCCCCGAATATTCATTCAGACAATGCCTGCATTAGGATAGACCACACTCTATTTATTCAGATCTAGAAAGTTACACTACTAAGGTAGAATTGCAAATACTGAGTCTTCTAATAGGATAAAACGTTTTAAAATAATTACCTTTTTTATTTTGGCCGCGCTGCACAGCATATGCGATCTTGGTTCCCCAACCAGGGATTGAACCTGGGCCATGGCAGTGAAAGCCCCGAATGCTAACCACTAGACCAGCAGGGAACTCCCTAAAATAATTACTCTTTGAAGTGATCTGGAAGAGGTGTAATTTCCAAAATAATTTGAGAAGGAAAATGGAAATCAAAAGTGATTCTACCTATATAAAAATGTCCAAATAAAAAATGAAAAATTCACTAAAATATCCAGACAATGGGGAAGGCTCGAGTAAATGGCCAGGTTTTTCATGTAAATATGTGGTAGGTAGATGCAGCTGAGGCTGGATGGCCCCACAAGCCCAGGTGGTGAAGCCAGGTTTCAGACCATTAGTGAGCAACAGCTGAACAAGGCTCTGGAGAGCTCCCGGACAGTGCCCAGCAAGCACTGTCTAGCGTGGTGGTTATTGGGGGAGGTGATGTTTAGTCACAAGTGGCTGCCTAACAAGGAAAACTGGAATACATGTGTCAGTTAGGCTTTATTTTTCTCTCATAGGCTCTGAGTTATACTCCTGTTGAGGTTAAAGAATCAGATGAAAAAACAAAGAGAGACATTCACAGGTAAAGAACAGTTTTGCAAAGAGAGAACCTTTTCCACAGCAAGCCTGATATTTATGTTTTTAACACCCACCCCCGCTCCCAATGCAGAATGAATTTGCTTCCTCCTTCCCATCCTGTAATATAGTTTGTGCAAAAGGATTGTGTGTGTGGCAGGTTTCTGAGTGTGGCCAGTCTCCAAGGCCTTATTCACGAAGGCACCATGACGTCTTTGTGCATGGCCATGACGGAGGAGCAGCATAAGTCTGTGATCATCGATTGTAGTAGCTCCCGGCCTCAGTTCCACAACGCAGGTGAGCCACAACCCCGGGAGCAGGCTTGTGAATCTCCTTTTTTGCGCTGAGAACAAATGATGCAAACTTATCCTTCCTGTCTTGTGCAGTTTTACATGTTTATCCCCAAATCACCAAAAACAATAGCAGTTCTAGAAACGTGGAAATCATGTCATGCCTTGCAATTCTTCTCCTAGGTATATAGAGAACTCTTGTATATGTACACAAGGAGACAAATACAAGATGTTCATAAGGGCACTGTTTGAAATAGCAAAGAACTGAAAGCAACTTAAGTGTCTGTCAACAGAACTGATAAACTGCTCTGTTCGTACAATGGAATACTATATAGCCGTGACAATGAGTGAACTAGAGCTATATGTCTCAGTATAGCACACAAACGTATTATATAGTGCAAGAGCCATGAAAGAAAAATACAGCTTTAACATATGCAAAATAATACTATATAGGGCTTATAGATAAAGTATGTGGCAAAAGTTTAAAGAAAGACATGGGCATGATAATTCTTTCTGATGGGAAAGGAAGGGGATGTGATTGGGAAGAGGCACATTGGAGCTTCAACCATTTTGGTATTTCTTAACCTGGTGGTGAGTTAAGTTTTTTTAGACCATTATAGAAGTCTTAAATAATTCATTTTAAGAGTTTTTATAAAGGAGGAAAGAATATCATAATGTATACAAATATTGAATCATTATGTTGTGCACCTGAAACTAATATGTCAATTACACCTCAATTTAAAAAAAGAAAATAAATAAAAAGAAAGGAAGAATAAATGTCTTGTGATTTCACTTTTATTTATTTTTCTAAAATATTTTATAGGAAGCAATCGGTTTTGTGAGGATTGGATGCAGGCTTTTTTGAATGGTGCTGAAGGAGGTAACCCTTTTCTTTTTCGACAAGTCCTGGAGAACTTTAAACTAAAGGTAACTGATTGGCTGTGTGCCGAGTGCCACGCATAGTCTTTGTCTGAACTGTAATTAGTACCCGTGACGGAGTAACAAATCTGCTTTATAGCTATAATGTCATTCTCAAAACTAGAATCCTTAGTGCCAGTCTTCCCACACCCAGTGACCACTGGGTACCTAAACTTTTCATCTTTGCTAATCTGACAGGGTGACGATGGTTTATCACTGTTTTTATTTGCTCTTTTATTTATTTTTTATTTTTTGGCTGTGTCGGGTCTTAGTTGCAGAGCGTGGGCTCTTCACTGCGGCGTGCGGGCTCTCTGGTTGTGGCGCGCGGGCTTAGTTGCCCCAGAGCATGTGGGATCTTAGTACCCTGACCGGGGATCGAACCAGCGTCCCCTGCATTGCAAGATGGAGTCTTAACCACTGGACCACCAGGGAAGTCCCTTTATTTGCATTTTAAAAATTCAGTTTATTTCAACCAAAACCAAAACAGTTCGCCCATTTCTCCCACTCCCTACCTCCTGCCTCTGGTGGCCTGAGTCTGTTCTCGAAGTCTATGAGCTTGTTTTTTTTTGTTTTTTTTTTAACTCTCTATATATTTGGATTCCACGTGTAGAAGAGATCGTGTGGTATTTGTCTTTCTCTGTCGGACATGTCTCACTTAGCACTTAGCACGGTGCCCTTGAGGTCCATCCGTGTTGTCACCGATGGCAGGATCTCATTCTTTTTCATGGCTGAGTGGTATTCCACTGGGTATACATACCACAGTTTCTTTGTCCACTCATCCGTCAGTGGACACTTGGGTTCTTCGTGTCGTTGGTGATGCCGCAGGGAACATGAGGGTGCAGATACCTTTTTGAATAGGTGTTTTTGTTTTCTTCAGGTAGATGCAGAAGGAGCATTGCTGGATCGTATCTTTTTCATTTGGATAATTACCTTAGGGGATATTCCCTAAAGTGGGATTCCCAAGTCAAAGCGTTTGAATGCTTTGGTTCCTATTACAAATTGCCAGCTTGCACTTCAGAAAAATAGGAACAAATTACAGAATGGCCAGCAATGTGTGTGGGTTTTCTATGCAGAACCTAATATAACAGTTTGTATCAATCTTATTTATTTTTATTAATTTAATACTGGCACTACATAGCTGTTCAAATCTGTCTTTAATTATTATTCAGGCTGAACATTTTTTCATGTTAGTTTACTATTTGCAAATAAACAAAAAGACACATTTCAATGGAGCAAATCTATCCACTATGATATAGCGACATTATAAATTGTAAAGGCAATACTAATGAAAGATGTTACCTGTCATTCTTTATATGTAAACAATATCTTTATAGTTTTTGATAAATTGTCAAGTAGAGTCTGGGTCTTAACCATAAATTTGCATTATTCTGTATCTATTTTGTACCATAAGCCTTATTCACAATAATTAAAATAATTTTTAAAAAACAAACACAAACTAGAATCCTCAAAAGGCATTCCATTTATATTTTTCAGTGGCTTCTGCATGTGTACCATTGCATATCCAATTAACTGGATTGAATGCTTGCTTATATTTCAAGGATGTCAGTCTTATAATTTGTGACATACCTTAGTTGGAAAGCACAAAAAAAGGAGTTCCATGCCTAAGTGTTCAAAATTTTGGTGGGGAGGCATGTTGTCACCTTATTTAGGAGATTTGTAAAGTATTTTTACTTTATATATATAAAAGATTTTGTTCTACCAAGGGCAAAGCGTATTAGCAATAAAAATGACGAAAATAGGGGCTTCCCTGGTGGCGCAGTGGTTGAGAGTCCACCTGCCGATGCAGGGGACACGGGTTCGTGCCCTGGTCTGGGAAGATCCCACATTCCGCGGAGCGGCTGGGACCGTGGGCCATGGCCGCTGGGCCTGCGCGTCCGGAGCCTGTGCTCCGCAACGGGAGAGGCCACAATGGTGAGAGGCCCGTGTACCGCAAAAAAAAAAAAAAAAAAAAGATGAAAATATTCAAAAATAAAAAGCAGACATTTCAGTAACATATGTTGAGTTCTCAGCTGGATAGGAGATCTTTTTCAGGCTTCATTATTATCTCACTAAACACATATTTAACTGGGTAATCTTTTTCTAGGCCATACAAGACACAAATAATTTGAAGAGATTTATCCGGCAGGCAGAAATGAATCATTATGCTTTGTTTAAATGTTACATGTTCCTAAAGAACTGTGGTAGTGGAGATATCCTTTTGAAGATTGTTAAAGTGGAACACGAAGAAATGCCCGAAGCCAAAAGTGTGGTAGCTGTCCTTGAAGAATTTATGAAAGAAGCTCCTACCCAAAGTTTTTGATCACATGTTTTGAGATGATTATATTGTGAAGTTACGCAAGCCTTGGTGTTTGAAATTGCAGTTGTTATAACTGTCATAGGATTGCTATTTCAGATTATTTGAAACATTCTAGGTTTTTTCATGTTGTACTTTTAAGATTAAACCTAATTAGACATATAAATCTGAGGAAAGTCTTCACTGAGCCCTAGAGAGATGTGTGTTAGAGTTGTGAAAATTTTACATTTGCTGGTCTCATAAATTCTAGACTTCAGGGAGTTGTTGCTTAAAAAACTTCAGAGGTGATTTTGTGGCTTCTGTGAGGAGTTTGCTGCAGTATTTAGCAAAGTTTCCTCCCAGAAAAATGATAATACTTCTTTCTCAACACACTATAGCTTCTTTTAAAAAAAGTACTCCTAGTTTTAGGACAGATTAATACCACGACACCATTTCAAAAACAGATCTGTGCATCCTGTGGGTGCTTGATAGATTTTTTTTGTCTGATTGATAATGGATGGATGATGAAGCCAGCTTTCATGTCAATATGCAAATAAATCATGAGTGTGTAAGGAAGTAAATGAGCTTTAAAAATAGATGTACTCGGGCTTCCCTGGTGGCGCAGTGGTAGAGAGTCCGCCTGCCAATGCAGGGGGACATGGGTTCGTGCCCCGGTCCGGGAAGATCCCACATGCCGCGGAGTGGCTGCGCCCGTGAGCCATGGCCGCTGAGCCTGCGCGTCCAGAGCCTGTGCTCCGCAACGGGAGAGGCCACAACAGTGAGAGGCTGCGTACCACAAAAAAAAAAAAAAAAAAAGATGTACTAGCTTCAAGATAAAACATTATCTCTGATGGAAAGCTACTGCAGAAGTGGCCCCATCACTTTTCTTCATTTGTTCACAGGTATTTGCCAAGAGCCTATTTTTTTTTCTTTCAGATGAAAATGCTGGAGTTTTTAAACAGAGTGTTAAAAAAGAAACGAAGTACATAAATTTTACAAGCAAATGTAACAGAGATTCTTCATGTCAGGGTTAATCATTACTCTTAGTTTTTTGTACATTTGTTGCAAGCCTTAAATTGTTTTATTCTGAATCAATTGAAAGTGTTCTCAGAGCCATTTATAATTCCCATGGAAGCCAACTGTAGCTACACACATATGACTGCAGTTTGTTCTGCTTAGCTCTTTAATAAATCCATTTGATAATGATTTTTGTTTAGAAGATCAGAAGTCTTGTGTTCTCACTGCCCTCAGGATGCTCAGAGGAACACAAGCCCATAAAAATTCTCTCCTACACTCATCTAAATTCACATTAAGTGCTGAGTTTTAACTTTCCAAATGACTGACAATGGCCTTCTGCTTTCTCTTATACTGAAGTCTAGAGACATGACTCACTGAGCCATTTCTTTTCTTTAATGAGAAATACAATTCAGGATCCTCATAAAGGCTTTCATATGGTTTTAAACTTTAATAACTTGGATCATAGTCAGTGTAGGAAAAAAAATCCAAGTAGCATCTTTTTTATAGCATTAAATTCAGAATGACTATGGAAAACAAGCGATTTTATGGCACAGCCCTTGAATCTTTTTCTAATGTAGGGTTGCCCACTTGGAAATCAAATTTTTAAATAAACAATGCTAAGACATCAACATTTTGAGTCTGGAAAACATATTTTTCATTTTCAAATTCACATATCATTCAAGAGTCCATGTTGTAAATAGCATTTAAAAACAAATGTATTACCTGCTTCAAGTCGTTTATGGAAAGAGTCAAGGCATAATTACATATTCTTTATATGTACTTTTATATATACTTTTTGTAATGTAAGCTCACTACATTACACAGTTATATATAAAACAGTCTTATTTTAAAAGTGTATGATAAACTGTATATCACTACTGTAGACAAGGAGAATAGTGACATGGAGTTGAATATCTTGTGGGCCATGAGAAGAAACTCAAAGAGCTCATGACCAAAAACATGTACTGTATTCAAATTTTAATAAGCTAATATATTAACTTTTAAAGTTTTAAAAAGCATTTGTTCAAGTGTGGAATACATTATGTATTATTTGTGTGCTATACACAGGAAATGTATGTTTGTCACATATCAAAAATGGTCTCAATTTATCTGTAATTATATTTATAATAATAATAATAAAACAACTTAGCTTCTCACCAGCACAGTCATTTTTATTCAGTGAGCTCAATTCTCCAGCCTGACATTTTTATTAATTCACAACAAGTTTATGGGGGAAATTATACTTGTTAGGCTAAGGAATTTGTTGAAGGAAATCAAATCACCTGCTGGGAGACACCTTTCTGCATCTTGCAGGAGGCATGAGGCAGAGTGTAGGAGCAATTCCCATCACAATGTTTTATTCATTGTCCAGTAAAGTTTACCTTTCGAACTCAATAACCCAAGTCAATTCCTTTCACTCTCATTCATTATTAACCATGACAGAATGCCTCTCCTTTACCAGAGGATCACTTATACCAGATGCCAGAAAAGCCTGCACGTGTCTCAGAAATAAGATTCAGTTACTGGGACTACATTTTCCTAACCATGTGTCTTCTTAGTAATGGAAACCCCACTGGCTTCAATGAAGTCTTTCCATTTGGAGGTCTAAGAAGGCAGCTCCAGTCCTCTATCTGCTAAACTTCTTAAATGTGCCTCATGGACTTCATACCACTCTGCGCTGGCATAAATGCTAGATTTTGGAAATTGGGGGTGATAGGGGGTGATAGCTGCTGATTTTCTTGTGACCTACCTCTGGGAGGGCTGACAAAATGGAAATCCTGTTAAGTGAACACCGGAGTTCCTGTTCCAAGGTTCACGGCTGTGACCAATGGCCCTAGGCCCAGGGCAATGAGACTGGCTCTTTAAACAAACACCCTGCTGCTTCTACAAACTTAGTGTCCTTAAAGTTCTATACAAACACCCGGAGGCTGAGAACACGAACTTTGGAACCAGGCAGTCTTGGGTGTGACCCTACTAGCAAGTTACTGAACTTCTCTAAGCCTTCCCCTCATGTGTCAATAGGGGTGTACTTACACCCACTTCACACCAAGTAGCTGTGCAATTAAATGAGAGTAAGATTGAAAGTGCCTCTCGCCCAGTGCCCTGGCACATAGTAGGTACCCAGTAACTGGTCTTCATAATTACCTCATTATCGGTAAACATTAAGTAATGGGAAGAAAGAATCTTCATTAAGTAGAAGGGAGGAAGCCGAAGAGTGAAGAAGGAAGTGATAAGAGGCCAAGTCCAAAGCTGGCTTAACGACTTTTGGCTGCCAGGGAGCTTACCTTTAACTGCCTCGGGTGTCGGAACCTGGAACTGAGTCCTGGGAACACGGCTGCTGACAGGATCCAGACTTTCCTTCTAGGGGAGTCAGTTCTCCACACTCCAAACAGAAGTGGGTTCCTGGAGCTTTAGGCTGAACCCGGCTCTCAAGTTTGTTCTGGGGTGACTTCTGCCATCCCAGAAAGCATTTAAAAATATTTGTAAATGATACACAGGAAACTGATGTGAAAACATTTAAGGGAAACAACTCCCACAGTGAATTTAACAGGGTTGTTTAATCCTCCAGCGAAAGTTATGAATGGCAAAACTACATACACTGCCGTCAGCTTAGAAAAACTGGTGAGAACGGATCACCTCCTCAGGTTTCATCCATTCAAAGCCCACTCGATTGTTAAACTTACCAAGTACCAGACTCTACCTTAACACTTAATGCTCCTCTTATTTTCCCCTTCTTTTTTTTTTTTTTTTTTTTTTTGCGGTACGCAGACCTCGCACTGTTGTGGCCTCTCCCCTTGCGGAGCACGGGCTCCGGGCACGCAGGCTCAGCAGCCATGGTTCACGGGCCCAGCCGCTCCGTGGCATGTGGGATCTTCCCGGACCGGGGCACGAACCCGTGTCCCCTGCATCGGCAGGCGGACTCTCAACCACTGCGCCACCAGGGAAGCCCCTATTTTCCCCTTCTGTATGCGAACTGTCCTTGCCCTTTTACCCTGAGAACATTCCTAATCGCTTCTCAAGATCAGGGTGCTGACAGCCTCTAGAAAGACCTAAAGACTAGACCATTGGGGTAAAGAAGGAAGTACCTAGGATATTTTGAAGACAATTCCTCCAATAATAATAGTCAAAATATTAAGCTCTCATTGGGGTACCGTGTAAGAGTGGAAGGGGAAGGCAGGGCACCCACCAGGACAGCTGGCACAGAGTTTCTTGACCTGAAACTATGGATGAGTTTCCTTATTCACAGCCCTCTCCCCCTAAATCGTACACGAAATTGTCTATCTGTGCATTTTTATGGGCAGAGAAATCGTGCTTTCATCAACCACTCAAAAGAACTCAGTAATTCAAGAAACGGTAAGAACCACCAAGCTGGGCTTCCCTGGTGGCGCAGTGGTTAAGAGTCCACCTGTCAATGCAGGAGATGCGGGTTCGAGCCCTGGCCCGGGAGGATCCCACGTGCCGCGGAGCAACTAAGCCCGTGAGCCACAACTACTGAGCCCACGTGCCACGACTACTGAAACCCTGGCCCCCAGAGCCCGTGCTCCACAACAAGAGAAGCCACGACAATGAGAAGCCCGCGCACCGCAACGAAGAGTAGCCCCCGCTCGCCACAACTAGAGAAAGCCCGTGCGCAGCAACGAAGACCCAATGCAGCCAAAAATAAATAAATAAATAAATTTATTTAAAAAAAAAGAACCACCAAGCTGGAAACACCAGCACCGAGCACGGACGCCCCATCTGTAGCGCATACATCGTAGACCCACCCCCACTGTTGTCCACACTCTCCCCCTCCCTAACCCAAACTGAGATGAAATAGAGTCCAATGGCAGCCCTTGAGGTCACTTCTTGAATAACCAATGGCTTAAAGAAAAAAAAAATCTTTAATGGAATCTGTGCTCAAATAATATGTTACAACAAAAATATACAGAATATACACAATATAAAAATATTTAGAAACAAACATTGCAGCTTGTGTTTTTTGTTTCCACTTACTCAAGTCCTGGGCGGAGGAAGATCAGTGTTGGGCAGTTTTTTAAGGCAGAGGAGTTGCAGAGCTTTCCGGCCAGCACTGGGAGCCACATGAATGATGTCAGGAAAGGGTTTCCACTGCACCCGGGAACCGTCATTATTTGCAAACGAAATTGGACGCTGGGGAAAGAAGATCCAGGCTTGGCGAGCAGCAACTCCCCTAATCCTCTGGGCTAGAATGATTCTCATGGAAATTGAGAATCCCATTAGCTGTCAAAAGCGTCTCATTAGGGAGCTTTTCCTAATTAAAAAATGAATGATGAATGGTGTCATTAAACCGAAATTGCTCCTCTGAAGGTTTGTTTTCCTTTCCCCAGTTTCTGTGATTCCTCTTCCGTCGGGAGGGAGGGAGTCTAGGGCTGCTGTTTGGGGAACCTCAGCTTTCAATCTCTGGAGCCTGTGGATGAAAGGCAACCGGCCTCCACAGCCTGAAGATTCACTCCACCCTCTGCTTCCCAGCACCCTGGCCAGGTGGCCCTACTAGAGGCGGGAGGACGGAGGATGACGGGGACGTGCTGCTGGCAGGTGCTGGGAGCTTGGGAACAGAGGGACTTGCCGGGGAGAAAGCCAGACTCCAAAAGTAAAGCCTTCTTACCGGACAGCTGTCTCCCGGCCCTGGGTTGGAGACCTGAGTGGTGTGAAGTGACTACTGTCATCACTGGGCAGTCTTGCTTGGAGCGATGGTTGGGAGAGGTGGTGCAGGTGGGCGTTAAGCACAGCAAAGAACTTCAGGGGTATTTTTGGACAGGGAGCAGCTGGGGCTGGAGGCCTGAGGTGTGGAGGAGGCTCCCTTAGCACATCCCAGACCTTGCAGGGCAGACTTAACAGGATGGGAGATAGGACCTCCGCCTCAGGCAGTCCGTCTCGGTAACAGGCTTCCATCTGAAACTCTGAAGGAACTGGGTACTTCTCTGAGGGCTTTCTAGACTCTTCTGGTTCACAGTCTTCTTGCCCCTCTCCAGGCCGCATCAAACAAGAAGGCCCCTCTCTGCCCCCTCCACCCACATCCCAGAGCTCTCAGGTGCCAGGGTCTGGAGGGGGAGCCCTGCCTTGCAGCAGGGCACCAGCAGCTTCTGTCCCTCCAGGAAGGGACAGCGCCACTCAGGGTTAGCAGTGGCGGCAGCCCAGGGCTGAGGCCCCCCCCCCATCCTCACCCGAGCCTTCTTGGCCCCCATTCCAGCTCAGAGTCTCCTAAGAAGCAGACTCTTCCAACTACACCTGTCTCTCAGGAGGGCAGAGGGTGGCTGGCAGGGCACAGACTGGCACAGCTCAGCCACACCCAGGCTCATCCCCTACCCTGGGGCTGGCAGTCCTCAGCACAGCGTTGGCACAAGTGCAGCAGGACCTCGGGAGAAAGATGCGGGGACCAGAACCACCTACTGTTGGGCAAAGCCAGGGAAGGGCTTGGCATGGCTTGGGGGTGTCCCTGGCTAGGAAGACCCTGACCATTTACATGCGATCACAGTGGCCCAAGACCCCCAGATGCTTGGCCTGGCTGACTCTGGACCTTGGTATATTTAAGGGCTCCCCATTCCTGCACGAACGCAGCCTCCTGGGCTGTCAGTGGCTGTGAGCTCCCAGAGCGGCATAAAGGGAACTGCGTAGTTTGTCAAAGGCCATCCTCCCCACACCCTCCCCTCAGGGTGGGCACAAGCTTCTGTCAGGGGTCGTTGCCTCAGCCTGGTTTTGCCACTTGTGTAGTAATGGGTGGGGGGATGGATCTGATCATCTCCATGTTCCCTCCCAGCTCTGAGCATCTGAGTCTACGGGCTACCCTCACCTGTGACACTCACCCAAGCACCCTACAGTTCTTCTCCAGGAGCAGTTCTCCATCTGAATTGAGTTCCTTTTACTGTAGCCCCCTGTGCCCTCAACTCAAAAGGGCACTTGGCCTCCACATTCCTGCTCCAGCCTCTCCTGCGCCCCCAAAGCTCCTAAGGGAGATACAACAGAATCTTTTCAGATAGGGAGTCTATTCTAGATGAGAATCAGAGCAGAACTTGGCAAAGGCGAGGAAAACCTCAGCATCCTGAGGGTCCCTGGAAAGGCCCGAGGTCTCCCTCCACCACGGCAAGTCTCCCACGGTCAGTGATTCTCAGAGAGGCTACTGGGACCCTCTCTGAGAAAGGCAAGAAAGGCCAGTAGCCTCTCTGAGAAAGGCAAGGAAGAAGGGGGCAAGCTCTTTCCCATCTCTCAGCACCCTCCTTCCTCTCATGCAAACTCCCGCCCCATCCCCCTCTGCCCCTCGCAGCCTCCTCTGCAGCCTCCAACTGGCCTCACGTTCTTTCCCATCCCACGTGCATCTGCCCACCAGACCAAACACACACACACACACACACACACACACACACGCATGCACGCACGTATCAGAACACTGGCTCTATAAACAAAGGACAGGCACATTGGGGGGTCAGGGCAGTAGAAGGGGAGGAAAAGGCCCTGGACATAAAGGCATGGATGCTGGGGCACTGGTGTGAGATGTCAGCACCCAGGAGACGCCCAAAGTTGATACCCTTCCGCGGGGGGAACTTGGAACGAAGTTTATTCCCTCCCGCTTGGTTTCCTCTCGCTGGGTACCTGCAGGGCAAAGGTGGGGCCTGGAGTTACACAATCGCCCTCCTCTGCCCACCCCAGGCACTAGAGGCCACATCCCAGCACCCACTAACATGCATGGGAGGGCACCCTGGGCCCCCCCAGACCAAAGTCGACATGTCCTCCATCATCAGGCCCCCTTCCACTCCAGAGCTCCAGACCCAACAGCTATGGAGGGAACACTTCCTGGCCCACAGTGACCTCTGGGCTGGACAAGGGCCCGCCTGGCTACTACAGACTCAGGCCGTCCTTACGCGCTTAGATGTCTCAAGGTGGCGATGAATGAGAAGGCTGGTGCCCAGTCTATGACAAGGGAGGGGACCCCTGTACACGTGGGACACGCCCAGCCCGAGGGGACGGCCACTCTCATCCCACCCCAGGCCTTCACCCTGGCCTGAGGTTTTCAGAACCATCTAGAAAAACTACAGAAGCCACAACCAAATCCTCCAACAGGTGCCTTTCAGAAAAATGCCTCCACTCTGTTCAAATCGGAACACAAATATTACAGCGGCCCAGCGTCTCTTGTCCTCGCCTGCCTGGCCTCACTGAGCTGGTGATGAGCAAAAGAACGCGACTGCTGCTTGCCGACGCTGCTTCTCCCTCCCCTCCCTGACCAAGGTCCTCCAGGCCCTTAGGGGGGCGGCGGCAGCTTTAAGTCCAGCAGGGTGTAGGCAAAGATGTTCCAGAAGACAGCGAACAGCACAAAGACGGTGTACATGGCCACAAAAATCCACCACAGCGACTGGTCCTGTAGCCTCTGCTCGTAGTTCCTCAGGATCACCACGCCCAGGGTGATGCCTACAGCCACGCCACCCAAGTGCGCCACGAAGCTCGGGTGAGGGCACGGGGGATAGGCTGATGGGTGGAATCGCAGCCACACGGCCCGCCCAAACTCCATACTCACTGCGAGGGGAGGAAGCACAGAGAAGTCACAGGAGGGCCACGGGGCGGGGGCTGAGCAGGAGGCCTTGCAGTCCATCCATTCATCCAGCCGTCCACCCACTAAGGCATTCACTACCCATCAGGCCAAGCACTGTTTGCTCTGTGCACTGGAAATACAATCGTGGAGACAACACACAAGCCTCTGTCCTCCTAGCGCTTACAGGGTCTGGAGATGGACCAGCATATAGTTACCTACGTAAGATAATTTGAGTGAAAGAAATTCTATGGGGAAAAAAATAGGTGATTTAAAATCAAGGCCACATTTAAGGAGGGGGATTCTTTAGTTTGGGGAATCAGGCCAGATCTTCCTAAAGGACTGACATCTGAATATCAAGAGAAGACCCTAAGAAGAGCGTTCCAGGCAAAGGGGACGGCTCTGTGAAGAAGCCCAAAGGCCCTTGCACCCCTGCAGGCGTGAGTCCTGGAGGTTCAGTTTCCCCATCTGTATGAAGTCTCAGCCTCTAGGTACCAGGCTGCACGGCCGGGACATTAATAACAACCTCAATACGTGCTAGCCCTTTACATGTTATAAAGTGTCTTCATGTACTAGTTCAAAACCCTTAAAGAACCCTCAGAACCAGTGCTTTTGTGGCTGGAAGGAAGGGATGAAGGGAAAGACGGGCAAAGAAGGGATGGAAATAAACAATCCCAGCGAAGGGCTGGAATTTAATCTTAATGGATTCTAGAACGCCCCCATCCCGCTCTCCAACCCATCGCTCTCGCACGACCTTCTTGGGTTGGCCAGTCCAATGGGGATGTACTCTCTTGAAAGGATAAGTGCTGGGAAATTGTGCCATTGCATTACCTACCACCCAAAAAACACCAAGTTGTGGGGATTCTTATCCCCATTTGACAGACTAAAGCCCTTGAGGGGAATTTTCTACTTCTTCATTACCAGTTAATTAACCAGGGCACCTCTCTCCACACTAACCGTCCCAGAGATGCCAAAACCTCCAGGGATGATCCTTCCCCAGGGGAATTGCCCAGCCTCCTGGCCTGGACCCTGCAACTCCAGGGGTGGCCAATAGATGGCGGAAAAGGAGCGGCGAGGGACGCCCACCGTGCCCTCCCACACGCCTCCCCAGGCCCTGGGGCATCTTCCTGCCTTTGCTTCACAGGCCCTGCGGTCCGCACACGAGGTTTGAATAGCATTGGTTCCAGCTCCAAAACCACATTTTAGTTTTTACGGTGCTTGGAGTTGGATTCTTCTAAACAGCAAGACTTATCATTCTGTTCCTTTCCTTGCAAACAAAGTCAGTCTGAGCAAACTGGAGGCTATGCTCCCCAACGGCTCCCAGCCCACTGCCCCTCCACGGCCCACCATGGCCCTGGCTCAAAGAATCTGTGAGTTTTAGGGCTGGAAGTTCCTCTCTGGGATTAGAGATCCTCCAACCCCATCCAGGAAACGGAGACCAGAGGGCCCTGAACGCCAGGGGTACAAGGGGTGTAAAAGGGGATTTAAGTGGAGCCCACCCAGGCCCCTGCTCCTTTGTTCTGGCTCAGTCTTCCTCTTCCCCGCACAGCAGGTAGCTGACCCAGGCACAGACAGTCCAGGAGCTCCTGCCCAGCCTGGCTAAAGTGTGGGGCATTAGAGATGACACAGGTTGGCTCTGAATACTGGCTCTACCACCTCTAGGGCGGGTGACCCCAGGCAAGGAACTTCACTCTCTGAGCCTGTAAATTAAGCCTGACAAAAATCCACTCTTCATAGCCATGTTCTGGGGACTGAATGAGAGTCTGTGTGTCCCTCCTCTCTCCTCTGTTCAGACTCATCTTTTCCCATCTCACAGTGAGCCTCTTGGCCTCTGGTCTCAGCCCCCTCACTCAACATCCTCTTCATCCTGCAGCCTGAGTGACTGCAAACTCAAAACTGTCAGTATCTCTCTTGTTTAAAGGCCTCCAGTGGCCTCCCAGTACATTCAGAAGGAAGCCCAATTTTTCTCTTTGCATTTCAATCCCTCCATGACCTGACTCCAATGACCTCTTACACAATCACACACAGTCCTGAACCTCCTGGGGCAGTTTTGTTAACTGACTTGCCAGCCATGAGCCTTCACCCGGCCGTGTCTTTGATCCTGCTGCACCTGAAGTGTCCTCTTGCATCCTGTCTCCCTGGCAAACACCTGCCTGTCTTTCACACTCAAAATGCAGGTAGACTCTGCAGGTAGACTGACTTCTCCCAACTAAGGCCCCCATGGCACCTGTTCACGGGGGTTCATGGATTAGCTACATGGATTCAGCTACTGCTGAACTGCCAGTTTTAGAGTGTGTGTATGTGTGTGTGTGTGTGTGTGTGCGCGTGCACGCGCATGCATACAGGCACTTTTCTGGAAAGGAATCCTGAGCTTCCAACAGGAGATCTCAAAGGATCAACTCCTTGACCCAAAAGGCTAGGAAGTTATTTTTCTCACAAGGAAAAAATATTTTTTTTTCCATTTCTTTAACTCTTTATCTGTATGAGATGACGGATGTTCGCTAAACTGAATGGACTAATCATTTCATGATGTATGTAAGTCAAATCATCATGCTGTACACCTGAAACTTACACAGGGCTGTATGTCAATTATATCTCAATAAAGCTGGAAGGAAAAACATTTTTTTGAATAAAAATATTAAAGCCAGACATTTTTTTGAAATAAAAAGAAATAAAAGCCAAAAAAGGTTATTCTTCTTGATCTGACCATTGAGCTGGACACTTACCCTGCATGCCCTTTTCCGTTTGCAGATTATACATCAGTGAAAAGCTGAAGAAAGGTTAGGTAGCAGCATCGTAGGCCAGACCCTCTCGTAACATCCCCACTGTGTTGCACACTGTGGACACGTCTCCCTTTTCTTTTTGACCACAAGTCCCAGAAGGGCAGGAACTGTGCCATCTCTACATCCCCCAGGCCCAGTACAGGGCTCCCCTCCCCCAGCCTGCCCCGTCAGAACTTACTACAGATCAAGGCCACAGCCATCCGAAGCAGCTTGAATTGACACTTCATGCCTGACCAGTTCTAGGGAAAAAGGAGAGAGAGTTCCATTAGTTCCAGATCAGACCACTCCTCCGCAGAGGTAACCCGCTTAGGAAAACCTGACATTTACAAAAATCATCTCCATTAAATCCTGAATGAGCTGGTCGTGGCTTTGTCCCAGATCACACCAGCATGGCTTTGAGATTTCAGGCAATGGTAAGTTTATTAGTGTCATAAAAGCTCTCAAGCTGCACGAACAGAGGAAGAGAATCTAGATCCTGGGAGATGACAGTCCTTGTTTCCCTCACACAGATGTCTTGACGGTTGCCTCAACTGCTGGGTCCCATGGTTGCAAAGGGATGCAGGACAGCAAAGCAAGCCAAGTTAAAGCAGAGCCATCAGGATGATAAAAGAACTCAAAATCCTCCATCTGAGGAACGAATGAGGAGATGACTCAGGGGTCAAGTTCACTGACGTCAAGTATCAAGTGAGTCAACGCAAGGAAAGGGCATATTCAGTGTAACCTGTAAGCGGAAGACTCAAAGGATGAAAACTTCAGAGATTTTTTTTAAGCTCAGGATAAGCTTTCATTTCTGATAAGCTGAGCTGTCCAAAGATGGAGTGATCCATGGGATGGTGAGTTTCCCATCATTGAGGGGTTCACATGGGGGCTTCGCATCACTCAGAGGGGATGCTCAAGAGAATCAGGCATTGGAAAGGGGGTGGGCCAGATGGGCTTCAGACAAATCCCTCTTTCCCCTGAGAATCTCTGAACCTCCAAAGCAGATAATCAGAGTATAATTACTCTCCTAACAAAAGGACTGTTCAATTTACAAAAGACTGCGCCACAGGGCTCCTTTGAGGGGCACTCCTGCAGCGCTTTCAAAGCTCGATTCCATTTACCCAGAAGCAGAAACGAGCCTGGCATCTCCCTGGAACACATCAGTCCTAGGGAAGGAGGCAAGTGGGAACAGCCGGGGCTTCTGTGCCCTCCCACCCACCTCCCCTGCTTCTGCTGCCTGGCCCAGGCCCAGCTCAGGGGCACGTCTTGAACTCCTTTGACATTGGGGGACCCATGCGTGAAACTTGACAGAGGCCCTGAACACTGGCATGCACAATAATGTCTATGGAAGCTTCAGTGGACCAAGCAGGATGCCGGGAAGCTGCCAAAAAGACAGAGAAATCCTGCCACGTTCGGCTTCTTGCCCTTTGCCTCCCTATTATTCCCTATTATTCCTCAGTGACCTGAACCTCAAAAAAGGCGAGGTGAGTGACACACGGCCCCTCTTTAGGTGGGGGAGTCTAATCTCTGCTTGCTGACATGTTCTGTGCTAAGGAGCAGACGGCAGGACAACGTTGTCACCTGCTGGCGTCTGCCCACAGGGGACCCTCGCTGGGAGACAGGCAACAAAACGGGAGTTGGTGCCCTCCACCGGATCTGGCCACCTAATCCGAGCTAGCTCATCTGGCCGAAGGTCGGTGGCCCCTCAGCTCCTCTCCAAGATGAAGCCCAAGGACGGGAGGGTCCTTGGGAGTCACCTGATGGGCCATCTCCACCCAAAGGGACACCCCTGCCAAGAAGCTGACAAAATGGCCCTCCAGCCCCTGTGACCGGGAACTCAGCACCTCCTGAAGCAGCCCCGTGAAGGGGCCCCAATCACTGAAAAGTTCGTCCTGCTATTGTCCGGCCAGGCTTTGTCTCCCTGTGAGGTCCACCCATGGGTCGTCATTCTCCCTTAAATGTGACACCCATGTTCACAGCAGTGTTATTCACAACAGCCAAAAAAGTGGAAGCCAGCCAAGCGTCCATGGATGGGTGAATAGAGAAACAGAAGGTGGTATATCCACACAATGGAATAGTACTCAGCCTTCAAAAGGAAGGAAATTAAGACACACGCTACAACTTGAATGAACCTTGAAGACATTACGCTAAGTGAAATAAGCCACTCACAAAAAGACAAACAGTGTTTGATTCCACTTGTACAAGGTACAGACTACAGAGGTAGTCAAATTCATGGAAACAGAAAGTAGAATAGGGGTTTCCAGGAGCTGGGGGAGGGAGGAATGGAAGTTATTAAATGGGTATCGAGTTTTTGTTTTGCAAAATAGAAAGAGTTCTGTGGACAGATGGCGATTCATATGGGTATAGAACACTTCTAAGATCCCTTTTCCTCATAAAAACCCTCTGAATATTTTACCTGAAGTCTCTTTCACTGTGTTCTGAGTGACAGTATCTGGCAGAGTAAGTCTAGAATGTACTGGCCGCTCTCTCCTTCAGCTGAGGTCCAGGCCCCTCTGGGCCCTACCTGGGATCTGTCTAAAAAAGCACTGTCTGCATTTTTGGTCTGGCAAGACCACTGGTGTGGTGGCTCAGAATTCCTTTTTTCTAGTGTCCTCGTGTGTAAATCTGAGATGACAACAGTACCTAACTCATTACTCACCTCATGGTTTGTTGCGAAGGTGAAATGAATTAATGTGTGTAAAGAAGAACGCTGTCTGGCACGTGGTAAGGGTCATCTAAGTGCCTGATAGTATCTGGACCTGGGGCAAAGATGGTGAGTTTGCCCTGCAGAGCGGCTTTAAAACTTCAGAATCTCTGCTAAGTCAGACAGAGAAAGACAAACACTGTATGATATCACTTACATGTGGAATCTAAAAACTTCAACCAACTAGTGAATATAACACAGAGAACAAATGAGTGGTTACCAGTGAGGGGGGGGAGGGGAAATATAGGGAGGGGGGAGTGGGAGGTACAAACTACTAGGGGGTAAGACAGGCTGAAGGATGTATTGTATAATATAGCCGATATTCTGTTATAACTATAAATGGAAAGTAACCTTTAAAAATTGTATAAAAATAAAAAAAAAATTTTTTAAAGAAGCTTCAGACTCTCCATGACCTTGGAGGAGGCCGGGGAGCTCCAGTTTTGCAACATGGCTCCCAGGACCAGCTTCATCTACCATACCTGCCCAGCCCTGGAAGGCACTGGAGTTTGCCAAGCTGATCCAGTCACCCGCCCTCTGATCTGCACTTGAGGGTCCAGGAGGGCAAGTGTAAGGTCACAGTGAGTTAATGTCGAGCTTGACAGGGTTCCCAGTCCAGGGCTCTGTCCGCCCACACTTCCAAGACAGGGTCACATTCTGTCTGTCTATGCTGGCTGCCCCCAGAGCTGAGCAAACATCAGTAAATGAGCAGCCTCCCAGCAGCTGAGGGGTTAAACTAGAAAGTCACTCCTTTCCACCAGCTGCCTCATCTCCCCCCCTCCTGCCCATTATTCCCTCCAATAAAATAAGCACAGTGAAACAACAGGAGAGAAGGAAAAAAATCTCACACAGAGACGGCGCTGCTGCTGCTATAAATGTTGAAAAGCCTGCAGGCCCCTGGGGAATATAAACTTTTTTCAGGTCCTTTAATTTCATTCTCTACCAGAGCCTCACAGGGTGAGATGGTAACTCACCAATGGCAAACAAGGCAGTAACCAGTCCCCTCGGCATCTTGCTCACCCAGCCAGTCAAGAGCTGAGAGGCTGAAACCCAAGCGAGAGAGGTTCTGTTCCCAGACAGCTTTACATAACCCCAGTGGAAACAATTTCTTGTCAAATCACTTCAAGAAAACCCAACACAGAAAACAAGGAAAGCGTGACACAGATAAAAAAGAAAACATGACACAGATAAAATTACATTTTATTAAGTAAAAATCCTACAGAAGGATTTTTACTTAATAAAATGAACCTTATAACAGAAATCTTCTGTGACTTTTCGACAACAATCTTTCCTTGTGCTTTGACAGTATGGTTCCATTTGCGAAAATTTAGATCTCAAATGTTTTAGAAAAACAACTATCATATGGGGCAAAGTTAAAGAAAATATCTCGTATATTTAAAAATGAGGGCTACCCTGGTGGCGCAGTGGTTAAGAATCCGCCTGCCAGTGAAGGGGACACGGGTTTGAGCCCTGGTCTGGGAAGATCCCACGTGCCACGGAGCAACTAAGCCCGCGAGCCACAACTACTGAGCCTGCACTTTAGAGTCTGCGAGCCACAACTACTGAGTCCGTGTGCCACAACTACTGAAGCCCGTGAGCCTAGAGCCCGTGCTCCACAACGAGAAGCCACCGCAATGAGAAGCCTGCGCACTGCAACGAAGAATAGCCCTCGTTCGCCGCAACTAGAGAAAGCCCACGTGCAGCAACAAAGACCCAATGCAGCCAAAGATAAATAATAAAATAAAATAAATAAATTTTTAAAAATAAATAAATAAAAATGAAACTCTGCCCTATGGGCCCCAGCAAAAGGCAATTAATAAATTATTCAATTATGTGTGTCTTTATACTGCTAGAATTTAAAATAAGAAGTCTTGATTACAGGTCTTTAATGCCAGCCAGATCATTTGCTGAAATATTTTCTAGATTTATTCCTTTGATGTAAACAAGCATTTTGAAACTCAGAGTGTTTTTTATGAAAAATAAGACACACTTTCATTTAAGGCAGAATCTCTCACTTAGAGTCCTGAGAACAGAAGTGTTCAACATTGTTATGCATCTGAAGCATAAAGGACACATTTTCAGATTATTCTCTGTACAGATATCAGGTGGAATTTATAAAGATAAAGAATTATATGTATAAAAATATATAGGGCTTCCCTGGTGGAGCAGTGGTTGAGAGTCCGCCTTCCGATGCAGGGGACACAGGTTCGTGCCCCGGTCTGGGAAGATCCCACATGCCGCAGAGCGGCTGGGCCCGTGAGCCATGGCCACTGAGCCTGAGCGTCCGGAGCCTGTGCTCCGCAACGGGAGAGGCCACAACAGTGAGAGGCCCGTGTACCACACCCCTCCCCGCCACACACACACACAAAAAATATATATATATATATAAATACACACATATACATACAGGGTCTCCCAGCTGTCTGGTGATTTGTCACATGAAAAACATTTTCACATCCAATTTTTTCATGTCTTTCTCACAACTACCTTGTGAAGAAGGCATTCCAGATGACAGAACAGAGTCCCTGAGAAGTTAAGGAACTCACAGTTATTAACATGGTGATACCAGTCCTCAAATCCAGATTTCCTGGATGTCAAGTGCATGTTCTTTTTCCTTTTTGTTCTGATGAGGTGCTTTATTGGGACACACAGACAAGT
Source organism: Mesoplodon densirostris (assembly GCF_025265405.1). Lineage (NCBI taxonomy): Eukaryota > Metazoa > Chordata > Mammalia > Artiodactyla > Ziphiidae > Mesoplodon > Mesoplodon densirostris. The sequence goes on along the minus strand of NC_082678.1, from coordinate 52,985,868 downwards.
CTTCATTTTGGAATTAAAAATTAATAGTCTAAACATATACACACTACTATATATAAAATAGATAATGAACAAGGACCTACTATATAGCACAGGGAACTCTACTCAATATTTTGTAATAACCTATATGGGAAAAGAATCTGAAAAAGAACAGATATATGTATATGTATAAATAAGTCACTTTACTGTACTCTTTTTTTTTGGCCGAGTGGAATGTGGGATCTTAGTTTCCCGACCAGGGATCGAACCCCTGGCCCCTGCAGTGGAAGTGTAGAGTCTTAACCACTGGACAGCCAGGGAAGTCCCTGCTGTACTCCTGAAATTAACATAACACTGTAAATCAACTATACTCCAATATAAAATAAACATTTTTTTTAAAAAAAGAACTCTCTCCGTATATTTGCTAACATTCTGGGGGAAAAAAAAAAATCGATGGTCTATCTGTTAGGTTGAACCACATGAAACTGCCAATGCTTAAATGCTTCTGACCCACAGAAATGGTAATTTCATATGGTGTGTCCTAATGTATCTCTGAATTGCTGGGCACTGAGCTAGCCTGGGTAAAGGCAGCCTCTTGATGAAAGGAAACTGACCTTCTAAGGAGGAAGTGAGTGTTTTTCACTGTCCAATAAGCACCACACAACTTTCTAAGGGAAAGGCTACCTTATGTCACACTCCAGGGGACCCCAAAGCTCCCCGTTGGTCAGGGAAAGCCACGTCCTTCTGGAAGATCGCTGGGCTCTTGGGTGGGACAGCTCATCTGCACAGCCACAGGCTACTTGCAGAAAGAAACATAAACTGGAAGAAAACTGCTCTCCCACCCCCCTCCTCAACCCCATGCCCCAGCCCTCGGTCCAGGGTCCTAGAGGTGGTCTGCCCTCACCACAGGAACTTCTGGGGCATCGGGGCTGCTTCCCAGGCGGTGGGAAGGGGTGCAAAAGGTCATCGTTATGAAGTCCTGTTTACCTCTTCTTTCTTAGTTGTGCTGGCTTATCCCCTTCATACACAGATGCACCTTGGGGGGAAGGGGAGGGGGAGGGTGGCCTTTCCTCCCCCTGCAGAAAGGAATTGGGGCAGGGGGAGGGGGGAGTGGCAGAAGCAGAATTCAGAGGAAAAGCTGTGTCTGGGGAAAGCTGTGGCACTGATACGGAATGACCCATTTAAAGGGCCATGTGAGGCGGCCCTGGGCTCCCAGGTGTTTAGCAGACCAAGCCAAGCACCCCGTGTGTAAACACACTGTCACACACCCAGCCGCCCCTGCTGCAGCTCTCTTTCTCTCTCAGTGTACAGAGGGGCCTTTGGTGCAAAGAAAGGGGACGGTGCTGAGGAGCAGGCCAGGTGACAGTGGCAATAATAATGAAGAACTGGGGGTGGGGCTTCCCTGGAGGTCCAGTGGTTAAGACTCGTGTTTCCAAGAACTCCATAAACTGTCACTGAGCATTCACACATCTGCCGCGTGGGTGAAGACAGTGATGGAGGAGAGAGGTGAGAGCAAGAAGACCCCAAAGAGAAGCTACTCCTTTCCTGACAGTCCCTCCTGCCCTCCTGCCCTCCCTCCGGCCCTTCCCTCCCTCCTTCCCCCCAATTTAGTGGGCACCCTCTGCCATGTGTCCAGCCCTAGTCCAGGCACTGGGGAAAAGATGAGTAAGATCTGGGCTCTGCCTGGAGGCTCCTGGGCCAGTGGGGGCATCAGGCAGGGTAAGCCAAGCACTGCCAGTGACTCCTCTTTCAGCCTCCAAACTTCAGACTGCTTCTAAAACAAGGAAGCCGTCTTGACCTCCTCTGAGACTATCAGATGGCTTCCAATTGCTTGCCTTGAAGATCCTGTCTCTGTTCTGAGTCTACCCCGGCCTCTTCTGTGGGGAGTCAGGAATTCAGTTCACACTTATACTGAGTGGTTATTTTCACTTTATGTCACTGATCCCATCTCATCCCATTTCACAGATGTAGACACTGAGGCACAAAGCAGTAAAGTCATTTGCCCAAGGTCACTCTTTAGGAAATGGGTAGCTGGGATTCAGATCTAGGAGGAATAACAGCTCCTGCTCTTAGCTAGTTACACTAGATTGCCTTTCAGGAAAAGGCAAGGAAAAGCAAGAGAAATGGAATGACGGTGTCCAGTCGCTTTGAGGGGCTGGTGGAGGAGAGCGACACTAGAATGATTGCCAGGAGATGTGGGTTCAAGTCCCCATTTTGCCACAAATTTGATTGTGGCTTTGGACAAATCACTTAACCTCCCAGAGCCTTCTTTCCTGTTTGGGACTTTTGGTGAGATCATCTGTAAGATCCCTTTACTTTTTCCTTTTTTTTTTTTAATTTTTGGCTGCTTTGGGTCTTTGTTGCTGCACGCGGGCTTTCTCTAGTTGTGGTGAGTGGGGGTTACTCTTCGTTGCGGTACGCAGGCTTCTCATTGCTGTGGCTTCTCTTGTTGTGGAGTATGGTCTCTCGGCGCGTGGGCTTCAGTAGTTGTGGCATGCAAGCTCAGTAGTTGTGGCTCACGGGCTGTAGAGCACAGGCTCAGTAGTTGTGGCACACGGGCTTAGTTGCTCTGAGGCATGTGGGATCTTCCCGGACCCGGGCTCAAACCCATGTCCCCTGCATTGGCAGGCGGATTCTTAACCACTGTGCCACCAGGGAAGTCCCTAAGATCCCCTTACTTTTAACAACCAATGACAAACAACAAGTTACAATTACGACGCATGCTAGTGGTCAAGGATTTAAACTTTTTAAAGTCACTGAGTAGCAAACAGTTGGACTAGGAAGATGGGCAAAGCCATGGCTGGAGAAAATATGAATCATATATGGAAGGGCCCCACTGGAAGTATCCCGGCAGAGGGTGAGGAGTGTCCTTGAACTCAGCTACTGGCCAAGGCCACCTGGTGCTTGCCAAGCCCGGGCTGGAGCGTGGAGGAGGATCTAAAACCCGGCTCCAACAGATTAACGCCAGGCCCAGTGACAGCACAGGGGAGGCCAAGAGAGGGTTGCTGGGACAGGGGGTGCTCACCATCACGATGTTGGCCAGATGGGCAGAGACAAGCGCATACACCCCTCCAGAGGAGCCCACCACTGGTGCGGTCATGTCAGCCACAGACACCGCCAAGGACCCTGGTACAGAGAGAGACGGAGAACTCAAGGATGCTGGAGTCGGCTTCCCACCCCAGTCCCAGGCCCTCGGAGGCTGCAGCCTCGGGGCTGAGACCCCAGAGCAAGAGGCTCGCTCTCTTCCTCCCTTGATCCCGTGTCACCTCGGAGCTTCCTAGAAGATTCACTTATGGCTGAAAGAACCATTTGGTTCAAACTTCTCCTTTTACAGCTGGGAAGATCATCTGCCTGGCCCTCCAGCCTCCCCTTGGGCCATCTCAGGGTTCCGAGCAACGACAAGAATAGTAGCAGTAGTGCTTGCACAAACAGCCACCCCTTATGGGGCAGCGTGTGTCAGACACCGGCCAAGCGCTTTACAGACATCCTTCCCTTTGACCCTCAAGCCCACCCTCTGAGGCAGAGGTACTAGTAGCCTCAGTGCAGACAGGAGGAGGCTGAGCCCAGAGTCACCTGGTCGGGAGGGCGGGAGCCAGGATACCAGTCCAGGTCTGCCTGACGCAGAGCCCGGTGCTCTCAGCCTCTCTAGCAGCCACGCCCCAGGCTGGGTCAGAGGTCAACCTCCACCCTCTACCCTCGCTCTTTCTCCTCAATCGCATCCAAAAACCTGCCTAGCATCACCTCCCACCGAGTGAAATGACAACAGGCCAACAGGATCTCCAGAGCGGGGCTTCTTCGGAGGAAAAAACGTCCTTGAGAAGTCCCGGGGGAAGAGAGAAAGATGATGTCATACCCTCTGGGGGAAAGGAATGGTAGAGACGCTTGGTCCGGGGGATGATGAACTTTCATCCTGGGAGGGAAGCTGGGCAGAGAAGAAGATGGGAAATGTGTTGCTCTGGTCTCATTTAAGTGTGATCAATGCTTTGGCTTTCAGGGAAGGACACAGGAGACTAAAAATAACTGGGAGTTAGAACCCAGGGCTCAGAGGATGAGAGGTGGCTGGCCTGGGTGAGTGTGCAGAAATCACCGCTGGAAAATGTCTGCAGGCTCAGGAGCCGGTTAGCTGCTGCCTGGGTGGAGAGAAGAGGGCCAGGCAGAAGGCCAGATTCTGCAGGCCCTACAGGGGTGGAGGAGGGTTCACTGCTTAGCAGGAGGCAAGGCATGGCCCAGCCCGGGAACCAGCGTGCCGGACACCCTGGGCGTGGAGAGGCCCCTGCCACGTCATGTGCCTTCTCCCTGGCGTGCCGCCACCCCCAGACCACTCTCAAGGCTTCCTGGCTCACTGAGATCCTTGGAGGAAGAGATCCCCACAACAGATTCTTAGCCTCAAGGGGAATGTCGTCTCTCAGGAAAATACAAACTGTCACGAGCTAAGGGCACCGAAGTCCTTCTCCCCTCCCAGGGCAACTATAAATCTTTCTTCTCCCCTTTCACGCTTTCCCTCTGGCTTTAATTAGGTATTGATCTACTGTCAGATAACTTTCTTTTTTTTTTTTTTAACTGCCTAGCCTTGGGGTCAGCCCTATATAACAGGAAAAAGAAAAAAAAAAAAAAAATCCCAGGGTGGCCAACGGGCAGGCAGCGGGATCTGCATGACAAAGGATTCCCACGCTCTCACCCTCCCTGGCGGCAGGGCTGGCTGCAAAGGCTGCACAGGGCTGGCTGCCCAGTAATTACCGTCTGGACAGAGGAAGCCCCAGCCTCCTTGGGGCTGGCCTCTTTCCTCCACGTGAGTCCCCACAAACCGGGCCAGATTCTGCTCCCTCGGCCTCCCCGGTGGGATGCACCAGGACAGGGAGGCGGCAGAGAAGCCCCCAGGGTCCAGCTTCCGTGCACTGACCTTTCCCTCACCCTGACGATGGATGAGAGTCCTGACCCCAGGACCAGAGGCCAGTCTGGATTGTGGCAAGATTATGGGATGGGGGCGTGACTGGCTACTTCTGTGGCCCTGGGCACAGCTCCTGCATTCTTTGGGCTTCAGTTTTCACATCTGTGAAATGAGGAGGTTAGTCTAAGGCTTTCTAACTTTTGAGCAGGGAGACACTGTTTTCAAAGACACCTGACTCACACCCCTACCCCATGGTGCAGAGAGCTGCTCTGGGACCTGGGGAGTAAAGTTTGCCCCCCACTGGAGGGCATCTCAAGGGTTCCTTCCAGATCAGAAATACAATAATCCAAGTCTTGGCCTAAGATCCAGGGTCTGAGGTTTGGATCCTGGTTCTAGAATCTGGAAGGTGACAATCTGGATCCACCTGCCCTCCATTTGTGGTAGAAAGACTTTCCTTAAGCGACTGCAGATTAGCCCTGGACTATAGGGACTAAGAGAGGTCAAGTATAAATGTATGTATTCATATCAATAAAGTAAGACAGGTCATCTCAGGACAGAAAGCCAGGGCCAGGCAGGATTCCCGATGAACTGAATGGATCACAGTTCAATAAAGGCCAGTGTGAACTCCTGGAGGTCATGGGGGCAGAGGACGGGGAGAGAAAGGCAAGCCGGAGTGACACGCCACACCTGTACACAGCAGACAAACCAAAGGATCAGTGCTAGTCAGGGCTATGAATTTTCCCCCAAAACCCTGGGTCCATGCCAGCACGGGGATGAATTGGTGACTTTGCCATAATGCACAGCTGCGATAATTTTAGCCTGGAAAATTTACAGCAGGTGTTCTCCAGCATCTCCCTTAGTCATTAAAAAAAAACCCAAACAAATCCAAATAAAAATTGGCAGAACATCTACCTTTAAGCAGTACAACTTTATTTATGTATGTACTCTTTCACTTCGTTTACAAATATTTGTTGCTTACCATGTACCAAACCCTGTGCTAGGCTCTGGGGATGCATCCATCGCTTCTGATCTATATAATCTATCATAAAGCTGGGCAGAGCAGCGAAGAGACTGGATCTTAAAGTATTTAAACTCAGCCCTGTAATCATTAGCCGGAAGTGAGATGCATGTTGACTTCAAGCACTGGCTAGAAGCCCCGGGCGGAGGAAGGGTTTCCACTCCAGTTCTAGGGCTTCTTGGCTGAGCAAATAGAGTTGATTTTACCTCTTTGAACTGCCTATAAAATGGGGGTGTCAGCACCTACCTCATAGGAATGTTGTGATGAGAAGAGCAGATAACATACGTGTGAACCATTTATCACATACCTGGACTACTAGACACACTCAGCAGAGGTTAGTTATTATCGTTACAAAATGCGATGGCCTTGGATTTGGAATATTTTCATTGGGCAGGAATTAGAGGGCAGGGGTCCATGTCTATTAAGACCTCCCTTGGTTTCTGACAAATTATGTGCATAAAGGTTAAGGCCTGCCTTTTAATTCTCGTAACACTATGACAGCGTTAGAGCACAGCCTTTGAGGTCAGATAGCCTGGATCAGAGCCCAGCTCCACCACTTATGACTGTATCTTCCTAAGCAAGTCACTTAGCATCCCTAAGTCTCGGTTTCTGTATCTGTAACAGATGGAGAGTTAACAGTTCCTGCCTCATGGAGTTGTCGTGGGGATTAAATACAGCCTGCACAGGACAGGCACCTGATAACTATTGGCTATCCGGTCGGGGTCTGGCTGTCTGAACGGGCCCCCCTCTCTGAGGAGGGATGCACACAGAGCAGAGAGGAAAGAAGGGGTACAGGCAGGTCAATCAACTCAGTCCTGGAGATCAGCGATTTGATATGCGGTGACCAGAATGCCCTCTGCTCTGAATCAATGACTCAGATAGAACAGTGCGTGTCATTTGCTTTGCAATACAGCCCCACACCCTCAGGTTTAGTTGGAAAGCCCCCATCTGCCTTTACACCATCTCCTTCTGCACTGGCATCACTGGGAAGTGATACCTGCACTGTCTTCCCGCTGGGTGTCGTCTGGTTTGGGCGAGGCCTGAGTCATCTTGAATCTATGTCTGTCTTCTAGGTTACTGGCTCTCCCATCTAATTAACTACCAACTGCAAGTGTTACGAGCATCTTTCCCGTTCCTCGCCATTAACCATCTGGGTCTCTGCGTATGTAGGTATGGAAAATGAGGCTCTAAATCCCCAGATGTCGACACTCAGGGGTGTGTCAGTGGCTAAGGAAGTCCGGCACACAGAGATGTTCATCAGACCTTTTTTCAAGGGTGCAGAAGGTGCTGGATTCTGGGAGAAGCTGGAGTGAGTGCTGTCCAAGGTGGCCAAGTTTTTAACCTCAGCACAGGAGTGAAGGAGACAGCGCTGGGCCAATCTCCCAGGCTGAGGGTTCACGAACTAGCAGACCAGCCTCTCATGGGATGGGGGGGTGGGGGTGGGGGTGGGACCCTTCCCTCTTTGATTCCTGAAGTCATTCCACTTACTTCCAGGGTCCCTGCCTGCCCACTGTTTACAAGGCTGACGCTGCCCTGCTCTCCTGATGACAACTTCAATGCCACTCAGAAAGGATTAAGATCTTACTTAAATGTACACACAAAGCTCCCCTGGGCACAGCTGTCAAGGGGGGAAGAGCTGAGGCGGCAAACCTTGTAAAGAAAAAAGCCAGCGATAAAGCTGGAAACATCACGATGGAGATCCCTCTGTTCAGAAAGAAGCCCAGTTGGTGCAGACTTTTCCTGCAGAAACCTGTTCTGCTCTCCCCACCTCATCCCGGTCCACCTCCCCTGCCACTGGGGAGGGGGACAGGGGGCTGGCCACTATCCTCAAGGCCACAATGATCACTATCATCACCTGCCACGTGCCCTGAGTCAGACAGGGCCCCAGACTCCTCCAGCTGGCACGAGTGCACACTACCTCCCAGGCCAGACTCTCTCCGGCCAGCCGTGGGTCAATCAAGGGCCAGCCCGGGCAGAGGCAAGATCCCCCTTAGGGTACAGGTGCTGGCCTGGCCAGGGGAGGTACCTGGCTCCACCCACTCCTTGGATGTCCCCACAGGGATCTCACCTCCCTTGCACGGTTTATTTCATCCTTCACCTCACTCCGCCCTCCTCACGCCCGGCAGGCAGATCTCATCAGTTCCCTCTTAAAGCTTAACGGGGCCAAGAGAAGGTAAGGCATTTCCCCAAGTCCGCACAGCTGCAACACGGCAGTGTGAAGACCGAAACTCTGGTCAGTCTGCCTGCTCCAAATCCTGTGCTCTCCCCGCCTTTGTCATCACATGCCTCCCTCTCTGGGTGGCAGTTCCCTTTCCAGTATCCCCAGGGAAGTGGGGAGATTTGCCTGGAGGCCAAGCCTAGTGGTCAGGAGCCTGGATGGTGAGGGTCCTCCGGAAATTGGGGCTTGCTTGACCTCATGGGGTCTCCTAGCCGCCCTGGGGAGGTTCACCCCTGGGGACACGGGGCCCACCTGCCTACCTGCCACGACACCAGCCACATAGACAAGCGCGATGCGGGTTGCTCCGTGCACCATCTCCAGGGGTACCCCCACCAGGAGCTGCAGCACCACGTTGAGTCCCAGGTGTTCTATCCTGTACAGAGAGATCACATTCATTCATCCATTCATTTAGCATGCCAAGACGCTGGGGATCCAGTAGTGAACAAGACCCTATAGCTGGGAGTTCCCTGGTGGTCTAGTGGTTAGGATTCAGTGCTTTCATTGCTGTAGCCCAGGTTCAATCCCTGGCTGGGGAATTTTGATCCCACAAGCCATGCTGCGTGGCCAAAATTAAATTTAAAAAAAAAAGACCCTATAGCTGCCTTTGAGGAGCTCACAGTCTGGGGGGTGGAGGGGAAGGAATTACAATGCAGATAGACCATTTTGGAGTGTTCCTTACACCCTCCCTGTCAGCTGGGACAGGAACACAGGTACAGGGCTGGGTGGTGACTGGCAGTGTCTGCACTTGCCAATAAGGGGTTAACAACGGTCAAGATGCAGCAACTCCATCAGTTGACACAAGAGAAGAAGCTGAGGCTCAGAGAGGGGCACTGACCGACTTAAAGTCACACAGCTGGTTAGTGGTCAGGTTGGGACCACGGCCCTGGGCTCTGATGTGTGGGACCTGGTCCATTATCCAGGCTACTCAGTCGCTCTGGCTCACTATTGTAAGACCTACTGATATTTAAAGAGAAAGATGTTTTCCAAACAAGTGCAAGCATGAAAGATATCTGTTAGAGCTTAGTATATCAAAGTTATCCTCCAGTTCCTGTTGTGTCCAGATCTTGGCTCATGAGGAGACTGAAGCATGAAGTGCCTCCCCGACCCTGCCCCTCAGCCTGTGAAGTTGAAGCTGGGACACAGCAGGCAAGGCATCCATCCCCTCAGGCTCAGAGTGGAGACATCCATCAACAACCATCCAGAAGTCTCCTCACGCCAAAGCACCTTTCCCAGCACGTGCAGCCAGTTAGGGGGTGGCTCTTGTGCCCCCTTTGGAGGCTCAGCAGGAAGGGAGGCGCACAGTGGAGCTTCCTCTTGGCCACTGTGGGTCCTTCTGCCAAGGAAAGAGCCATGCAGGCCGGGATAATCCTCTTCCCATTGGCAACCCCAGGGACAGGCACCCACAGGGCTTTTCCAGGCTTTTCCTTTACTTCTCTAGAAAAGTCTGTAGAAGACACCACAGAGGTCTGGTGTCTGGGGACTCTGATTTCCCAACTCCATGCTTCTACTATGTAAAAACAGTCTCCAGCCAAGACTGTGCTCTTCAAGGGACTTGGACCTGGGTGGTCGCCTGGTCCTTACCATGGGGTAGGAGGTACCAGTGAGAACTGATTGCACTCCAGGCCCCAAAAGAGGCCACATGGCTCTACCAACAGAAACTTTAAGTATTGCTAGAGTTCCTCAAGAAGACTCATGCCACCACATTGCGAGACCTCCTTTCAATAAATCTGTCCTTTATTTCACTTATAGGGCACTCACACACATGGTTTATGGACAATGAACCTGGTGGCTGACCACATTTCCCTCTTTGCTTTGGCCGCTAGGAAGTTCAGAATAAATTTATAACCCACTTACAGCAAGTACATAGCATCACATGCTGTGTATATGCTAAAAAGCTCTCTGTTGGCTTTTTAGCATTTTCCTCTCTCTATTTTCCCTTTCCCATACACTTTGTTTTTAAATAAATTTATTTATTTTATTTATTTATTTTTGGCTGCCTTGGGTCTCCGTTGGGGCACACAGGCTTTCTCTAGTTGCAGCGAGTGGGGGCTGCTCTTCATTGCGGTGCACATGCTTCTCATTGCGGTGGCTTCTCTGGTTGAGGAGCATAGGCTCTAGGCACGCGGGATTCAGTAGTGGTGGCACACGGGCTCAGGAGTTGTGGCTCACGGGCTCTAGAGCGCAGGCTCAGTAGTTGTGGCGCACGGGCTTAGTTGCTCCGTGGCATGTGGGATCTTCCCAGACTAGGGCTCAAACCTGTGTCCCCTGCATCGGCAGGCAGACTCCCAACCACTGTGCCACCAGGGAAGCCCCTCCCATACACTCTTAATAATTTACTCATACAGTTTGGTATTACGTAAGTTTCAAGAAGCCACCTCAAATCCTGTGTCCAGGTAGATAAAATATATATATATATATTTCAGTCCAGGCTCTCTGGACCAGTTATTTTCCCACAGGGACTCTTGATAGAGTGTACTCACCCCGCATGCATGAAGATGTACGTCAGGTAACGCCAAGCCTGTGCTCGGAGCTGTGGATGGTAAACCAGTGAGTTCTTCAGGTATCGTGGATGGGTTACCTGCAGCACAAATTGGTCCAGCGACACCCCATTATAGAGGAAAAAGGCAACCTGGATGAGAGCACAGGATGAAGAGAGCCTGTTACTAGGTGTGAAACTGCCCAGGAACCCCTCTTGTGCTGACATTTGGAATCTCTACGGAAGTTGTCGTCTTTCCTTCTCAGAGAAGGAGGGACATCCCTACAGCCAGAGCCAAGCTAGCCCTGCACCATCTCTTGCCCCACTTCTGTTTGATTATTTTGTGTTAAATGTTCACAAAATGGTCTCATGGTCTCTGCCCACATTTCCTCGGTGTTAAGCAGGAAGGGTTTGTAGGATTTTAAACTTTAATTCTGATAATAACTCACATACCCACTTGGGGGCTGAGGCAATTCCACATAAGTTGATTAAAAAAAAAAAAAACTGCGGTAAAATACACATAAGGTAAAATTTACCATCTTAACCATTTTAAGTGTACAGTTCAGTGGTATTAAATACATTCATAATGTGCAACCATCACCAACATCCATTTACAGGATTCTTTTCATCTCGTAAAACTGAAAAAAACTCTATACCCATTAAACATTAATTCCCATTCCCTGCCTCCCAGCCCCTGGCAATCACCATTCTGCTTTCTGTTTCTATGAATTTGACTACTCCAGGGACTGCATATAAGTAGAATCATACAGAATTTGTCTTTTGTGATTGGTTTATTTCACTCAGCATAATGTCATCAAGGTACAGCCGTGTTGTAATACATGTCAGAATTTCCTTCCTAATAATCCTCTGTATGTATCTACCACATTTTGTTATCCATTCATCTGTCAATGGACACTTGGGTTGCTCCCACCTTTTAGCTATTGTGAACAATGCCGCTATGAACACAGGTGTACAAATATCTCTTTGAATCCCCGTTTTCAATTCTTTTGGGTATACACCCAGAAGTGGAATTGCTGGACCATGTAATTCTGTTTAATTTTTTTGAGGAACTGCCATACTGTTTCCCACAGTGGCTGTACCATTTTCCATTCCCACCAACAGTGCACAAGTGTTTCAATTTCTTTGAATTCTCACCAACACCTCACATAATTGTTCTTTTTTTTTTTTTTTTTTGGCTGCACTGTGTGTCATGTGGAACTTCCCCGACCAGGGATTGAACCTGTGCCCCCTGCAGTGGAAACATGGAGTCTTAACCACTGGACCGCCGGGTAAGTCCCACATAAGTTAATTTTAAAGATGACTGATGTGTACTTGTTTAAGCCCTAAGAGAGTATTTATCTGAACTATTTTTTCCTGGAACTCTTTTTCTTTCTTTAAATATTATTTATTTATATGGTTGCGCTGGGTCTTAGTTGCAGCAGGTGGGCTCCTTAGTTGCTGCTCGCCAGCTCCTTAGCTGTGGCATGTGAACTCTTAGTTGCGGCATGTATGTGGGATCTACTTCCCTGACCAGGGATAAAACCCAGACCCCCTTCACTGGGAGCATGCCACCAGGGAAGTCCCCTGGAACTCTTTCTAGAATGCAAAATTCATGTCCCTTAATTTTAAGGATGTCTCAGGTATTGATCTGGGCTGTAGGAGTGATGTCTTCTCCAGTAATTGATAGGGATTTTGCTCCTATACTAAATGGTCCCAAATTCTCATGTTTCTTTACGACTCAGGTTTGCTTTTACATTTTCTTTTGTCCTCTCCCGCAATGCCTGGGTGTCAGCACGTTGTTGACCAGGTACTACAACAAGGTTCTTACTTCCTATTGTTGGTTGGTAGGGGGCCCCTTCTAGTAGCTTCCCACCATGTTCACTCTGTTACGGACTCAGAAAACCAGGTTACTAGAACTGTATGTAAAACAAAAACCTTGGGCTTTAGTATAAGGACTCTGAAACAGTTACTTCATCATTTTCCAGTTTCTTCTAGATTGGTGGCTCGAGATTACACAGCTGAGGTTTCTGAAAATCTGAAACCAATCTGGACACAAGATCTGACTCCTCTGGATGACCTTGGGCAAATTATTTTAATTTACTGGTCCTCAGTTTCCCCATCTGGAAACGGGGATACTAATTCTTACACTTCCACGGTGATCGTGAGGTTTAAAATTGATAAAGCACGTGAGAAGCAGGCATGCACTGAGGGAAAGCAGCTGTAATTAGTGTGTGGCTAAGCCCTCCTGGGCTGAGCCTGGGAACGGCTCAGGCCTCCCAGCAGCTGGATTCCCGGGGCTCTCTGGGAGCCATTCTGTCCACCTAACACCGTGGGTACAGGTGGCCTGGGAGCAAATACAGCTTCCAAGACAGCTTGTTATTATTGGTCCTCAAATAGAAGTTAATAAATAGACCAACACAGTAAGCGCTTGGAAAACAAGTCCAAGAATATCTCAGAAAAATCACAACTTCCACATGTACTTGGATGAAGCCAGAACAACAGAGGAGCTCTAGCCTGCAGTCCAGATATTATGATTTAGAAAAAAAGAAGAGGGACGCCATGAAGCATAATGATCCCGCAGTTTGATTCGGCAGGAACTTTACAAGAACATATGCAGGGGCGGTAAGTAGGCCCCTGGTTCTGGAAGAGAAACGATGGAGATTATAAAACGCCCCAGGGAAGCCAAGCATCGGTTCGTTCAAGAGCTGGGGTTGGGAGGCCCGCTGGTTCTTGGGCTGAAGAGCAGAAAGCATTCAGAGTTCCTCATACAGGAGCGCTGATTCAGAAGGCGGTACTTTGGATTCTGCTGCATAAGCATGAGACTTTTAGAATAACAATAGATATGGATGATTTCCTAAGGGGAGAATGTTCTTGCAAAATACGTGAAGCCCACATCTACCTGTTCATATATGCTCCCTCCCATATGTATTTGTGCAATGCTTTTGTGTTCAGAAAGCACCACCTGCCGTTCTCTGGCTCTAAATAGGGGAGTCCTGTGGGAAAAGGAGGGCAGGTCTGGTTATTCCTACTTTACAGGTGTCCCAGGGGAGCACCTGACTCGACCACGTTACTCACTGCAGGAGGAACTAAAAGAAGGTGTCTTAATGAGTTAGCCTGGCTAAATCCCCCAATCAATGAACTACTGCCATTGTTTTTGCTGCTGTTGCTTTTGGTGGAGGTGGTCACATGGGGATTTTGCTGCAGGGCGTATTGCTTAAGGTAATGAGCTTTGTAATCTCTCTATGGTCTGGGGGTTATAACAACACTTGCGTGCCCTGTAACAGGGCCTGACTTGCAGCAACTTGACCTCAGATATCCTCTTGACCCTCCAGCAGCCCCTCCCCAACCCTCGTCCTTGCCTCCAGCAGTGTTACTGTGATCATGAACCAGGGCGGTGGGCAGCAGGTGTAGCTGTCGTAGTACCACTTGCGGTCAATCTCCCGGGGCAGGGTCTCGTATGCCACGTGGCGGATCAGTCGCTGGGAGAAGTTCAGCCCCTTCTCCTCCAGCAGGGCCTTGCTGCAGAGCCTGCGGTTGCCCTGCAGGATGGCCTGGCGGAAGCTGTTGGACCGCTTGTTGCTCATCTACACAGGAAACAGGGCAGGGGAGGGGGGTCAGAACCGGAGCCTCAGGGGAGCCCCATCCCGTTTTCCCAGCCAGCACATTCCTTAGACCAACCAGGCCTGATTCTACCTTCCTCTTTCTTCTGTAATAGTTAACAAGAAGTTAAATGTAATAGTTAACAAGAAGCAATATTCACTGAGCTCTTATGTGTCAGGGGCTGTTCTAAGCACATCACAGCTTGGCTCATGGATGCAACTAGTCTGCCTGCTAGATAAAGACCATGAATAACCCCATTCCACCAGACAGGAGACCAAAGCATAGAGAGTTTTAGGAATCCATCAAGTTCAAACCCAGTAGGGCTCCAGAGCCTGTATTCATATCCACTATACCTCCCTTCCACCCACCTGTCCATTATCCATCACAATTTCTTGAGCAACTACTAAGCATCAGGTGTTGCCAGACATGGGGATACAGTGGTGCTCAAGACAGATAAGTAACCAGCAATAAGTAACGGTTCGGAGTGAAGGCTGCTGCGGGAGCACACAGGAAAGAGTCCAACCCGGTCCCAAGGTAGTCAGGGAGGGCTTCCTGAAGGAGGTGGCATCAGTGAGAACTGAAGGATAAGTAGGGGTCAGCATCCTCGGTTCCCGGAACCAGAATCCAAAGCTGTGCTTGTGGAAGATCATCAGCCCTGAGTGCCTCCATGGGAACTGTGATGCTCAGGGAGCCCCAGGACTGGCCCCTCCCCAGGCAGAGTCCTGGCTGCCTCACCCAGTGGTCAGCCTGACCCCCCGAGATCAGAGGCGGTCCTACTGACTTCCAGCCTCCCAAGGCTTCTGTTACCTCCCATCCACCCTCCACGACCACACTCTAGACCCTTCCTACGGAGAGATGTCCTAAAGACACAGCTCTCCCAACCCCAGAGCTCACAGTGCCACCCAGGGGCTGCTCTGTGGTTGCGGGGTGGGGATTATCAACATATTCCTGGGACTGTGGGCCCAGCAGGAACATCAGGTTAAAACTGAAGGCAGGAGTCCAGACAGGGCAGGGAAGGTGAGCCAGCCCAACCAAGGCATATGGGTTTGAAGCCCTGTCAGGGGGCAGGGAGCTGGGGAGGATCTGGGTTCAGACCAGGCCAGGTGGAACAAGCCTCCATCTGCAGTGCCCCGTCCCCTCTCCTGGGTTCTGCACACACCTGAAAAATCTGACTTTAGCCTCCCCCATCCAGCAGGCCTTCCTGGATGAACCCCTTCCAACGATGGCCTATTCCCATCCCCTCCACGCCTGCAAAGCTTGGGTCTGGTTCTTAGTGGCTTGGTGGTTCTGTAAATGCGGATGGGACTTGGGGCTCCATGATCACTACAAGCCCAAGATAAGAACATGTCATCAAATATGTTTGTAGCCGTCCTCTCCCCCAATCCCTGGATGTGTACGTGCACATGTGCGTGTACCACACATATACTCTCAAACAATACATCTGCAAGACCCGTGGTGGGAAGGAGCTCAGCATAAATACAGGAGAAGCAGTGTGTACACACATACACACTCACCATTCACCTGTGCCCCGATGTGCCTAGAACTGTGCTGGGCAGAGCAGCAGCCACAGTCTCTGGCCTCACAGAGCATTCAGGAGAAACAGATGCACAAATGGCAGCAAAAGAGGATGTCATCTTCATTATTTGGTGCGTAGTATTATCCCCACGTTATAAAGACGGGGGTGAGAGCTTGGAGAGCGTAAAATTTTCTCAAGGACCCACAGTTAGTAAATCACAGAGTCAGGATTCAAATCCAGATCTGCCTGACTCCGGAACCCATGCTGGCTCATGTGGAGCTTTTGTGCCAATTAGATAAGGGAGCCTCTCCTTCCAGGTGGATGCACCTATTCCAGGCCTTGCTGAACAAAGCCCAGGCCAGATTTCAGTCCCCATTCCTCTCTCTGCCCGGCATCCTTGTGCAGTCCACAACCTGCACACCCATACATGACAACCCTGGCCACTCAGCTGTAATGCAATGTGGTCTGTGCTATAAGACAGGCCTGTGCAAAGCACTGCGGGAGCTCTGGGTAAGGTTGGTTCATTCTGCCTGGGTTGGGGTGGGAAAGGGCTCACAAAGGATGCAGGGGAGTTAACCTGGTAGCAGAACTTTAGAGGCGACAGAAACTTTCAAACACTTCTTATTTCATCCTTGCCACAGCCCTGAAGAGGGTCTCCTCTGGCTTCCTTTTACACATGGGAAGACCGGGGCTCAGTTTTGCCACTGAGTGGCAAAGGCAGAGCCTGTCGCAGGACCCAGGCCCACCTGACTCCAGCCCCTGAGCTCTCTGCCCTGCCCAGAGCTTCCCCCCTGGTGAACCCCTTCTTAATCTTGGCCTCCAGGGCAGCCCTGCTCACAAGAATCCAGGCTATGGCTGGCTGCTCCAGCTCAGAATTCAAAGAGAGAAATCTCGATGGTAACAAGGAATCTGCTGTTGGGAATTCACACAGACGACTCCACGAACCCCCAGCTGGGGAGAAGCAGCTCCCCTGGCCCAGCCATGCCTTCACTCTGCCCTGGGCTGAGCAGGACATGCAGCAAACACGCTGGCGCTGGGGCTGTGGACGAGCCAGTGCAGGTTCAACTCCATGGCCTGGTCTTTGCTGGCACTGCTGGGTCCCCAGTCACGGGGCTCACCTCCACGGCCCATCCCATGAATCCCAGCTGTCCCCAACTCCCCTGCTTATCTGAGCTCTGTACCCCCGCCCTCTAGGAGATCTGCTCCCTGGGTCCACTCTCAACAGCAGGTTTCTTCACCACTAAAAGCCCTACAGCTGCTCCTTGCAATCACGCTAACCTCTGGGCAAAGGCAGGTCCTTAATCAAGAGGCAATTAAAACAACGCCAAAGCCCACGCATCCACATCAGAAAGCAAACCTGGCACGATGGCAGGTCCTGGCTCCTCCATCACTGACGCTTTTGAATTCCAAGAGCCTGGGGACTTCCACACCAGTCATTTCATGGGTGACAAGAAGAGGGGCGACTGTTTCCATTTCACCAATAGGGAAACCAAGTGGGGCCTTCCAGCCTCGTGTTCACCCTGCTAGTTCATGCAGCTTCTACTCATATGCCATCTACCCCACAGAGGGATGCTTCCTGCTTAACCCCACTGAACCCCACTCCAATCCCACCATAGTAGCCCCCAGAACAGCACAGCAGTAACCCCACTGAGGAGGAAGTCCCGACTCCAAGACACCAGACCACTGGGCAGGATTCACGGGCCTCCCGTCTCCAGCCCCTCCGACAACCCAGGACAGCTGCCAGCAGGTCTGATGAGCTCCGGCCTTCACCCATGTGCCCTGCTGCTCCCGAAAGGTCTGCCCTGATCCTCCCAACATCCACTCCCCATCTCCTCTCCTGCCAACAATAACCTCCCATCTCCCACTCCCAATCCTTCGTTTCCATGGAAATGACCCCACTCCCAGCTCCACGGGTGGGCACTGATTGGTTTGATTCAATCAGCACAACCCACTGACCCAATCTAGGCCAACTGGAGGAAGGAAATCCCAGGCCTCACGTGGGAGCTACCATACGAAAAGTCCCTCTCCTCCCCTTCGTGGTGAGGCCTGAGGGCATGAGGGCTGGAACAGCTGCAGCCACTTTGCTGCCAGGATGGTAGAGTCTGGAATTGCCTGGGGCTTTTGTGAATAGTGCTGACACTGCAGAAAGCAGAACTGAGATAAAGAGAAATTGGGTCCTTGGTGATTTCCTTTCACCTGCTGAAGCCTGGACTTTTTCAGTGCTGCAGACCAACAGATCCCATTAATTATCCAAAAGGATCCTCTAAGCCACACCCCCAAACAGGCCTCTCCCAGTGGCGAGGGGCCCAGAGCGCTCACCAGGTTGACAAAATCCTGGTAGCAGATCTGCCCATCGGCATGGCTGTCGGCGAGAGCCAGGAGCACCTCCCTCTTGTGCGGGTCCAGCTTGGAGCTTTGGCTCTCCAGGAGGCTCCGGAACTTACATGTGCTGATGTAGCCCGTGTTCCCAGGGTCAAACTGAGGGAGAAGCACACACAGCAGCGGGGTCAGCAGGGCTCCGTCCCCCTCTCCACACCGCCCTGGGTGCCCCATCACGGTCACCACTCACGGCTCCTGTCTCCAGCCCTCTGCTGACAGAGGGCTAGGCGGCATCTGGGATGTTTCCAAGGCCCCCAGGGGAAACATCCAAATAGGGCGGACCACCACTTACAACCCTAGAAGGCCCTAGAGACCTCTGAGATGGCCCAGCGCAACCCTGTGGTGCGTGGAGAAGGGAAACGGAGGCTCAGAGAGGTTATTACTCTCTGCCCTTAACTCCTGACCCTGGACAAGGGGAAAGAGGGAATGAAAAGGCGATGACCGGAGGAAGATGAGGAAATCTGGGGCCTGGTGCAGAGGGACTGAACGGGGAAGGCACGAGGCCCCGGGCAGTGGGGAGCACAGCCTGGACAGCGCTTCTGCATCTGCCTGCCAGCCCCTCTCCCACGCCTGCACCCACGTATACCCCACAACCTGCACACAGGGCTCCCCAAAGACACTGTGCTCTGAGTGTTTGGTTGTTTTTTTGGTTTTCTTTATTTGGGGGCCATGCCACACAGCTTGTGGGCTCTTAGTTCCCCGACCAGGGATCGAACCCGCACTCCCTGCATTGGAAACGTGGAGTCTTAACCACTGGACCGCCAGGGAGGTCCCTGGTTGGATTTCTGACGTTGCCCTTTTCCCTCTGCAGCTTTGCACACGTGGGTGCCTCTGCCTAAGACTCCCTCTCTCCCCTCAGCTCCCTGGGAGACTCCGACTCACCCTTCCGACTCCTCAGATGTCCCGCGTCCAGGGAGCCTTCCCTCAATACATGATCTGCTCCCCCTGCATGTCAGACAGCCCTCTGGCCTCCACCCTGCACTGGCCTCCATTTTCAACTCCTTGCAGGTTGGTGCACAACTTATCCCCGGGGCTTATAACACAGAGCCGGGCAGAGTCGGCACTCGGTGAAGATTTGTTGGGTGAACAAGTGGATGTTTGGGTGAAAAGACAGGTACCCATTTTCCATGGAAAGGCTCACAGGTTCAGTTAGAAAAGGGGCTTATTCACCTCTCCCGGAGAAGCACATAAGCTTTCTGTCACCCTTCCATCGCCTCTCTTTCCCTGCTCAGCACACACTAACCAGCTGCCAGTTTGCCCAGGGAAGTCCTGTTCACAAACCGCGTCCCCACATGAATTCACTGCACACGGAGGTGCTGCTGTGGGTTGCTGAGATTTTAAAAGGCAGACAGACGTTGCGGACGTCTGCGTGTGCATGACAAGGGAGCCCGGAAGACCGAATCCACCTTTCCCTCTTTTCTGGATAAGGTCAGTGAAGACTATTTTCGGAAGGCTGATGCTGTGTGCAGCCTGTCTAAGACAATCCAGGAGAAACAGCCAAGAGTCACAAGTCATGACTCCTTCAATTCTCCCCGGAACTCAACGAGTGAGGACATCTCTAATGAGCCTATTTAAGAATCTGCCTGTGTACCCAACTCCCCACTCAAAATACCAGATTTCAGGGATGACACCTCTTCGGTTCCCACCAGCGAGTACGTCAGGAAACTCACCTACCCTCTGTTCCAGAAAGATCTTTACAAGTAAAAACGCCTAATATTTGCTGAGTGTTTTCATGGGGCCAAACATCATACCAAGCACCTCACGTAAATATATGATTTCTTTGACCTCCAACCGCGACCTTATAAGCAGGTCCTATGATTGTCTCCATGTCACAGATGAGGAAGTAGAGACACGGGAAAACGACGAGCACAGAGAGGTTAAGTGACGTGTCTGCAAGTGGCAGAGCCAGGATTCCAGACCCGGGCAGCCTGGCACTGCCTCTAACCACTGGCTGCCGCTGACCGTCAGCCTCCAGGGCCTGCTCTGCTGCTCAGAAGCCAAATGTCAAGGGTCAAAGAGGTGAGTGCAGGCCCGGGAGTGGAGGGGGCTCCAGGAGCCTCACGGGCCCACTCTACACAGATTTTTAAAGCAGGAAAGAGCTCAAACAGCAACAGTTCTCATCTCCTTATAGCTCAGACAGGAAATGACGCCTGGAGTGGCAAAGTGGCGACGGCAGCTAGGGAAGGTCTCCTTCTCTGCCTGGGACTCCTCCCGTCTCCACAGGCTGGCACTGGCTACAGGGACTCACCAGCCTGGCCCCTGCCTGGGCCCACGTGGCCCTCATACTGGGTGGGCTGACGTGGGGGATGAGAAGCAGCCCTGAGCCCTGGGAAGATGCATCCCCTCCCTAACCCTCCCCTGGAGCACAGGGCAGGGGGCAGTGGGCTGCACAGGGCAGGGAGCCTCTGCTGCCCAGGCCAGGGGAGGGAGCCAATCCCCGCCCCGGGGGCCCATCCGCAGCTGGGGGGGGGCGTGGGGTGGAGGCGCTGGAATCAGGCAAGGGCCTGTCTCCCTCATTCCAGCTCCAGACAAAGGACCACCTGCTCCCCTGCTCTCCCTCCCCCTCCAGGGCTCCCTGCTGTCGTCCTAGTGACAGGGGCTGCCCTGTGGCTCCTCCCCCTACCCCCCACCAGGGCCTGCCAGGCCTGCCCCTAGCACATTACAGGCTCCAGACCGCAGAGAAGGAGCTGGAAGCAGGCCGAGCCTCCCTTCTCTGCCAAAACTGTACCTTTCATGCCAGGGCCAGACAGCCCAGACAATGGGGGGGGGGTCATCGCTACGCTAATAATGAGGCCTCAGGGATGAAGGAGGGGGACTGGGGGAGCGGGTGGGAGAGGGAGGGAGGGGCCAGCTGCCTGGGCTCCACAGACGTACACGGGACACCTTCCAACCACCACCCCGAACACCTGGGAAGATGAGGGCAAGAGCCCCGGCTGACAGGGGGCAGGGGGCATGGGGCGCGGGGCGGGGGGGTGGGTAGTGCCGAGAGAGGGAGTGAAGGGGAGACAAAAAGAAACACACAGAGAGGATTCGTGCAGAGGCGGAGAGAGGTGGGTACCACCGCCCTGATGGAGCTTCTAAAGGAGGCTGCAAGCAGCAAGGCAAAACCCCACTCTGGTCTCAGCCGCTTACCAGTTTGTGTAACTTAGGGTCAACATCTCGGGCCTTAACTGCCTCAGCCTCATTCATCAAGCAGGGGGGAGCGTGCCCTCGGGGCGCGGTGGGCTGAAGCAGACGCAGGGCTGTGCTCTCCAGGGCCCAGGGCTGCCCGGACTCAGCGTCCAGCTCCACTTGCCTCATTCGAAGCGGGGAGGGAGCAGCCCTGCCATGGAGGCTTGGCCGACCCTCCTGGACACCATTCCCACCTTTGGGCCTCCTCAAGGGCAGCTTTGGGGACAGGATCATACAAGCACCATGGTTTGGAGCTTTGGGGGAAACAAACCGTACAAATGCAATTTCCTTGTCAATGATGTACTGAAGGCCCCAAAGCTCCCCGTCCTGGGTGCTCCATGACCCGGATTCACCCACTTTGGGCGGAGGGGGGGCTCTTGGAATGAGGTCTAGGCTGGGTGGGCTGGAGACAACCTGACCAGGGTTGGTCTGGGGGTGGCGGGGCAGCGGGAGGAATGGGGCTGTGAACAGCCGCAGGCACAGGGGCCCCTTGGAGAGCCAGGAGCATCCTTGCAGCTGCCTCCCCAGCGCTGTGCAGGTGTGTGTGTGTGTGTGTGTGAAGGGGGAGGGCCGGGTGTGTGTGTGTGTATGTGTGTGAAGGGGGAGGGCCGTGTGTGTGTGTGTGAAGGGGGAGCCACGTCCACACTCAGCCTGCATGGAGGCTGCTGACACAGAAGAGGAGGAAAACACAAAGTGACGAGTGACCCTCCCACAGCTCCCGCCCTCCTGCCTTGGCCTTGAAAAGAGCTTCGCGACTCCAGGGGCGCTTAATCCCACCAGCACCCAGCCCTCTGGCCCCTTAATCCTCTAGGTCGCCAGTTCTCCCCACCCCCGGCGCCCCACGCATGCTCTGCCATATACATATCCCATCTCCCACCCTGGGCCCCCTCCTGGCTCACTTATGACTTTGGATGCAAAAAGGACCCACCGGATTCTCTCTCTACTGTTGCCACCGAGGGCTCTTCCCCTCCTCTGGGGCAAGGAGTTGGGGGACAGTTCTGGAAGGAACCCCGGCCCCGGCTGCTGTGCCATCTTGGGCAGATCATTAACCACACTACCTCACTTTCCCCCTCCAGCATGTAGTAGGAACTCTCCCTTCTTGGGGCGATGTAAGGTGGTCCATCCCCAGCCCTGCATACCTAAGCATACCATACGCAAATGGGGGCTGGGGAAAGAGACATCCACAACCCACACAGCCCATGGGGGCAGCTGATCTTCAATTCTGCATCCTTGCTCGGTCAAAGGGCTGACGGGAAATTTGGAATGAGGATGAGGCAGCTCACATGGCGGGGGGAGGGGGGAGGTCTGTGCTGTAGGAAGGACCTGGTGACACTGGAAAGGACAGCAGGTCAGGGAATTATAAGTCATGATCCAGGAGAGCTGACAGGAACCTCAGTGGTTTTCAAACTGCTCTGCAGACTTCTAGGGGCTGGGGGACTTCCGAAGCCCAGCGAGGCGGGGCGGGGGTTGCCAAGCGGCCCCATTCTGAGTTGTTTTCTGTGTCGGCCTTCTGCATACTACCTGGCTGAACAGCAATGATGGTGGCTGTGTATGCAGAATACCCGCCAGGTATCAGGCGCTACCTCATCGAAACCTCAGGTCACCCCCCCATGTCTTGGTTTGTCTGGGACAGTCCTGGCTTCTTATACCTATTGCCTGAGCATGACTTTTTTTTTTTTTTTTTTTGGCTGTGCCTGCACAGCTTGAGGGATCTTAGTTCCCTGACCAGGGATCAAACCCGTGCCCCCTGCAGTGGAAGCACAGAGTCCTAACCACTGGACCGCCAGGGAAGTCCCTGGGCATGATTATTAACAGTACCCCTTTCACCCTCAAAATCATCCCAATCTGGATAATAAATTATGTGGTCCCCCATTTAAACCTCACAACAACCCTACGAGGTAGGTGTTATTTTACACGGCAAGAGAAGACTTGCCCAAGTTTGAAGAGCTGGTAATTGGTGCAGGTGGGCTCACATCCAGGTGGACGGGCCCAGAGCTTGCACTCCCCCATCATTAGGATGCTGTGGCTAAAAAGGGTTCGAGAGACCCCAGTTCAGTCCTCCCATTCGTTCATCTAACAAATACTTGCTAAGGATCGACTACGTGTCTGGCATCACACTCGCTTTATGGACGGGGAAACAGGTGCAGAGAGCAAAAGAAACTAGTTCAAGGTCACAGAGCAAGTTAGTGGTCAAGATGGAAATAGTTCAGGGTTCCTCCATAGTGGTTGGCTGGGCCAGCATTGCTCTTCCTTGTTTTTCTCTGTCCTGTTCTGTCATATGAAATATAACTGGCTCAGGGTTTCCCAGTGTGTGTTTTGTGGAACACCAGGCCCAAGATGGTGCATGAAATAAGGGTGTTGTGGTTCCAGAAGTTTGGGAAACCCTTTTGGAAGGGCATGATGTATAAAACCATATTAAAGGTTCTTTAAGATCTTACAGTGGAGAATCCTGTCTGATTTTGTTCAACCCAGCATTTCCCAAACTTACTGGGTCTTTGATCATAATATTTTTTCACAGTAACACTCCATGGGACACAATCCGGGGAAAATGCATGAATCCATAGTAGAGTTACTTTTCCCTTTTGTGAAACCAGGCCCCTTTGTCAGTGGTTCTGAACCAGCCTTTCGCCTCCATCTCATGAGTGGCGCAGGCCCTCGAGGTAGCTGACACTTTGTCCGGAGTCCTCCAGCCAAGTTAGAAGCCTGCCGGATCCAGGCCCCAGCCAGAGGGGTGAGGAGGGTGCCAGGCCCCAGGAGTGGCCGAGCAGGAAGTGACTGGCCTAATGGGCTGAGCTGAGCTTCCAGGGAACCAAGCCTGCAGGGTCTGGGATCTGCCTGCTCAGCACCCAGGACAGCAGCGCCACTTCTCCCCTCCCTGCTGCAGGCCCAGGAGCCGGGCCAAGGCTTCAGAATCCACCCAGCAGCAGCAAAGCAGAAGAGAAAGAAGAAAGGAACACGTCTATTTTATAGCTCTTATGTTATGTGTGATCTGCACCGACTCATTTCCAGGACAATTACATGTCTGGTCTCTTCTCTCTCCCAGGGGGACCTCTCCCTCTCCTTCATCTCGAGAGGTCCATGTCCTCAGTGAGGGGTGTGGGAGCCCAAAGGTAGCACCTGGGGAGCCATCCTTGTGCAGACCTCTCACGCCTGGAAGGTCGGGACCTGGAGTCTAAGGAAGCCTCCCATCTCAGGCCCCACTGTCCCCTCTCTGTCCACTGAGACAGAATAAGCCCTGGGAAAGGACCACATGGTGTGCGTGCTGGGGCAGAGGAGGGTGCAGGCAACCGCCCCTCCCCACTTAGGGGGTTACCATGGCTCATCTGCTGGCTCCCTGCATCATCACCGGCTTCTGAGCAGAGCGGAATTAATGAGGCTGCCCAGGGGTTTCCAGCTCAGCAGAGCTGTCCCCATCCAAGAGCCAGAGCCCACCAGGGAACTCAGGCCCATTCAGGGATATTTACAGCCCCATAAATTAGGCCCAGGCCTGCAGCTGCTGAGGTCAGGAGGCGAGGTTAGGGGAGTAGCAGCTTTCTCTAGGGCTTCTGCCTTGCAAATGAAGATGTTAATTCACCCCACAGAGAAAACGACCTCACACCATCCCCTGACTTTCCCCCCAGACCTGAAATACTCATTGGCACAAATATTTGATTGCTCTTATTCTCACATCAACCCTAGAGTATAAGTGTGATTAGTCCCATTTAACAGATATGGAAACTGAGGCACACGGAGACAAACGACTTGCCCAGAGGCATTTCAGTGAGTAGAACAGGGTACCATCGGGCCTGCTTTCAGCTGAAGCTAGGAGTGGATTTATAAAGACCTCAAGCCTCCCTGGGAAGAAGAGAGACCAGTTCCTAAAAGCCAGGCTCTGACCCCTCCTGCTCTCCAGTCTCCCCACATGGAGGCACGAGGGGCTCTGGTGCTCCCCTGGGATTTGGCCAGGCATCTGACAGCTGGGGAAGCTTCAGCAATTCGAAGATTCCCAGTTAACATTATTTCTGTTCTTCCAGCTGCCACCCCAGGGGTCCGGGGGAGGGAGCTCATGCCTCTCAAGGGGCTTCTCCCAGAAGCTCCAAGTCAGGCTCCTGAACATCCCCCCCATAAGTCAAAGAGCTGAACGCCAGGATCTGAGGTTGGCAGGCTGATTAGGAAGCTAGAACACCCTTCCCTCAGCAGAGAAGCGGAGGACAGCCTGGCCTGAATCCAGGCTGAGCCGCTGGACAATTGGCAAATTTCCAGAAAACTACCCAGCTCTCTCTCTGTCTCTCAATACCTGGGCCATGAGGAGGAGAGCTCTCAGACTTTCCCTGGAAGGCAGAACGCTGGGGTCCAGTGGGGGCCGCCTCTTTCCTCCAGGCCCTGCCCATCTCCACCCTGAGAGAGAGCCTCCTGGAAGACCCTGCTGCTCCCACTTCACACCACAGAAGGCCTTGGAGGCACACAGACTCTGGGGGGGCAGCTGGGGGCTGTGACTCAGAGGCAGGTCCCTGGGGTCCCAGGAGCAGACGTAACACCTGTGCTGCCTTGACCAGGTCCAACCCTCAAGGACACCTGGGGACTGAAGCCGAGTCACAGCCGTAAAGGCAGGAGTCCCAGGGGAGCTGCGGGCCGGGAGAGGTGGGAGCGGGTTCGAGCAGGGAGGGGCCTTAATCTGCCCCATCCCACCCCCTTCAGCCTAAATTCATTTCCTCCTGCTGCTTCTCCTGAAAGCCACCAAGGGATCCCTCTGGTTCCCCAGAAAAGAGAGATCCAGGGAGAAGGAGGGGAGTGGGTTGTCCACAACTTGAGATACACATCAGCTCACTTTCATAAGAGAGAACAGCGCCCTGGGCCCAGTCTCACAGTCGACCACCAGGAATTGCCAAATCTGAACACTGGGCAGAGCAGGCCCGCCCTGGGGTCTGGCCACGTGGTGCCTGATGCCTCGTTCTCGCCCTCACCCTTTGCCATGCAGGCAGCCAGTGAGCGGAGGGAAAATGCTTGGGCGTCCACGTTCCCCCAGGCAGCCTCTATCCAAACACTTCTCTCCTTTCTTTGGAAAGTTCAAGGGGAACGTGGTTTCCAGCTCCTGCCCTGAAGAAGTCAGCTTGATATGGTGGAAGGAACCCCAGACTGGGGATCTGGACACTTTGATTCAAGACCTAGAACTATTATGTGCCAGAGGTTATTTTGAAAACGGTGTTAATTTCTTTAAATTCCAGTAACGCGGTAACCACCACCACATTTATCAGGGGCTCACCACACACCGAGCCACGTGCTATATACACACACCCTCTCATCAGGCCTCACCACAGCCCTGAGGGCAGGCAGCTTACTGATGAGAAAACCAAGGCTTGGAGAGGTTACCCGGCTTGCCCCTTGTCACACAGCGAGGAGGAGAACTGGGACCCAAGGCAGACTCCGTGTCCTCCCCTGCCTGAGTCACTCAGGGCGCCAAGGAAGCAGACGGAAGCCTGCGAGGCCCGGGGGCAGGAACACCGGTCAGAGAGAGAAAGAAAGTAGAGCCGGACTCTAGTTCCAGCTCTGACATTACTGCACCAAGTGACCTCAGAAGGCCTCGGACCTCTGTTTCCTCATCTGCAAAATGAGCAGATCGGACAACATGCTTCCACCGACCTTCTAATAATCCACAGTCCTTGAGGTGGCGGCAGCCCCAGAAGGGCTGACACAGGCGAGGTGGCCGCACAGTCAGGGCCTGCCCCTGGAGCAGACATTAGAACCCAAGACAACATGTGCAGGGATGGAGCTGAACTTGTTCGCTCCAGCATGCGCGTGCCTGTTCCGTGTCAGGCAGGCAGGAAGGCAGCAAACCACCTCAGCTCCCGTGGCCCCGTTGCTCAACCGCTATCAAATGCATTTCTGGGAGTGGTCAGGGATAAAAGGGTTAATTCAGCATGACTGCTGGGGTCACTGGGGCAGGAGCAGGGTAGGGAAGCTGGCTTTGCGGTGGAGGGAAGTCCACAGACTCTAGGGGCCTGGACGCCACCTGATAAGGGGTTGGAGATGCAGAGCCTGAGTAAGGGAATCCCTCTCTGCTGGTTCATCCTGTGTCCTGGGGGCTGACTCTGGGGCAGGTGCTTTCTGTGCGGCTCTTCACTAATCCATGCAGCAGTCTCAACTGAACCTCTTTCCAGCTCCCAGAACCCTCTTAAGCCAGGCTGCAGGGTTGTAAATGAGGTAGGCTTCAGGGTCAGGCTAAGGGAAGACCCTCAGGCTGGAGGCAAGGGGGCTGGACAGGGGAGACACTTGGGGAAAGCAAGGAGAAAAATCCTCCGGGCGCAGAAGTGGCTCTCTCTCCAGGAGCCGGGATTGGGAAGGAGCTGGTTTAGAGGCAGCGGCCTTCCCTATAGGGGCCTGGATCTCAGAAGCAGCCCTGTGCTTCTTCCAGCAAATTCTGGTTCCTGGTCAAAAGACAGTTGTCAAACGTCCACTGGGGATTAAGACTCTGCGCTTGCACTGCAGGAGGCAAAGGTTCGATCCCTGGTGGGGGAACTAAGGTCCCACATGCCACTCGGCATGGCCAAAAAAAAAGTCCACTGGGTATCAGACATCATCACTAAGAGAGTTTCCACTTCCATTTAACTCCCACAGTCATCCCTGGAGTTAAAGATGATCCCCCCCATTTTAGAGATGAAGAAATTGAGGCTCGGAGAGCTAATGTCACTGACCCCAATCACAAAGTCAGTAAGGCTTGAACCCAGGACTCTCTGACCCCACTTTCAGGGTTCTCCCCAGCAGCCCACACAAGCAGCTCCGTGTTGTGTTCGTAGCATGTTTATAATTTTGGAGGGATAGTCAAGACTTGTCTGCTTCTCTTTTGGGAGATAAGCAAAGTTAGGGTCCCTTCTTGGAGTCTGGAAAATGCATGCTCCTAGTGGGAAGGAAAAAAGGGAGACAGGATCAAGTTCCTTTCAATTCTCCCTTTTCCCTCTTGCTTGTTTGAGCTTGTAAAGCAATTGTGCTCTGTTGACTGCTCCAAACCCTTTTGCTCATTAAACATTTGGAGATCTTGAAGGCATTTGTAAGGGTGAACCTGGAAATGGTTTTCCAACCCTGGAAGGCTTTTATGGGTTAACGGGCTCCAGTCCCATATCTGCCATGGACCTGCTATTTGACCTTCGGTCCTTGAGGGCACCTCCCTGGAGTTCAGGAAGGGACTGGGAGTGAAACTATCAGAGCATAACCTGAAAAAGAGGATCTTGTAGGAAACCTGTGGGAGCGATAACTAAAGGGTACATTACCTGGGCACAATTGTAAGTATCAGGGGAATAGATCAGAAATCAAAAATAAACCTCACCACATATAAAAATTTACCAAATGATACAATTTCTCAATATATAAAGGAAGGCTTTCTTGGGACTTCCCTGGCGGTCCAGTGGTTAAGACGCTGTGCCCTCACTGCAGGGGGCATGCATTCAATCCCTGGTCGGGGGAACTAAGATCCTGCATGCCTCGTGGAGCAGCCAAAAAGAAAAAAAAAATTTAACTAAGTAAATAAGTAAGTAAATAAATAAATGAAGCCTTTCTTAATAAGTGATGCTGGTGTAACTGGATAGGAATAGGATCTGGATGGAGTAAAGAGTTAGACAATTTTTTTTTTTAAATCAGAGAAAAAACAGTAGGAAACAGAAGCACATATTTATGCGATCTGAAGAGGGAAGGAAAGTGTCTCAGCTCCAAAGCAACATAAGGAATCATGAAAGAAAGGCCCAACAGATTCAACTGTAGAAAAATAAGACATTTTTACCATGATATTACACTATAATGACGGGTTAATATTTATGGTAACTTTAAAATCTAGTATTTAGGAAAACCACCCAAGGATATGAAAAGACAATTTCCTTAAGGAGAAGTTCAAACAGGGAACAAACACCTGGAACATCTGGGGGTCAACGTGATGATCTTCAGGGTTCCTGTCTGTTGCAATTTCTGGGACCTGTGAGGAAACACTGGGGAGGGGGTGAGGTTGGGTGGCGTGTTACACCCCTGCTTGAGCAGACCAGACAAATGTCCAGGATGCCGGGGGGTGGGCGGCGGCCAGGTAAACTTCCAAGGGACTAGGGTCACCTGTTTTCTGCACCTCCAACTCCCCAAAAGGCATTCTGGCCATTGAGTTGAGGGGTGACCACAGAGGACCAAAAGGCCAAGGTCATGGCTTCGAGCCCTTGGATCCAATTAGGGTCATGTTGGGTCAAAGCTACTCTACATGCTGAAGAACCAGACAACACAGAGGCACTGGTCTAATTCCATTCCTAACACCTGGAAAAAGGTCCCAGCTGATCCTGGTTTGAAACCAGGTGGCCGCTGGCATCCCCTTGACCCAGGATGGGAAGGAGGACTGCCTGGGGCCAGCCTCCCAATCCAGTGACCTCAGGAAGGTGAATTCCAGGGCCACATTAGTTTACAGGGATTCTGACGGATGTCATGTGAATCCTACCCCATTCAGCAGAGTTTGACCCATCAGGGTTATTTCTGTAAGAAAATGTGGGAAGGCTGCCTGCAACCACCAGCCAAATATTCTTTCCTGAGTGCACCAAGTTCACCATCACCAAATCCTTCCTTTAAGTAGGCCCAGAGGAAGCGTCAGAGAGGATAAGACCCTTCAGCTTTCCAAATAACCCGGCATCCTTCTGAAGTTGTACATCCATTTATGAAGCTTCACACTGGCTTTGCATTCAGCCCTATCAGGGGAACGGTCCAGGGGGGCTGCACAAAGGAGGGGGAACAGACGCAGAGGGACTGGATATCTGCCAGAGGTCAGGCCCCCGCTCAGGAGCAGCTCTTCTCAAACACAAAGCGCCCACAGGAAGGAAAACAACAGAAACAGGCGGCTAAAGCCGCGTGAGGGCTGGGGAGTGGGCCTAAGGCAGAACTTATGAGAGAAAAAACTGTCCAGAGTAAGTTTTGGGAGTTTCTTTCTGAGAATTAATTTTGTCTGTCCAGAATGGTTTCTGAGTGGGCCTTCCCAGAAGCAGGTGGATGCTCTTTGTGACACCCAGGATCTCCCTACAGTGGGAGAAATGGGATTTCATAGACCACGTGCTGATATTAGGTGCTATACATTCTCTCTGCTCCCTCAAGCTCCAGATTCTTTCCCCTCAAAGTTTTCCTCCATTCGCCCAAATAGTTCGTCTTACAATGTAAACACACGCAGGGATTGGCAAAGGAAATTAGTCAAAATGAGAAAGACACAGACAGAGGGGAAAAAAAGAATGATACACTTTGTTCTAGGTTTCGATTCTAAATCTGGCAGGAGGTGTGAAGGGCTGGCAGCTTGCTGGTCGTGGCATCTGTAGCAGCAGGCAGCTCCCTCCTGCCTCAGGGCGTCAGGCCAGAAGCTGCTGTACTCTTAAGAGCCGGAGGGAGAGATGGTGTACCCCAGAGGGACAGGAGCAGCAGGATGCTCCCCAAGCCACAGCCAGACCTTGTGTTAAGGTGGATGACAGCCCCCAATCCCCACCCCAGGCCCACCATGCCTTTCAAGCGGAATTCCGTGTTGTCAGTCCCACTTGGCCATCTGCATTGAGCTGACTCCTCAAACTGAACTGGTCGGAAACCAAAGTTGTCAATTTTACAAACCCCCCTGCCCCCAGCCTGACTTTTCCTTCTCCTCCTAGGGGCAGGACCTCCAAGTTATCCATGGGGTTCACCTCAGCTATTTGGGTCTAGCAAGATCTTCCAATTCTCTCGTCACCAGGTCCCTCCTCCTTTCCACTCCCACTGTCATCTTCCAAGTCAAGGTGCTTGTCTCCATTCATGGCAGCAGGCTCCGGGCCAGCTCCTCTCATCCCTGCAACCCATCTCACCTCTATCCCACTCTCACACAGGATCTTCCCAAAGCACTGCCTGGATCTGGTAACAAACTTGTCAAAAAAGCTTTCAAAGGCGTCCCCTGCCTCCAACAGGTCTGGTCCGTGCTACTTTTTCAGCTTTATCTACCTCTCCAACCCAACGCGTTCCCTCTGGCCCAACCAGACTGGTCTCACACACTTCACGGTATAGTCATTTTCACCCCAGGACCACAATGCTCACTATTCCCCACACCGGGACAGCTCTTGCCACCTCTCCTTCTGCATCGTGAAACGGGGAGGGAGAAGGAAACACATAACAACAGCACGCAACAGGAGTACCAAGCAAAGAAGAGAACCATTTCCCTGCTGAAGGTCAAATGTCCGTCTCCCGGTTCCAAAGCCAATGCGTGGCACTTCCAACTCCATCCACCACGCCTAGGCTCTAAGCATTGCGAACAATCACATACAAGTTTCCAGCTATGACTCCCCCATCCCTGCAGCAAAATTAGAGTCAGCTTTCAGAAGTGCTCATATCGAGTCGCCCTTCAAGGATGGCAGAGATTTGACTCCAGTGGCTCTCTGACGGTGGAGGGCGAAGAGGAAAGGGGACGTTAACCTAAGCCCTTCCCCCTCCTCTCCATCCCCAAAGGTGATCCCCTGGCATACAGAGAACGTCCCAGGCTTTCAATACATATTGTCCAGTGTCTCCCTGGTATAAAGCCGGTCCCGGTGAAGTGGCGTTGGGAGGAGGAGGGAGGGAGGGAGGGAGGGATCTCTCAGGGGAGCCCGCCCCCCCGAAACCTGGAGAGCAGGACCGTTCATTTCCAGAGCTGCGTTAAGCCACGCCCCCACGTCACCGTCTCAGGAGTGCAGAGCTGGGGAAGCCCACGCAAGCAGGGAGACTGCGGGGAGGGCTGGAAGGAAGCGGGGTGGGGGGAGAGGATTTAACTGCTCACATACCTGATCAAACAGGACTTTCCAGTGCTGGTAGAGAGGGAGGCCATGCAGGAGAGGAGGAAGAAGAGAGAAAGAAAGAAACACACTTATCACCAAGGCCTCTGTAGCCTCCCAGCTGCTGCCCAGACTCAGGGACCCGCGCGGACAAGAGATCAGGAAAACCTGGGAGAAGCTTCCCAAACGAGTCTACACATAGCAAAGGTGGGAGAACTCAGGTTGGGGAGAGACAGCGTCCCTCATTCTGGGACAGGCAGGAGGAGGGATCAGCAGAACAAGGGTGATCCTCAACAATTCCTAAATCAAGTCGTCCAATTCCGTCCAAGGGCCTCTAATAACTTCTGCTGGCTAAAGCTTAGGTCCGTGGGAATGCACGCCCAGGTGCAATTCCTGCAATTCCATCAGATCTGCTGCAAGGTCTCCACCTGCTGGGGGCCAATGACCCCTGTGAGGAAAATTCGCCCCTGCATAAGCATGAACATTTTGCCTGTAGTTTGGGAGGAGGGGGTTTCTGCCTGCACTGAAACCCACCCCCGGCCTCTTTCCAGACTGAGTCTAAGTGATGAGCACATGAGAGTCTCCAAGCGTGTTGGGGCCAGAAGCAAGTGAGGGGTTTAAGCACAAGAGTTACAGGGGATACAACCCAATTTAGACTTTCCGGCTGAGGTCTGGTAGGTTGAGGGCCTGGCTTCACTTCCCTGTCCCCACCCTGAGAGGGAACGGACAGGACGTCTGCCCAATTTTTCACGTCTGTTAGCAGGTTAGCCTCGGGAGGGAGAAGCTTAAGAAACTCCAGTTCCCAGGACTCCCCAGTGCCGGCTCTGCCCACAGCTCCCAGGACCGGAGGGAGGGAGACACAGGCAGCAGATGGCAGGGAAGCCCTCTAGGGCAGCCCCTCCCTATCCTCGCCCAGGGGACCGTCGCTGGCACCGACGCGGTCTGGGGCTCCTAAGCCCCACTCTGGGAGCAAAAGCGCTCCCAGCACTCCTTCTCTCCCTCCTCCGGCCGGGCTCAGGGACAGGGGCCAGCTTGAATTTCAATCATTGTCGCGACAGGGCAGGTGCCGGGCGAGAGCTAATCCGGGAGCGGTGAAGGGGGTCACCAGACCGGTCTGCGCCGCCGGGTTCCGGGGACTCTGCGGCGCCCGCTCCTTCCCCGGACTCGGAGAGCCCGCAGGTCGCGAGTGGGAGGGGAGGGGAGCCAAGCCACTGCTGTGACGCGGCCGCCTCTGCGGGAAAACGCCGTGTCCCAGGCACTGCACCAGCCGCGAGGAGGGGTCTCCGGCGGCCGACGGGTCCCCAGCACGGCGGTGGGCGCTGCGTTCCGAAGGGAAGCCCGGGGAGCCCAAGCGGGGGGTGGCGCGCGCGTTTCGGGGAGCCCGGTCCCTCCGCCCTCTCTCGCCCGTGGGGACCCGGCCAATCCGGGGCTCTCCCGCGTCACCCTGAAACCTCCCAGTTGCCCCGCGGGGGGCGAGCCGGGGGCAGCTCTCCCCCTGGAGGCCCCCAGAAAGTTTGCCCGGGCGGGGGAGAGGGCACTCACGTCCTCCGGCGCCGCCGGCGGCCGCTCCTCGGCCTCGGGTTCCAGCTCCTCGATGCGCTCCGCCTCGGCGCAGGCGGCCACTGCGGGGCCCGGGCTGGGGTGCTCGCCCATGCCGAGGCGGCGTCCGGCGCCGGGCGCGGCTGCGGGGCTCGTCCCGGGGCGCCAGGCTAACTTTGCGCCGCGGCGGCCGCGCCGCTCGGAGCTCTCAGTGCGCGCCGCGCCGCCTCCGCGCCCGCCCCCATGGTCCCAGCCCCCGCGCCGCCGTCTTGCGACCACGGGACGCCCGGCCCTCCGCCGCAAACTTCTCGGCTCCCGCGGCCCCGCCGGCCTCCGCCTCCGCCCCGGCCCCAACGCCCGGCTCCGAGGCGAGGGCGCCCTTGGGCCGGCCCCGGCCTCCCGGCTCCCCGCGCTGCCTTCCCGCTCCCCGCTCCGCACCCGAGTCTCCTCCTCCCCGCGGACTCTTCGGGGGCGGTGCGCAGGCGGGGGCGGGGCTGCTCCCGGGACCGCCGCCCCTTACCACCCCACCCCGGGCGCCACCACCCGGGCCAAATCGGTCAGAGCGCCGCGGCCCAGGGAGGAGGAGGGCTGCGGCGGGCTTGGCGGGGAAGTGGCTGCACGGTCCCGGGCGGGGATGACCCCATCCCCACCTGCCTCCACCCCGGGTTCAGGTCTGTCTCTCAGGACTGGGTCGGGGGTGGGGGTGCAGCGTCTACTTGCCGGGACCCACCGGGTTAAAGATGACTTGGAGGCAGCAGACGCGTGACGGTGGCAGGGGCGAGGTTTTCACTAAGTTGGCAATGTCGGAGTTAACCGGGAGTGAGTTGGGGGCCGGAGGCTGGGAAGACAGGATGCCCTGACCACCCTTCCATCTCTCTTCACTTCGGTCTCAGATCCTGGGAGGTCCAGGCAGGCTCAGTAGTTTAGGGATGAGAGAAGTCAGGGGAGTCCCGGACCCCAGACCCTAAATCTTTCCCTCCCCACACCCCAGAGCTATGTGACAGTGCCCTGGCTTCACTGGACCAGGTTGACAAAGGTAAGACCAGGGAAGTGCCCCAACTGGGAGAGGGGAGGTAAAGCAACTACAGCAAGTAGGAATCAAGTTAGACCAGAGGAAAGGGGGTTCTAAAGAAAACAATTGGTGCCGTTTCCTTGCAGGAAAGACCTCCCAGGAGAGACTGTCTCCCTTAAGCAGAGGCCGTGCCTGGAAATGGTGCCAGTGGCCGGCTGGGACAGGGGCCCGGCTCTCCCAGGGGGCTCAGGGATTCACTTCTGGTGATGTCCCACAGTCAGTCCCCAGCCCACACCTCCTTCCACCCCTCTTACCACCACCCACTCCCCCACCAGCCTTTGCTCCTGTCCCTCTCAGAAACTGACGCTCTTCTCCAGTCGTGAAAGTTGCAATTAATGCTCTCATCTTCCCAAAGCAAACACATAACCCCAGGATCCAACCTGTGACCATCTCACCTGACAATGCCTGCTCCCCCTAAACACAGAGAAGGAAATTAACTCCGTTCTAATTAGGTGAGTTTGCTACAGACACCAATTTTCATCTCGGTTTCAGAAAGTGTGATCATTCCAACTATTTTTGTTTCTCACCACCCTCCCCCCAGCCCTACTCTACTAAGTCAAGATCCTGCCAAGATTTCCTTGTAAATAAAACTGCATAGGGTGTGATTTTGAAAACAGCCTTCAGGGGACAGAAGAGAGGCCGACACACTTCTTCGTGGAAAGCCCAGAAGGACAAGGGGTGGCTGGGGGCCCTGAGGTCAGTGTCACTGCTGGGTGACACCACCCGGGTGCTGGATGTGTTACACTTAGATCTTTGGGGCTGGAGAAGTGGGCCAGGAAGTGGGCGGTTCCAGGGGAGGAGAAGAGCTCAGAGAGGGCTTGGTCTCTGTGAGATGCCCAGCAGCCCTGGGCAGTGTTCTGACCCCAGCTGCCCTTTGGATTCTGCCTGTTCTCCAGCCCAGGAACAGCTCTTATCAACCTATCCAACTCTTTCATCTTCTCCAGTGGAAAGGACCTCAGCAGGCTCAGTTCAGTTCCCTGAACACTTCTTTTTCTTTTTTTTTTTTTTTTTTTGGCTGTACGCGGGCCTCTCACTGTTGTGGCTTCTCCCGCTGCGGAGCACAGGCTCCGGACGCGCAGGCTCAGCGGCCATGGCTCACGGGCCCAGCCGCTCCGCGGCATGTGGGATCTTCCCGGACCGGGGCACAAACCCATGTCCCCTGTATCGGCAGGCGGACTCTCAACCACTGCACCACCAGGGAAGCCCCTCCCTGAACACTTCTTGAGCTCCTACTAAGTGCCAGTGACAGAACTTTGGGAAGGGAGAGGTGGA
Organism: Mesoplodon densirostris; assembly: GCF_025265405.1. Classification (NCBI taxonomy): domain Eukaryota; kingdom Metazoa; phylum Chordata; class Mammalia; order Artiodactyla; family Ziphiidae; genus Mesoplodon; species Mesoplodon densirostris. The sequence goes on along the minus strand of NC_082678.1, from coordinate 52,949,998 downwards.
TAGCATCCAGACAGTGACCTTCAGAAACTGTTTAATTGGGGGTGACAGCCAGGGAAGTCCAGGGGGTACAGAAACCCAAAGGAGGGGGGGTTCCTGTGGGTCCAAGAGGGCTTCCCAAAGGATATGCCCCAGAACCAGGCAAAGTGGGACATTCCAGGCAGAGGGAACAGCATGGGCAGAGGCTGGGCTTGGGAAGCAGTATGGTTTGGGAGGGGAACTACAAGCAATTTGGCAAGGCTGGAAATGAGAGCAAGGTGCTCAATGTAAAGAACCCAGCCTGGAGTGGAGTGTCTGAAGGGCTGTGAGTTTCCTGAGAAAGAGGCTTGGACTTTACCCTGAGGGCAATGGGGATCCATCGAAGGATTGTGAGCAGGAAAGTAATATTTAAAAAGATCCCTCCAGGGACTTCCCTGGAGGTCCAGTGGTTGGGACTCTAAGCTTTCACTGCCGAGAGACTGGGTTAGAACCCTGGTCAGGGAACTGAAAAAAAAAAAAAAAAAAAAAAAAAGATCCCCTACAGAAGGCTGGCCTGAGCATAGGGAGATGAGAATGGGAGGTGCCATCCAAGAGTCTTGAGGGCAGCAGCGAGACTCTGGGAAGTATCCAGAAGGGTATCTTGTTCTTCCTTCTGTCCTAGAACATTTCACCCCACCTTGGCAGACTGTTCCCAAAAGTCTCCTAGGGAAGAATTCCTGACCTCTAGCCAGAATCCTCCCTTCGGGAGATGGGTTCCCTCTCCCTGGCCCCTGCTGGAAGGAGCATGGCCATCTGGACTTGGAGACGAGCTGTGACATCCAGCATCCCCTATGGACCTGAGGCCACACTCACCTTTCGCCCTCAGTGTTGCCTCAGCCTCACCAGCCAGCTCATTGGACCCCTCAGCCCCAGGGGAATGTGCAACTGGGAATAACCCCCTCTCCAGCAGGTAGTGGGATGTGGAGCCTGGGTCCTGAGGCCCAGAACCTCTGAGGGGTGGGAGTGGCCAGGCTCTCTGATAGCTTTTGTCCCCCTCTGAGACAACCTGAGGATCAGCACATTCTGAGCCCTGCTGGGGACAGAGGAGAGAAGGGGCACGGTGACCACTCACTTTCACTGAACGGTGCACGGCCAGGCGCTCAGAGATGTTCACGGGCTCTGCCCTAGGGAACCCCGGGTCTACCTGGAGATGACAGCAAGCAAGGGCTGATTGGCATTTACACCCTGCTCTTCATTTTGTAAGAGCTCTACACTCACGACCTCTCTTGAAGTTCCTATCCAGACACTAAGTCAATGCAGAACAGGATAAGAGCTTGGGAGCGAGCGGTTCAAACCCTGAAGGATCAAACTAAGCTCAGAGGGGCAGGGGCGTGCTATTGAGATGAACCTTGAAAGGGGGGGCAGCTTTGTGTGGAAGGGTTTCTCTGTGGAAGGAGCCACTGCAGTAAAGGCACAGAGACAGGAAAGCCACGGACTGTCCTGGGAACAACTCAGGACAAAGTGGGGATGGCCAGGTGGGTGAGAAACTGTCACAAAAAGTCTTTGAGTACCAGTCTGAGGAGGCTGGACCTTGCTTAATGGGCGATGGAGAAGCAGTGGTGGCTTCTAACTGGAGCAGCATTTTAGGAAGATTAAGTTGGCAGTAGCCCAAGAGAGCAATTCAACTAACACATTGCGAGTGTCCATTCTTTGCCAGACCCTGGCAGAGGTGCTGAGAATACAAAGGGAATAAGACCCAGGCCCTGGCCTCCTGGGAGAAAATTAGATAATCCTCTAGTAACAGCCCAGTGGGATAAGTGAGGAAGAGCTGTCTGGGGGCTGAGTGTCTAAGATGCACCCACCAAGACAGGGAAGGGGATTTCTTTAAGGACCTGATGTTCTGACCTGGGGTGGGGGAGAGGCTGGAACAATGGGGCTGCCATGGGGAACCAGGAAAGCCAGGAGGAACCACTGGGAGAGGGAAGGCGGGCGGTGAGGGGAGTCGGGAGTTTGTTTGTGGACACCGTGAGCTAATGAGAAGCCAGGGAAGAAACATTAAGGGCTGTAATTACTGCTCAAAGCAAATGGCAGCGCCGAGAAGGCGGGTAAACGGGGGTGACTTTCTCTCCAGAACCTCTCGGCTTCAACAACAGTTTCCCACCCAACAGCCCACGCCCTTCAAGGTCCTTTCTCTCCCCAAAGCAAACCTAAACTGACCCTCACAGTCCCCCCTGCCCGCGTGGAGCTCCATCTTCTGAGAAACCTGCAAACAGCCCTGAGCTGCCCGAGATGAAGACATGAGTTATTTTTGACTGAGATCCAAGCCCCGGCCCTGAATTCTTTTGTCTTCCAGGAATCCCCCAGTCATGTTTGAAGTCTGCAAGTCCGAACAGCGGGCGCAGCTCGGGGAGGAGACCGCCACTTGGAATCCAACCACCCTCCATCCCCAGCTCCAGCATTCTTCCGTTATTGCCCGCTGTCGAGGAGATCAAACGGAACATGACTGCTAAACGGACTTTTTTTTTCCCCTCTCCTTTCGTCTCTTCCTCTCTCACGCCAGGGCCAATTTTCCAAGGAACTTAAATCATTACTGAAAGACGTCTAGGTCCACAGACACCAAGCCCTTTCAGAGACAGGCGTGGGCACCCAAAAGTGAAGCTCAGAAAAGCAGAGGAAACATTCCTGGTTCCAAGATTCAGCCAGCCCCACATTCAGGGAGACTCTCAGCTACTTTGCTGGGTCTCCCCTTCCTTCTTGCCATCTGCTTGGGGCTAGGCTGTCCCCAGGGTCCCATTTCTGGATTCTCTTTGGGCCTCCAACAGTCTGTGTGACCTTTGGTTATGCCACAGGCAGGCCCTGTGTCCTTAGCAAACAGCACGTTCATGTGCAATCGTGTGCCTCTCTGATGAATGCTCTCTCCTCCAGAAGCCTTTCCTCAACCCTCCAAGCCCAAATGGACCACTGCTTCCTCTGGATCACTTTTTTCTTTTGACCTTGCATTAAATTATCTAAGTTTTGTCTTCCTTGTATGAAAATATATATTCCTTGAAGGAGAGATTATGGCTTATTCAATTTCGCACCCATCACAATACACAACATTGCACACCGTAGGAGCTGAACAAATGTCTGTTTAATGAAAAACAGAGCATGTCTCTTGATCTGACATGGAGTCTAAATACATAGTTATTACTCTCAGCCTTCAACAAGAAACAAGTTTTCTGTTATAGAGAAAAGATTTTTCTGCATAATAAAAATACAATTGTATCCCTGCTGGCTTTATTTCAAAGCACTTACACATTTGTCATTCATTCCATCCTCAAAAAGCTGGCCTTTTAGAGGTAGCAGAACAGGTACAAATGGGGACAGTAAGATCCCCAGGCCCAGAGGAGGTTCGATTCTCCGTTTCTCACCAAATTTCTTATTTTAAGAGTGAAAGGCCAAAGCCCCGACCACTGACCGCAGTGACCTTCTACCAAGGCAAGCGGGTGGGGTTAAGTCAGGGCACCCGGGGGGGCTTGTCCAGCTGCAGGCTAGTAGGAGTCAGAACAGTGGGGGGTGCCTCTGGCTGTGGAGCAAAGCCATTGGATTGTTTTTCTGCTTTGTTTCTGTTAAGCTACATGTGCAGTGCCCCCAGGAGGGGGACTGCTTTGCTGTCACTCCCCACTGCACAGAGCCAGACATGAGTCTGTGCAGAGTGAAAGGGACAGAGAGAGTCTGGAGGCAATTTGTCACAAAGCCCGTGGTGAACCTCCTGCTTGAGGGGCCACTTCACGAGGACAAGGACTTGATTCTGTCTGCTTACAGCAGAATCTCTGACTCCTAGGACGACTCCTGGCACCTAGAAGACTCACAGCAAGTATGTGCTCAGTGAATGGACCTGTCCTAGTCATACTTCTCCAGGCCTGGGGAAGGCCTCCCAGATGTCAGAATTCCTGGGAACTCTGCCCAGTGTTTGGCCTCAGAGGGCTTCCTTGGCCTCCTTCGGGGAAGAGTGTCCATTAATCCAGCAAGTCCTCTGGTGAGGCGCTATGGGGAAGAATGCCTTGGGGTCCATAGGCGGGCTTGCTTGCTTTCTTTTTTAAAAAAATTTATTTATTTTATTTATTTATTTTTGGCTGCATTGGGACTTCATTGCTGTGTGCGGGCTTTCTCTAGCTGCAGTGAGCGGGGGCTACTCTTCGTTGCGGTGCTTGGACTTCTCATTGCGGTGGCTTCTCTTGGTGTGGAACACGGGCTCTAGAGCGCAGGCAGGCTCAGTAGTTGTGGCACGTGGGCTCTAGAGCACAGGCTCAGTAGTTGCGGCGGATGGGCTTAGTTGCTCTGCGGCAATGTGGGATCTTCCCGGAACAGGGATCGAACCCGTGTCCCCTGCACTGGCAGGCTGATTCTTAACCACTGCACCACCAGGGAAGCCCCAGAGGCAGGCTTTCTGATGATTGAGTTCGCAGCAGCAGCAAACACCCTGGAGCTCCAGATCCAGGCTGACATGGGGCAACCGGCCCAAGGGAGACAGAAGAGAACTGCAGCAGTGGTGGCAACAGCAGCAGCAGCAGGAACACCAGGCAGAGGAGTGAGACAGCGGGCACTCAAATCTGTTTCCTCCATCTCTCAGCCACTCAGCCCAAGTGAGGCTGTGTGAGAACTTCTCAGTACACATTGTAAATACCATCTGTCACACTGCCTGCCCAGACGCGGCTTTCCTCCCTGGAGGGGAAGCATTCTTTATTATTTATGCAGAACGCACCCTACTTAAGTGCTGTGCCACCAGGAGAGGGAGAGAAAAGCCCAGAAGAGTCGAAGACTCCAGGGACCCGCCCCTCGGATAGCAGCTGGTCATGGGGGCTTGGTCATCCTCTTTCCGGGGTGGGGGTGGGAGGTGAGCCCTCAAATCTCTTGGGAATTAGGAAGCCTGCATTCTCGTCCTACTTCTGCCACCAGCTTGCTGTGCGACCTTGGGCAAAGCAGCTCAACCCCGTAGGCCTCCATTTTCTCATCTATAAATGCAGAGGTCAGATGACTTGTGACACCTCTTCCAGCAGCTCTGCAGTTCAAGTGTTCTCACTCTCATCCTTTGCTCTCCTGCTGTTTGCTCAGAAGCCTGTTCCTTTTCGATCATCCCTTCCACCCAGGCTGGCCAGGGCAAATACAGATCAGGATGTGATTCCTCAGCACTTGCGAGCAGGCCCAGGAGTCAGCAGACCTGGGTTCTTGTCCAAGCTCTTATTTAGCCATGTGACCCTGGGGAAGGCACAGTTTCCTAACTTCAGTTTTGTCTTTTGTGAAACATGTGGGTGGGACTAGGAGATTTCAGTAGGAGGATCCACCTTGAAATTCCGAGATCTCTGATTTCCCCTCCCAAACACCACTGATAAACATCTTGACAGCCTGCGGCTCCAGACACAGAGATGAATTAGACCCTCATTGAGGTCTAAGACAGGTGGAGAAAACATGCTAAAACGCTAGAAAAAAAAAAAAAACAACTGCAGGTACAATGTGATGGGTACTGAGTAGAGATATATACAAAGCATGTGGCGGCAGAAAGAGGGTCCAAGTAAATGATGCCAGAGCTGAATCTTAAAAGACCAAGTAGGAGTTGGCCAGGTGGATGAGGCTTGATGCGTTCAAGACAGAGGGAACTGCGTGTACTAAGGCAGGAAGGTGTGAATCTGCATAGAAACTGCCCGCTTGTTGTTAGGGTGATGGAGACATTCTGGGAGTCTTTGCATGGACTGCTTCCTCTCCCACCCCTTTGGAACAACTCCCTGGATGGGGGTGAAGGGGCTTATGGTTGATGGCTCAGCTTGGCCTCCCTGTCCATAAAGCATATCACCAAGGAGATGAGAGACTAATAAGTCTCCGCTTCCATCTCCTGCCTTTATCAGTTCTCTAAATTAGAATCAGTAAAGCGGGCTGGAAATAGGGGGCTGGCTCCAGGGGCTCCAAGGTGACCCACAGTTCTCCAGCCTTGTACACCATCAGGCTGGGTCAGAGGAGGAACGTGCCTTTGTGCAAAATGGGGGCCAGCGGCTGGCTGGCATGGGCAGTCTGGGTTTGCTGGGCAGCCTCCCACGTGCGGCCGGAGCACGTGATCTGTCCTACAGCTGTGGCGGCCTGTTGTGGCTCCTCGGGGAGCTGTCCAAGTCCTCTGCAGAGAGATGGAGTTGACCTGTCCCTTCTCCGTGAAGGACGTCCTGCAACAGAAATGTGCTTTCCCCCCCGGCCTCTCAATCTGGCTGCTGCGGCTCCAGTCTGCAGCTTGTATGCCTGCTCTGCATACTCCCGTAGACACAAGAACAGCAGAGAGGAGAAACGCACACATCCAAGACATCCATTAGCTGTGAACAGCCTCACAGGCTGTGAGCCATGGGGTTAACCAGGCTCGGGGAAAGCCTGTGAAACACCAGTAAGCATTCTGCTGGCTTGGCTTGCTGCAACAATTTATATCCAAGAGAAAAGGGCGGCAAGTCAGGGAAATACCAGAACCGCTGAAGGAACAGGCACATTTGCCAGATGGTTCCTGGAGCACAATTGTATCTGCAGAGGGACGGTCTGCAGGGGGTGGGGTCCTTCCATTGGAGAGCAAAGGCACTGGCTGATGGCTCATTCATTATCCTAGGGCTCATCTGGAGGAGCTCTGATTGCCTGAGGTTGAGGTGGTGATGGGGATTGGGCCTCTCCAAGTCCTCCTAGCTCTGTTTCTTTAGATACCTGCCACCTGTATCTTCTTTCCCAGCTTAAGCCACTCAGTCCGTTCTCCTAACTGCCAGCTGTCACTCTCTCTCCTTAATGTAACTGTCGGCATTTAGTCAATTATACAGCTTGGGCACCTATGATGTGAGTTTGGTTGCGCTGCCAGGGCTGAACTGTGAGGTAATGGGGACTAGGCTGGGAGTGGGTTTGAAATTATTTGCTACATTAGCACAGAATCTTCAAGAGCTCATTGTCTTCCCCTGCTATCACATGTGTCTGCCTTTGTCTTCCTCTGTGAAACTAGATTGTGAGCGGTATGTGCTAGGTCTGTCTTGGCTTTGCTACGTATTCCAGGTCGAGTGGTCATAGCCTGAATCCCACAGATACTCCTGAAAGCCTTGGTTGCAGGGCAGATGGGGGGAGGGTGAGTGGGCAGTCAACACAAAGGCATCCCTACCGCAGAGCCCGGTGTTGCCCTTTTACTTGTGGTCAGTGGCCTCCCCCTGCATAAGGACAGCAGCAGAGCAGCAGAGTCTGTATGTCGGGAGGATGACCACTTATTGGGGAACCTGTAACTGTCCATTCGCTGTAACTTCCGTGCTAGATCATGACCTCCACAATGACAGGATGCCTTTGGGATCAGCTCCCTCTCTCTGCCTCTTAGAACAATGCCTGTCGGCGTGGTATCTAGGGGGCTTAGGGGGAACCACATATCTTTATTCATACAGATCTCTGTTTGCCTCCAGCAGGTTAGTTCACTTAGGCTCAATGAGCCTCAGTTTCCGTGGATATGAACGAGGCTAATAAGACACAGCTTGCCATAGTGTGGGTGAAAAGGATGAGATCAGTCAGCACCAGTGTCCCTCCCTTTTCCCCCTGGACACTCAATACATGGCGCTGAATAAATGAATACATTATTTCAGAGACGAACATACTTTGGCATCTTTCTTGGATACATTCACATTCCAAAAAGCCCATATACTGCAGTTTTTGTTTTTGTTTTTTCCCCCAAACCAACACCAAGGCACCAAATTTGCAGTTTACAGCAGGAGGCAGCCACCCTGTGGAGGTCTAAAGCGGTTTCCAACAGATGGAGAAGTACCCAGGGTCGTTTATTTTTAAAAGAGAATACAAAGAAACTAGCTCGGGAAACAATGCCACAAGACTGTGTTTGACCTCTTCTCACCTCGACACAGGAGGCACACAGTTGGTGCCTAATAAATGCACACCAAAGCCTTGGCCTTCTGAGAGGCATGGGAGTTGCAAGACTGGTGGGGAACCACATGAAGTCCTGGAGCCAGAGTGTCCTCTAGTGGGGAAAAATAGCCAGAGCACCCCGAGACCCAACCGAGACATACAAAGCCCAGGGCTGGTGGTTCCCTAAAGGGCTCCAGATCAACCCCAGGGTGCAGCCTCCAGGACTTCCAGGGCTCTCTTCATGACTGGGAAATACCAAAAAAACAGACAACACATTTTCCAGGAAATGCCTTTCTGATTGTATTACTCACAGACAGACATTGCAGCCACACTTGTTCCTTAAAATGACTAGGCATTAGTCAGTGAATGGGGTCTAGGCAATGATTCTAGGCTGCCAACATCACAAAAAGAGACCAGTCATTCGCTGCCTCTGAGGGAAGTACACAGCACCACCTGTGAAATATTCTTGCCATAGAACTGAACCTGAGTCTGACCCAGTCTCTAGATTTAAGTGCCAATTTACAGGAAACAAATTGGTAGTTAACAAATAAATTTACAGAGGAATACGTTGAAAACCACCACGGGGATGCAGTCAGAAAAATTCAGACTGTGGAAAACTCTACAGGACAAATGACCTCCTTTCTTCAGTAATAAATTGCAAAGAAAGAGGGAAAGAGATTAATCTTTTTTTGGATCCTGATTTAAACAAAATGGGAAAAAAACCACAAAAACTATAGACAATTGGGGAAATCTGAACTCTGTATTTTGATCTTAAGAAATTGTTTATTTCTTTTAAGTGTGAATGTGGTGTTGTGGTTATTTTCTTTAAAGATTCCCTATATTTGACAGGTACACACTGAAATATTTTCTGATGAAATGATGTGCTGTCTGGGATTTGTTCAAGATCATTTCAGAGTGGGTGGGGGAACAGATGAAGTAAGACTGGCCACGTTGATAATTGTTGAAGGTGGCTGATGGGTACATGAGGGTTCATTACGCTGTTTGCTTTATTTCTGTTTCTATTTGAACATTTTCATAATTAAATGTAAAAAAAATTCCTACTAGAAAAAGTTTCCACCGTGATTACCCTCAGGAGAGCCCGCAGAAGACTCCTTTAAAGCTTTATTCTCTCCCTCTATGAGGAAACAGGAGCCCACTGTTTGACAACTTCTGTAGGACAGGGTGTTAGGGATTGCTTTCACCTGGAACGTCAGAAACACGCTCAGAATCAGATGAGCTGCCGTGCTTTACAGCTGTACCATTTGAATGAGCTTCTGTTCTTTTATTTACTCCTGGATAATAGGGTGGGAAGAGGCCAAGAACCAGTGGACACATCTTCTAAGGGACCGCTTCGACAATGCTCTGACATGTGGGCCGGGGGGACCGTTGCTCCCATGTTCTCTACAACCTCCAAATTATCTGCACAACCCTCTCTCCTCAGTGATAACTCTTGACCCCTAACTTCCCCCCAAAAAGGCACTGGGCATCAGAGCATCAGCAAGTGTAGAGGTGGATTCAGCACCTCCCGCCTCCTTTCTAACCCTCATACTCTCCTCTGCTGCTGGCTTACATAAACACAGCTGTATCAGCAGCCCGCCAGTTGCCAACTCTCCTAGAAGATATTCGGCTTTTTTCCTATTCTGGCTAAAAATAAGTCCCAGGCTCTCCTGGGCATCTGCAGGTAGCATGCTTGGTCTGTCATGCTGGAGTTGTCTTAGGAGGCTGTAACTCAGAGATGTGGTGGCGCTTGTACGAAGTGCACGTCAGAAGTTCTGCTCCTTCTTTTGGGAAATGGTCATACGCAAAATCAAAGCTGAACGGAGCTTAAGGTCTGTCCCATAAGACCTTTGCTAACTGGGTACTAACCTCAATCAAGGCATCTGACAGAGGGCATTTGTTCAGGTCCCAGTCCTGCTACTTAACTGGGTCTGTGACTGGTTACCCAAATTCCTTTAGCCACAGTTGTTATATTTTTAATGGGGATGATGATACCATACCTCTTGGTTTTGAGAATCAAATGATATGTGAAAAGGACTTTGGAAACAGCTCTATAAAATGTGCTTATTTTCCCTCCTTTTTATTACTCTCCCATCCACCCCCAGCAGGCTCTCTTTATGCATTCACTAAACAAGTATCTGAGTGTTTGCTATGTGCCAGGCACTGTGCTGGAGCTGACAGTAAAGCAGTGAATAAAACACAAAAATTCTGCCCTCACAGAGCTTACAGTGTTGGGGAGACTAACAACCAATAAAATTAATTATAAAAAAAGTACAGTATGGGCTTCCCTGGTGGTGCAGTGGTTGAGAGTCCGCCTGCCAATGCAGGGGACACGGGTTCGTGCCCCGGTCTGGGAGGATCCCACATGCCGCGGAGCGGCTGGGCCTGTGAGCCATGGCCGCTGAGCCTGCGTGTCCGGAGCCTGTTCTCCGCAACGGGAGAGGCCACAACAGTGAGGGGCCCGCGTACCGCAAAAAAAAAAAAAAAGAAGTACAGTATATAAAATGGTGGTAAGAGCTATAGAGAAAAACAAAGCAAGAATTCAGGCTAGGAGAGCTACTATATGATCTAGCAATCCCACCCCTGGGCACATATCCAGAAAAGATGAAAACTCTAATTCAAAAAGATACATGCACCTCAATGTTCACAGCAGCACTATTTACAAGAATCAAGACATGGAAGTAACCTAAGTGCCCATCAACAGATGACTGGCTTAAGAAGATGTGGTGTGTGTGTGTGTGTGTGTGTGTGTGTGTGTGTGTGTGTACACACACACACACAATGGAATATTACTCAGCCATAAAAAAGAATGACATATTGCCATTTGCAGCAATATGGATGGACCTAGAGAAGACTATTCAATAGGAAAAGAATAGTTTTTTCAACAAATGGGACAACTGAATATCCACATGCAGGGGACAGCAGTTGGCTCACTAGCTCACATAATACACAAAATTAACTCAAAATGGGCCAAAGGTCTAAATGTAGCAGCTAAAAGTCTTAGAAGAAAACATGGGTATAAATTTCGGTCACCTTGGATTAGGCAACAGTTTCTTCGATATGTTACTGAAAGCTCAAACAACACAATAAATAAATAAATAAACTGGACTTCTTTAAAATGAAAACTTATGTGTTTCAAAGGTCACTATCAAGAAAATGAAAAGACAACTCAGAGAATGAGAGAAAATAACAAACTTACAACCTGACAATAAAAAGATAAATAACTCAATTTTTAAATAGGCAAAGAACTCAGAGACATTTCTCTAAAGAGGACATACTAATGACCAATAAGCACATGAAAAGATGCTCAATATCACTAGTAGTTAGAGAATGCAAATCAAAACCACAATGACATATCGCTTCACACTTACTAGGATGGCTATAATAAAAAGATGGACAATAACAAGTGTAACGTCAGGAAAGGATGATGGGAACGTAAAAATGTTGCAGCCACTTTGGAAAACGGTCTGGCAGTTACTCAACATGTTAAAAATGAGTTACTGGGCTTCCCTGGTGGCACGGTGGTCAAAAGTCCGCCTGCCAGTGAAGGGGACATGGGTTCGATCCCTGGTCCAGGAAGATCCCACATGCCACAGAACAACTAAGCCCTTGTGCCACAACTAGTGAGCCTGCGTGCCACAACTACTGAAGCCCATGCGCCTAGAGCCTGTGCTCCGCAACAAGAGAAGCCACTGCGATGAGACTGTGTGCTGCAACGAAGAGTAGCCACTGCTTGCTGCAACTAGAGAAAGCCCGCGCACAGCAAAGAAGACCCAACGCAGCCAAAAATAAATAAAATTAGAAATAAATTTAAAAAAATTGTTCTGTGAATTCAGAACACCATGATAAAAAAAAAAAAAAAAAAGTTACCATATGACCCAGCAATTCCACGCTTAGGTATATACACAAGAAAACTGAAAACATGTCCATCCAAAAACTTGCATACAAATGTTCATAGCAACATTATTTATAATAACCAAAAGGTGGAAACAACTCCAAAATCCATCAATTAATGAATGGATAAACGAAATGTAGTATATCCATGCAATGGAATATTTTTTGGCCATAAAAAGAAGTGATATACATGCAATAACATGGATGAATCTTGAAAACATGCTAAGCGAAAGAAGCCAGACACAAAAGGCCACATACTGCATGATTCCATCTATGTGAAAGATCCAGAATAGGCAGATTCATAGACAGAAAGTAGATTAATGTTTGCCAGGGCCTGGAGGGGAAGTGACTGCTAATGTATATGGAGTTTCTTTTGGGGGGCGTTGATGAAATGTTCTTGAATTAGATAGCGGTGATAGTTATACAACTTTGTGAATATATTAAACACCACTGAATCCTACATTTTAAACAGGTGAATATTATGGTGGGTGAATTATATCTCAAGTTTTTAAGTGACAGAATAGGAGAAGACATAGGAGAAGCTTTCAAGCAATGCTACTGTAAAGGGGAACAGAAGAATGGGGACAAGATAATTTTTTCAGAAGGCAGAAATAACAATATGTTTGTATAAGAACATCCAGGAGAGAGAATTCCCTGGCAGTCCAGTGGTTAGGACTCCACGCTCTTACTGCCAAGGACCCAGGTTCAGTTCCTGGTCAGGAAACTAAGATCCCAAGAGCCACGGAGTGTGGCCAAAAAAAAAAAAAAAAATCCAGCAGAAAGGAAAAAAGAAAAGTTGATGATGCAGGGGGTGGAGAGAGAGAGCATTGCTGGAAGATGCATATGAGAGGGGATGGAATCTAATGCTGAAGTAATGGGGCTGCCTTGTGGACAGTTTATCCATATTAACAGAAGAGAAAGGACAACAGATACATACAAATGCAGGTATATATGGTGTGGGAGCTTGAGGAAGTTCTCTCCCAAGTGCCTTCCTTCAGAGAGCTCAGTCTATTTTCCTTGAACTTCTTGCTTACAGCCTCCTGTCTCAACACATGCCTTCAAAGAAAGCAAACTAGCTTCAAAGAAAATTAGCAAGCAAGCAAGCAAACCAATCCCCAGAAATCATCTACCCCAGTAGCTGTTTAAAATTCATTCCACCCAAACTAGTCATTCTTTTACTCTGAATTCTTGCAACAATGTTATTTATTTCTGTTATTTTAATGTATTTTTAAATTAAATTTTCTTTTATTATTGAAGAGTAATAGCTGCACAAATAAAATTCAAAAGGTACAGAAGCAAATCTCTCTCCTACCTCGAGGCTAGTTTATTGCATATCCTCTAAGAGATAATCTATGTATATGAGACCATATGTGTGTATATTTGCATATGTATCCCTCATTGCTTTTTTAAACTACAAATGGTATCCAAACTTACTGTTCTGCATCTTGCTGTTTTCACTGAATATATCTTGGAGATTGCCTCATATCAGTACATATAGCACTGCCTCCTTCTTTTGCATTAACTACTATGATGTGATGGTTTTAAATTATGTTCACAAGTCTTTGATAGTCCTACCTTCAAGAAGTAGAGCTTAATTCCCTTCCCCTGAAGTGTGGGCTGGACTTAGTGACTCACTTCTGATAGACAGAATATGGCAGAAGCAATGTGTGTCCTCCGAGACTAGGTCATGAAAGAAAACGCAGCTTCTCCTTGTTCTCTAGCTCTTCACTCACTTGCACTGTGGTGAAGCGAGCTGCCATGTCACTCAAGTAGCCTTACGGGAAGAGGCCCATGTGGTGAGGAACTGAGGCCTCCTGCCAACAGCCGTATGAGCGAGCCATCTCGGAAAGGGATCCTCAAGCCCTAGTCAAGCCTTCAGACGACGGCGACCTAATTACAGACTCTGAACCAGAACCACCCAACTAAACTGCTCCTAAGTTTCTGACCCATCAAAACAGTGAGACAACAAATATACATGTTTAAAACAAATGCGTCCTGTCTCTTGCATCATCCTATTTCAATCTGAAAATCCCTTGTCAACCATAAAGCCTGCCATGAACATAAAGCGTAACCCTCTCGTCCCACTGCCTCTCGCTGCGTCTCCAACGACATCAGCACGTACGTCTGAATTTGCTCAAACCACACTGCTCTGCGGTAAAACAGTGCGGCGTGTGGGGCTTTGAACCATGTCTGTGCTGGCCCCTCGCATGTGTTCTCAGGTGATGATTTCCCCCAGGGAAGTCGGTATTTTCATCAGTGCTTCCACCAGCAATTCTCTGGGTCAGTGTGAGAGCCACATAATTTAAAGTTTTTGAAATCGTTCTACTTTGTTCAGAAAGTGAAGTTAGCTAAGAAACAAGTCTCACTTTCTGGGCCTTCCAGTTTCTACTCCTGACCTGGGCAGGCCTCCCTGCAGTGTAGAGAGGAACTGTCAACTGTTCTCTGAAGATGAAGAAGGAAAAAAAAGAATCTAGTCTTTTCCCTGGAGTGGGAAAGCAGCTAATAGCATTCAGATATTTTGAGATGAAACTGTTACCATGGGAATGTTTCCATATCTCTCCCTTAACAATGATGGGCAGAAACAATGAACAGTACAGCTCTCAGAATTCTAGAAATAAAGGAAACAAGGGAAGGAAGATGAAGCTGGAAGAACAGGTTCCAAAGAAAGGATTGATGAGTTCAGTCAAAACTCTGCTCTGGGTGCATTAGAGAATGGGGGGAGTTCGTAGGTCAGCATTTTTTCCCCAAGGGTCAGGGTTCCCATACAGGCTAGAGGTGGGTGATCTGGAGGTGGGTGGGGGTGACTGTTCAGTATTGCTGGTAGGGGGGCTAAGCTGCTCTTTCCTTCTGGGGCTTTATGTGGGAGGCAGGGAGTGGGGGAGGAAAACGAGACCTACCAATTCCTGACATTTCTAGCCACTTTTCCGTTTCTGTCCTGGCAAGAGGTCAAAGCACTTTGAGGATCCCTCCATCCCCAGGGCCTCAGACTGGACCCTGAAAGCAGAAGCCTGCTGGTACACAGACATTCTCATCTTGCAATCCAGAATTTCCTATGCTGTACTGCCCTCTACAAGGGCTCAGGAGTTATTTCTTAACCAAGAAGGGACCGCTACCTTGCCCTCCATCCCAAACTACTCACTGCTTGAAGCACATGTAGGGGTCCCAACTAGCTCACAGCCAGCTGAGCTCCTGTTTCTCCAGGACCTTGAGAAGTCAAAGGACAGATGACTTACTGATGAGCAAAACAGGTTATCTTTTGTGACAGGCATTTTACCCTTGTCTGCTATAACCCCATACCCACTTCTCTGGAGGATTTGTTGCCTTTTTTGTTGTTTCTATTTTTGGAGAAGAGGCACCCTAATAGAGCCATCCTACCGACAAGATGAATGGGAATCCAACCTGCTAGCGGGGAATTTAAGAACTCATATCGATGAGTGGGTAAAGATACATGCAGATTGGGTGCCCCCTTAATGTAAGCACCCTTTAAATATCACACAAAGAGGAAAGAAACGGATACCACCCCACCACGCACCCCTGCACACGTGAACTGACCTAAGGTGAAGTGGGATGACAATGGACTGTCTGCTCACCTAAATGCTTATCTGTCAATTCCCCCAGGCCTAGGTTTGCTTAGAGTATCAGAATCTAGATTTTCCATTTTTGTTGTTGTTGTTTGTTTGTTTGTTTGTCTTTGGCCACACTGCACCTCACAGCTTGAGGGACCTTAGTTTCCCCACCCAGGGATTGAACCTGGGCCCTCAGCAGTGAAAGTGCGGAGCCCTATCCATAGGACCGCCAGGGAATTCCCTCCATTTTGTTCTTGAGATCTTTAGCTAAAATACAATGTAAGCAGCACTTGAACTGTTGCTTGGAGGTAGCAGGTAGAAGTTAATCCTTACCAGAATGCAGCCTAAAGACCAGAAACCATACTGGGCTGGGTGAACAACCAGAGGACAGTGTCTTCCTTCTCTAAACGAGCACCCAGTGAAGCAACACATACAGCTGTCCCTGTTTCTCACACCTTCCAGAACCACACATTTTCTGTTGCAGAATTTGTTTCACAAAGTGAAAATCAGTTGAAAATTTTGGTTTAGCATAAATATAAGCTGAGCAGAGAGAGTGCAGCAGGGAGCTCTAAAGACAGGTGGTTCCAGTGGCACAAAGAAGCCAGCCAGGAGGTACCCTAAAGCAGGCTTCCTTGCCCGACTCCCAGAATCCTTGGCTTTGGGAGCTCCATAGTCCTGGCCACATGAGGAGGGCTCTCCCTGGCAGGTGACCTGCCTCTCAATTCTTTCTCACTGACTGCTGGGCAGGCAGAGCTTCCTCATTTGGGCTTTGAAGGTCATTTCTGATCAACAGTAACTCTCACTTCCAAAACACGAATCCTAAAATGTGGCAGAATCCTGATTGCAATGTAAGATGCTACATCTGCACCTGGCTTATAACCTGGTACATGTTTCAGCTGCCACTGACACCTAACAGATGACCAAAGCTTTCCTGCTGCTTGAGATGAACACCTATTTTGTTTCTAGTGCATTATTTTTTTAAAATATTTATTATTTACATAGTTTTTTATCTTGGCTGCTCTGGGTCTTAGTTTCGGCATGTGGGATTTTCGTTGCGGCGTGTGGGAGCTTTAGTTGTGGCATGCAGGCTCTTAGTTGCAGCATGCAGACTTCTTAGTTGCAGCATGCAGACTCTTAGTTGCAGCATGCATGCAGGATCTAGTTCCCCGACCAGGGATCGAACCCGGGCCCCCTGCATTGGGAGCACAGAGTCTTACCCACTGGACCCCCCAGGGAAGTCCCTCAAGTGCATTATTATACAGTATATTTTTCAAACTCAGCAGCTACCTTGACATTTTTTAATAGAAATGTGTGTCAAAAATGTTTTTTACATACCACACTGAAGGAAATTCCTTCAAAGAGGTGATTGCTGATCTCCAGCCCCAGAAGTAGGAGGCACACAGGAACTTGAACTCCTTCAGCCCGAGTGAAACTAACTAAATACTTTTTATATATGAATTGTTCAAGGTCCAAATGGAACATGACCTCCTCCATAAAGCTTTTTGGGAGCTCCTCAACTTCAGAGAATTCCCACTTTGCTTGAATCCCCATTGCACTTGATTTTCTCTCTTATAGTTCTTATTATTTTTCTACTTGTAGTAGACACTTATTTACATATTACCTCTTGGAAGACAAAAATCTATCTCACGATAGCTATCTTATCTTTAGTTCTCACAACACCCAGCCCAGCACTTTATTCATTCATGCTTCTGAATGAATGAATGACCAAGCAGTATGGAATCCCTTGTGATAAAACTAAGTGGAGGGACTTCCCTGGTGGTCCAGTGGTAAAGAATCCGCCTTCCAATGCAGAGGACACAGGTTCAAGCCTTGTTCAGGGAACTAAGATCCCACATGCCGCGGGGCAACTAAGCCCACGCACCACAACTACTGAGCTTGAGCGCCTTAACTAACACTTGCATGCCACAACTACAGAGCCCACACGCCCTGGAACCTGAGCTCCACAACTACAGAGTCCATGAGCCCTGGAGCCTGCACACCACAGCTACAGAAGAGAATACCTGCAGGCCACAACTAGAGAGAGGCCCGCACGCCACAATGAAGAGCCCATGTACTGCAATGAAAGATCCTTCATACCTCAAACGAAGATCCTGCGTGCCTCAACTAAGACCCAATGCAGCCAAACAAACAAACAAACAAACAAACAAAACAAAAACACTAAGTGCAGCAGGAGAGAGATTGCTGAGCTCAGGCTAAGGAGGATAGTTGACGAGATGACTCGAAGAAAAGCTTAGACCCCAACTCTGAGACCCATGACCACTGTACCTGAATTATCTGAGTCCCTGCCATTCTGTAGTTGATTTTGCTGAGGTCCCTCCCCACAGCGTCTCAGCTGCCAGAGCTATCTCAGCAGAAAATATTTGGGTTTCCCTTTAGTTTTACTTCCTCACTCAGTCCAATAAGCTGCACTGACTTCTACAGAGTTTTAAGGCAAGTAATCTTAAGTTCTTTTATTCACCTGCTCATTCATTCATTCATTCAAAAAATATTTACTGAGGGACTTCCCTGGCAGTCCAGTGGTTAAGACTCCGTGTTTCCACTGCAGGGGGCATGAGTTCGATCCCTGGTGTGGTCGGGGAACTAAGATCCTGCATGCTGCACAACATGGCCCCCCAAAAAATTTATTGAGCACCAACTACGTGCCAAGTATTGATTGTTCTAGGCTCTGAGTATACAGTGGTGATTAAGACACCTTGACATCAGTCTTGGTGATGATTTTTTGGATCTGGTTCCAAAAGCAAAACGAACAAGTGGAACTACATCAAACTAAAAAGCTTCTGCACAGCAAAGGAAATCATCAACAAAATGAAAAGGCAACCTACTGAATGGGAGAAAATATTTGCAAGTCACATATTTGATAAGGAATTAATAACCAAAATATATAAAGAACTCATAAAACTCAACGGCAAAACAACAATTTAAAAGTGATTAAAAATGGGCCAAAGATCTGTATAGACATTTTTCCAAAGAAGATATACAGGTGGTCAACAGGTACCCGGAAAGATGCTCAAAATCACTAATTAGGGAAATGAAAATCAAACCACAGTGAGATATCACTTCACACCTGTTAGAATATCAAAAACACGAGACATAAATGTTGGCAAGGATATGGAGAAAAGCGCATCCTTGTGCACTCTTGGTGGAAATATAAACTGGGGCAGCCACTATGGAAAACAGTATGAAGGTTCCTCAAAAATTAAAAATAGAACTACCTACAATCCATCAATTCAAATTCTGGGTATCTATCTGAAGAAAACAAAAACACTAACTTGAAAAGAATATGTACCCCCATGTTCATTACATTGTTACTTGCAATAGCCAAGATATGGAAACAACCCAACTGTCCATCAATGGATGAATGGATAAAGAAGATGTGGTGTGTGTATAGACACACACACACACACACAAACAATGGAATATTATTCAGCAATAAAAAAGAATGAAATCTTGCCATTTGTGACAAACACGCATAGAACTTGAGGGAATTATGCTAAGCAAAATAAGCCAAAGAAAGACAAATATACAATTTCACTAAAAAACACCCCCACACACCAAGCTCATAGACACAGAACAGATTGGTGGTTCCCAGAGTTGAGGGGTGGGGGGTTGGGGGTGGGTGAAATGAGGGAAGGGGGTCAAAAGGTACAAACTTCCAGTTGTAAAATAAGTCATGGGGATGTAATGTACAGCATGGTGACTATAGTTAATAATACTGTATTGCATATTTGAAAGTTGCTAAGAGAATAGATCTTAAAAGTCCTCATCACGGGCTTCCCTGGTGGTGCAGTGGTTGAGAGTCCACCTGCCGATGCAGGGGACACGGGTTCGTGCCCCGGTCCGGGAAGATCCCACATGCCGCGGAGCGGCTGGGCCCGTGAAGCGTGGCTGCTGAGCCTGCGCGTCCGGAGCCTGTGCTCCGCAACGGGAGAGGCCACAGCAATGAGAGGCCCGCGTACCACAAAAAAAAAAAAAAAAAAAAAAAAAAAAAATCCTCATCACAAGAAAAAAATTTTGTAACTATGTATATGATGGATGTTAACTAGACTTATTGTAATGATCATTTCACAATATATACAGATACTGAATCATGTCGTGCACCTTATACTAATATAATGTTATATGTCAATTATATCTCAATTTTAAAGAAAGACAGAAAAATCGCTACTCTCACAAAGTTTATATGCAAGCACAGGGGAGACACTCAACAAATGAAGGAATACACATGAGGAAAAAAAGGGATGAAACACAGATGGTGAGGTGCTAAGAATTCAGGGTGATGTTTCTGTGAGCTTTTTTTTTTTAGATTAGATGGTCTAGAAAGGTTCCTCTCTGGGGAGGTGACATTTAAACTGAGATATGAATGAGAAGAATGAGGCAGCTTGGCAAAAATCAGAGAGAAGAGCATTCCAAGCAGAAAACAGTCAGTGCACAGGCTCTGAAGCAGGTGCACAATAGGTCTAGGAACAGGGTAAGGTCAGGAAGCAGGCAAGGAGCAGCTCAGGTAGACTTTATAAGGCAGGGCAAGGAGTCTAGGTTTTATTTAAGTATGATTAGACACCAAAAGAACTTAAGCATAGTCATGGCAACTAAGAGAATGGATTTTAGAAGGAAAAGAATGGGAGTGGGAAGCCAACAGTCAGTTGTAAACTTGCATTTAGTTCAGGTGGGAAGTCACGGCAGCCTGAACTTAGGTGGTCGTGGCGGAGATGGAGATAAGAGGACAGTTACATCTTTTGGAAGCACAGTCAACAGGACTTGTTGATGGATTGCAGGGGTGGGGACAGCAGAAGATAACTCCCAGATTTTTGCTTTGAGAATGTACTCAGCTAAAGTGGGAAAACTGGGAAGGAGGTGGTTAGTGCTGGATACCAAGGGCTCTGTTTCTGGGGCCTCAGATATCCAAGAGGTAATTACAGGCAAGAAAAAACAGAAGTGTGGATTTCTGGAATGAGGTCAAGGCTGGTAATACTGATTTGGGAGTCACTGGATGAATGTATGTATGTATGTATGTATGTATGTATTTGGCAGCACTGTGTGGCTTGCGGGATCTTAGTTCCCCGACAAGGGAATGAACCCGGGCCGTCAGCAGTGAAAGCACGGAGTCCTAACCACTAGACCGCCAGGGAATTCCCTGGAGGACTGAACTTAAAGTCAAGGGGCTGCTAGTAGCAATGAGCTATACCTAGTTCCGAGGTCTTGGTTTCTAATAAAATAATAAAAGGACCAGTGTTCCTCGGAGAAATGGTTGGTGTCAGCACCAGGACAGGGAAAGTACAGGATGATGCCTGGGAAGTACTTAAGTACAAAAGTTGCCTAGAACTTTTTACAAGGCCAGAAAGTAAGGAGGGCTCAGAAATAATGGGCACATGTTGAAACGGCACATGAACCAAGTTGAAGGCGCTGCCACTGGCCAACCCTGAGATGAGAACAATGAGCAACACTGAGCAACGAAATAAATGATAGTAACAGACTATGACGCAAAGAGCAAAGTAAATATCCACAAGCCCATATTGATACACATAAATCACTGAATAAATATATGGGGGGAAAGGCACTGCTCTCTCTTACAGTACAATTCCAATTAATAAATGTAGAAGAAATGATAGAAGTAGAAAAGTTGGCAAATATTACAGTAGTAACTGTTCGGGGCAAGATCGGCAATAGTCAAAATCACAACAAAGGTACCACTTCACACTCACTAGAATGGTTACAGTAAAAAGGACAGATAATAACAAGTGTCAGCAAGGATGTGGAGAACAAGAACCCTTAGATGTTTCTGGTGAGAATGTAAAACGGTGCAGCCACTTTGGGAAACAGTTTGGCAGTTCCTCAAAATATTAAAACTGAGTTACCAAATGACCCCACAATTCCACTCCCAGGTATATACCCAAAGGAAATGAAAACATATGTTCACATAAAAACTTGTACACTGGGAGTTCCCTGGTGGTCCAGTGGTTAGGACTCGGCACTTTCACTGCCGTGGCCCAGGTTTGATCCCTGGGCGGGGAACTAAGATCCCTCAAGCCGTGAGATGCAGCACCCCCCCACAAAAAAAAAAAAACCAAAGAAGAAACACCTTATACACAAACATAGAAGCATTATTCATAATAGTAAAAAAGTAGAAACAGGGGCTTCCCTGGTGGTGCAGTAGTTAAGAATCCACCTGCTAATGCAGGGGACACGAGTTCGAGCCCTGGTTCGTGAAAATCCTATATGCCACGGAGCAACTAAGCCCACAAGCCACAACTACTGAGCCCATGTGCCACAACTACTGAAGCCCACACACCTAGAGCCCGTGCTCCACAACAAGAGAAGCCACCTCAATGAGAAGCCCACGCACCGCAAGGAAGAGTAGCCCCGCAAGGAAGAGTAGCCCACGGTGGCCGCAACTAGAGAAAGCCCACGTGCAGCAATGAAGACCCAACGCAGCCATAAATAAATAAATAAATAGATAGATAGATAGATAAATAAATAAATAAAAGTAGAGACAATCCAAATGTCCATAAACTGATGAATAAGCAAAATATGGTACAGACATTTCACGGATACTGCATTTTTTTTTTTTTTAACAAACTGAAGGTTTGTGGCAACCCTGTGTTGAGCAAGTCTATGCGTGCCATTTTTCCCAATAGCATTTGCTCACTACGTATCTCTGTGTCGCATTTTGGTAATTCTTGCAGTATTTCAAACTTCTTCATTATTATCGTATTTGTTATAGTGATCTGTGATCAGTGATCTTTGATGTTACTATTTTAATTGTTTTGAGGCACCATGAACTGTACCAATATAAGAAAGCAAACACAATCGATAAATGTTGTGTGTGTTCCGGCTGCTCCACCAACCAGCTGCTCCCATCTCTCCCTCTCTTTAGGCCTCGCTACTCACGAGACACAACAATATTGAAATTAGGCCAATTAATAACCTTACGCTGGCCTCTAAGTGTTCAAGTGAAAGGAAGAGTCACACGTCTCTCACTTTAAATCAAAAGCTAGACATGATTAAACTCAGTGAGGAAGGCATGTCAAAAGCTGAAACAGGCTTCTGCCAAACCGCCAAGTTGTGAGCGCAAAGTAAAAATTCTTGTAGGAAATTAAAAATGCTACTCCAGTGAACACATGAATGATAAGAAAGCAAAGCAGCCTACTGCTGACATGGAGAAAGTCTGAGTGGTCTGGATAGAAGATCAAACCAGCCACCACATTTCCTTAAGCCAAAGCCTAATCCAGAGCAAGGCCCTAACTCTCTTCAATTCTGTGAAGGCTGAGAGAGGTGAGGAAGCTGCAGAAGAAAAGTGTGAAGCCAGCAGAGGTCGGTTCATGAGGTTTAAGGAAAGAAGCCGTCTCCATAACATCAAAGTGCAAGGGGAAGCAGCAAGTGCCGATGGAAAAGCTGCAACAAGTTACTCAGAAGACCTAGCTAAGATCATTAATGGAGGTGGCTACACTAAACAACAGATTTTCAGTGTAGACGAAACAGTATTTTGGAAGAAGATGCCATCTAGGACTTTAATAGCTAGAGAGTCGTCAATGCCTGGCTTCAAACCATCAAAGGACAAGCTAACTCTCGTTAGGGGCTAATGCAGCTGGTGACTTACAATGAGATTAATGCTGTTTTCATGTCTGCTAATTCAACAGCTGCTCTACAGACCATGGATCAAGGAGTAATTTCAACTTCCAAGTCTTATTATTTAAGAAATCTATTTTGTAAGGCTATAGCTGCCATCGATAGTGATTCCCTTCATGGATCTGGGCAAATAAATTGAAAACTTTCTGGAAAGGATTCTAGATGCCACTAAGAACATTCATGATTAACAGGAAAGGGTCAAAATATCAACATTAACAGAAATTTAGAAGTTTATTCCAGCCCTTATGGATGACCTTGAGAGGTTCAAGACTTCAGGGGAGGAGGTAACTGCAGATATGGTAGGAACACCAAGAGAACTAGAATTAGAAGTGGAGCCTGAAGATGTGATGAATTGCTGCAATCCCATGAAAAAACTCTCATGGGTGAGAAGCTGCTTCTCATGGATGAGCAAAGAAAGTGGTTTCTTGGGCTTCCCTGGTGGCGCAGTGGTTGAGAGTCTGCCTGCCGATGCAGGGAACATGGGTTCGTGCCCCGGTCTGGGAAGATCCCACATGCTGCAGAGTGGCTAGGCCCGTAAGCCATGGCCGCTGAGCCTGTGCGTCTGGAGCCTGTGCTCCGCAACGGGAGAGGCCACAACAGTGAGAGGCCCGCATACTGCAAAAAAAAAAAAAAGAAAAAAAAAAAAAGAAAGTGGTTTCTTGATATGGAATCCACTCCTGGTGAAGATGCTGTGAAGACTGTTGAAATGACAACAAAGGATTTAGAATATTACATAAACTTAGTTGATAAAGCAGTGGCAGGGTTTGAGAAGATTGATGCCAATTTTGAAAGAAGTCCTATGGTGGGTAAAATGCTATTAAACAGCATTGCCTGCTACAGAGAAATCATTTGTGAAAGGAAAAGTCAATTGATGTGGCAAATGTCACTGTTGTTTTGTTTTAAGAAATTGTCACAGCCCCCCCGCCTCTGCCTTCAGCAGCCAACACTCTGATCAGCCAGCAGCCAGCAGCCATTAACATCGAGGCAAGACCCTCCACCAGCAAAAAGATTACAACTCACTGAAGGCTCAGATGATGGTTAGCATTTTTCAGTAATAAAGTATTCTTAAATTAAGGTACACACAGGGGCTTCCCTGGTGGCGCAGTGGTAGAGAGTCCGCCTGCCAATGCAGGGGACACGGGTTCGTGCCCCGGTCCAGGAAGATCCCACATGCCACAGAGTGGCTGCGCCCGTGAGCCATGGCCGCTGAGCCTATATGCACTGGGAAACCAAAAAGTTCAAGTGACTCACTTTATTGCATATTTACTTTGTTGTGGTGGTCTGGTACCAAACTCACAATACAGTATCATCGTGGTCTGCCTGTATAGCCATACAATGAAACATTATTCAGCCCCGTCTCCAAAAAAAAAAAAGGAATGAAGTACTGACACATGCTGCAATGTGGATGAGCCCTGAAAACATTATGCTAAAAAGAAGCCAGTCACCAAAGACTACATATTGTATGACTCCATTTATATGAAATGCCCAGAACAGACAAACCCTATTATTTTTACGACTTTTAAAATGTTTCAAATTATTCCAAAATAAAAATTTAGAAAAATAAAATCAGGGCACTCGATGAGATCACCTAGAGACAGTATAGACAGAGAGGATAAGGAAACTCAGGACAGAACCCTGGGATATGCTAACACTTTAAAGGTTGAAGACAGGTTGAAAAGCCAGCAAGAGACTGAGAAAGAGAAAGTAGCCAGCAAGATAGGCAAGTCAGCTATTTGTGCCGCCTGCCAAGACAACAGGGGTGAGGGACATTTTACTGGCCCCAATACTCAAGAGAGCTTAATCAAGACATTTGTCAGATACATGTAGAAAAAAAAATCTGGCTGCCACCCAAGCGTAGGAAAGGCAGAGTCTTGCCCCCCAGTGGTGCTTTTTGTGGGGATGAAGATCTATTCTCCTGGGGAAGGAGGAAGATGAAGTACCACCAGGGAAGGATCTTAGTGAATGTGCACAGTGATCCTAATCTTCATTTCAGAGAGAGGAAACAGAACCAGAAAATCAAGTCATTTGCACCATGAATGTGGCAAAGTTGGGATTCAAAATTTTAGCTCTTAAGTCCATGCTTTTCTACTCCTCCCCCAGCAACCTAGTGAATTGCCAATACCACCTAAAGATCCTTTCATTTCCAGGGCTGCTAGTCAGTGTTTCCACAAGGGCTACAGTGACTGAGGAAAGTTGCTTCTTAAGAAAGGGTTGCAGGACTTCCCTGATGGCACAGTGGTTAGGAATCTGCCTGCCAGTGCAGGGGACACGGGTTCGAGCCCTAGTCCGGGAAGATCCCACATGCTGCGGAGCAACTAAAAGCTTAAAAAAGAAAGGGTTGCATAAATGAAGAAAATTAAGTTAGACACAAGCAGATTGATATGTATCCCCCTGGGTACTTTAAGGTTAGGCAGGCACACAATGGTGGGGGGCTGGTAGGGCTGTGGTGCAAAGATTTGGGACTCAGTTCACTGCCAATACGGCAGGACGGAGACTGGTCGGCTACCCCAGGTTCAGTTCCCCAGGGACAGGGGAACGGACAATTTGTCAAGACCTGCCTAGTACATCACTCCCCTGCTTAAACCCCTTTAATGGGATCTTTAGAGAGGGTAAAAGACAGTATCTGGACAAAGCACAGGTGAGGACAGGGGTGTCAATGCTGTGAACAGGAGGATGAAGTGGACACATGTATCTTAAACACCAAGACTCAGCTCCTGGACACTGGCATCCTGGCCTTGACCCTCCGGGACCCAAAAGATGAGAAGCTGGGAGGACAGGGTTTTAGATGGAGGAAACATCTGGCAAAGCACTCCACAGAGAGCAAGGTGCATTCTTAGAACCGAAAGATGATCTCTTTGACTGGAGGGTAGTCACGTGGGACAGTGTACATTTATTTGGCTGCAAAGAAGTTCTGGGGCCAGGTCTTCAAGGGCTTTGTAAACTACCTTAGGATTTGAATTTTAGCATAAGAGGAAAGGGAAGATGTTAAGTTTACTCCCTTTTTTAATTAAAATTATACTTACACATAATTAAATTGTCTTTAAAAAATTTAACCACTGTTAACTTAGTTATCCAAACAGACCATAACCTCTTTGAGGGCAAAGCCATTGGATTGAACTACTTCTACCTCCTCAGTACCTAGTGCAGTGGTTCTCAAACTTTAGCAGAATCATGGGATGGGGCCGGGGGTGGTTAACACAGATTTTGCTGGTCCCCAACCTTCAAGTTTCTGATTCACTAGGTCTGGGGTGGGACCTGATAACTGTATTCCTTACAAGTTCCCAGGTATTGTGACCGCACTTTAAGAATCTGGGGGGAAAGTAAAAGATCCTAGAGGGAATCAGTAAAAAGAGTAAGAGAGTATATGAAGACACACTCAGTTCCTGATGCTCTTCTAGACCATATACAAAACAAGCTGGGATAAAAGAGGCTGGAATTATAGAAATCCCAGAGGCAGACTGGAAAAGTAGAGATAAAAACAGTTAATGACAAAACTTTACCCTAGGAGGTTTCCCCTCCATTAAAGCCCCTGTTCCAAGATACTCTTCCATTTATAAATAAAAAGCAAAACAGTAATTTTTTCAAAATTAACAATTTTAGAACAATTAAACAAAACCCACAAAGAATGCTTTTAAAAGAGTAGTTACACATCCTTACCTTCCCTCAATTATCTATACCTGAAATAAACCTAACCACCAAGCCTGCACTCCTCTAAATAGACATCATCAATTACCTGGTGACAGCTACAAGAAGGGAAGGCAAAATGCCTAGAGGAACTGAAAAGCATCCAGAAAATTTGCTTTGCCAACTTTAACCCTTCTTAGTAATAGAAATGTCAAGCTCTTTATTGGTTTATTTTTTTCTTTCTCTCTCTCTCCTCTTTTTCTTGCCTGCCTTTTTAAACTGAACATACAGCACATTTACTAAAGGTATAAAATCAAGGCAAGTTGTTAAGGCTGGCTCCTACAGTGGAAGGAGTGCTGAACTGGGAATCAGGACATCTGGGTTCCAGTCCTAGCCCAGGCACAGACTAATTGTATGGCTTTGTGCTCAGTTTATGCTATAAATGTATAGAGTTGGACAGATGGTCTTTGTGGTCTATTTAAGCTCTGATATTTTGACTTTCAAATCTAAAGAAATAAGAAGCATTATCACACTGTCAGGCACACAATGGGACAGTCTCCAGATAACTAGAGTTCAAACGAAACATTCTTGTGGGATTCCTTCACCTTCTACGTATGTCAATTACACAACTGGACAAAGGGAAAGCAAACATGGATCAAGTATCGAAAGAACAGCTCCAGATGAGTGCCCAGAGGAAGTGGAATTGACGCTCCCTTTACCTTCTGAGTGCCATGCTGCCCTCCGAGGTGGGTGCCAGCTCAGCCAGAGCACCATGTTCTGGTGAACAACAGTACCATCAGTAAGAGTGAAAGAAATCAGACACTTTCTGCAGGTCCAATCTTGGTTTCCCTATAAATAAAACATGACTACAGTTGTTTTAAGTTCTTCCTAGTACTGTACCTTTTCAAATTCCGAAACAATCAGGTAAATTTTTTTAACCTGCTATGCATTTACTACTAATACTTTCATCAATTACACCAAGGAGTTGGGCAAATCTGGCCCACAGCCTGTTTTTCTACAGCCCATGAGCCAAGAATAGTTTCTACATTTTTAAGTGGTTACAATAATCAAAATAAGAATATTTTTTGACAAGTGAAAATTATACAAAATTCAAATTTCGGTGCCTATAAATAAAGTTTTATTGGGACGCAGTCATACTCATTTGTTTACATAACGTCTGTGGCTACTTTCTTGCTATGACATAGTTGAGCAGCTGCAAAAATCTCGAATATTTACTATCTGACCTTTTACAGAAAAAGTTTGCGACCCCTAAGTTACACCACAGCCTATATACCCATATCATTTTAATAACAAACACTTCCAAGGGTTATTTAGATCATAAAAGACATGGGTAAAGTATGAAGAGGAAAATACTGAAAGAGGAAAAGTGTTCGTACAGAACTTGAATTTTTCAACAGATGAGGATAATACTGGCAATGCCTCCTTGTGTGTGTGTACCCGACATGCAGCTTTCAAACCCAGAAGGAATGACAATCTCTCAATTTCACTGTCTTTCTGCAGCTCTCTATGCTAAAGGAGAAGAGAAAATCTACAGAGTAAAACATTATCACTGGAAAATACAGCTAGGAATACAGAATGGCACTACGAAGTTAGGAAGTTTCCTAATGATGTCAAAATCTCACCTTTTAGTAAGGTGTCCGTGCTTTCTGAACCAAAAATAACTGAGACAAATGGTATGACAAGTGTGAGCATGCCACGGGAGGCAAGGGGACATAGTTTTTGAATTGGGGATGCACTAGAGAGATCTGAGACGCATTAACTGTGATACTCACAGGTCAGAGACTTCCACAGAGCTGAGAGCCAAACAGGTTAACAGACATTCACTCTTACTGATGGAGCCTTTTGATAAATAGAGTTTAAAAGACAAGAAGTACTTGTAAGATTAGAGGTTTTAACAAATGGGTTATTGGGACTGTGAATCTGGGGATCAAGGTTTTTGGTTCAGGCCACCTGCATGGAGCATTCTCATACTACAAACATTAAATAAATTTAGAATCTTGACATGGGGTATTTCTCAAAAAGCATCTAGTCCCGAATCAGCTTCCTAAAAACACATGGACTATTAAAAATTCAAGGATGATGCCAAATAAACGTGCTAATGAAAATTAGGTCACATATCCACTTTTAACATTTGCACATGTATTTTAAAGACACTTTTACACTGATGTTTACTAGTACAATTGAGACAAAAGGGGCATCAAAGTTAACACCAGTTGCATTGTGAGGGTCTGTTTAGGAAAGGTTTATGTCCTATACAGAGCTTGAGCACTTACCTCTGTTTCCCCTTTGCTAGTCATTATTCAGTTGCCTTCCCTCAGGTCAGAAAAGTTCTCCTTTCATTCAGGACTGGCTCAGCAGTATACCTCCTCTTTGGTGCCTTCCTCTGACAGGTGATGTACAGATCTGCACAAACAGATATCCACAACCCTCCTACCTCTTCTTTCACAGGCCATTTCAGAATGGTGATGTGCTTCCCAAACTCCTAACACCAGCCCACTCCTACTATAACACTCATAAGCTCTGCCAGTGTGGGACATGGCCCATTTTTTGGTCAAATGTGAAAGAGAAAGACAGATGAATGGCAAGAAGCAACAGACCATTGATGTGCTAAATTAAGGCTAAGTTACTACATTATGCCAAGGGACTGCAAACCTTCAAAGTGATGTTTCTTCACAGGACCGCCTCGAAAATTCATTAAAATACTGTAGCAGTTTCAGAATTGTCCATTTAAAATATAATGCAGTTGGTGCAAAGTGAAAGGTTTCCTTTCAACCCTCAAAGTCCTATTTTCCTCATTTTTCCTTAGTACTCTTACAGCTTGCACCTTCGAGTAAATTGTAAAAGCCAGAAGAGGCCTATTACTGTATTGATTCACATATTTCCCCATATTAACTAGTCCCTAACGTGGATATGAAACAAGGAAAAAGATCCGCGTGAGCCTGTAGGTTAAAGAGGAGAAAACAGTGAGCATTTCCTCTGCAAACCCACCCTGCCTGGACTGAGAGTGGAGGAAGGCTTCCTCCAGGGAGGGAGACGTGTCAAGAGCAGGTAAAGAAATAGGGCCGGTGCCTTCTTGTGAATCAGACACTTAGGCCTCAAATGAAAAGATTAAGAGAGAAAAATCTAAATATGTAAACATACTACTTTTCACCTTTTGGCAAACTACCTTCTTTCCTCTGTTCCTCATAAACACAACAATCTACAAGGCATACTCATTTAAAATAATATTTCAGTCTGAACAGGGAAGAACTTGGAAGGAAAGAATTAACTGTCATTGGAAGCTGTGTAACTGAAATTTATTTGGTAAATGAGAAACTCTCAGAAAATAATGAAAATGAGGAGCCACCAGATTTTTTGCTCAATTTTCCTCTTCCTCAAATTCAGAATGGAAATGGGAGGGGGGAGGGAGACAGGGGATTATGAAGTGAACATGACACACATTGTTTTACAAGCTTATAGCTAATAAATCATGTTGTTCCTAGCTGCTCAAGGGGTGTGATCTTAGGGAGAAAACACCCCTCAAAAGAACAGAGGGGAAAAAAATCCATGTTAAAGGAGAAAATAAACATGTAAATCATAGCAAAAACCACATTAGTTAGGTATGTGTAGGGGAAAACAATTGCCTTTTTCTAAGAATAGATTTCCCCACAACTTTAAAATAGATTTCCTCTGATACATACAAATCATACTTGTCTTCTTTCCTAATAAGTATTATCTTTTTGTATAAAAAATAATTTTCAAGACAGGAAAGACAGAAACCAGAGGATTTCATTCACATCTGTACAGAAATATTTACTTTTGTTAGACAAAAAACTCAAGATCACAGTACACAGTGCTTATTTATTTAAATACTTGAAAAGGTCAATGATGGAAAAAATAGGTTCATAATGAGAGTTTTATTCATTAGATTTATTTTACCATTTAAAAAAGTGCTGCTTCTAGGTTATCCTAGCCAGATATAGAACACTTCATGACACATGCAGCTACTGTAATATACTATAATAGACACAGCCATTATAGAATGATTTACACTTTGGGAGGAAACTCAATAGTAGTAATGGTGACTGTTTATTTAAACTAAAAACATTGATAATATACAAATCTTTTTTCTCATTTGATTGAAAGGGCTATAAAATTCAACATACTGACAAAGGAAACAAAATAATCACACAGGTGACGCCTTTGCTAATCGCCTTGAGCTTACTCCCTCCTTAAAGGAGAGCATCACACTCAGCTATACAATTTTCTAGACTGCACGATGGCTTCAAGGCTGGCCTACCATGAAGGATGGGAGTGAAAGAAAGTCACGTTTTTAAAAACGGAGAGAAAAAGGCAAATTGTGCCTCGTGTACTTAAAGTACCCAAAGATCATTCTGAGTAAATGTGAAATAAATAAGTGATCAATGAGTAAATAAAGTCTCTGAGCTGACTTAAACCTAGGAGAGTGAGCCAACTGAGCACTAATAATACCATGTAGAAACGTCTAGAAACATCATTTCTTGAACTCAGTCTGGGAGACCATATCTTGCCTGAATATGTACATTATTTACAAAATATTCCCTTTTGGCCTCTGAAAGTTAGTCATTTTAGTTAAGCTGTTTCCTTCCATATGCTAGCCAATACTGCAGTTATAACTATCATTAAAATACTCTTATGCATGAATTACAAATATTAACAAAGTAACTCTGCATGTATAAATATCTCAATATTTCTAGTGGAATTTAAAGCATTCAGAATGTACATAAAAGTATTTGTTTTTGGTAGGGCCAGTATTTTTTTTTTAAATCATCGCTGTTTCAATAATGCTTTGTACATAGCAAAGCCCAAAACTGCAAAAACAGTAGCACCAAAACTTGCTCGAAGCCAAAACGTGGAGCTCTTGAGGTCAGCTTGTGTCACGTGCCTGTAGTCAAAAAATATAATTAATGTTTAAAACATGATTAGTATGAAAAAAACAGTTATATGAACAATCTACTTTTAGGGAAGTATTAGCACACTTGTCAGGCTAATTGCATACAGTAATGGTCACCAAAAACATTTATCAATAAAGCCACATGTACATTGCTTAGATAATCATTATCTTAAGACATACTGTAGACATTAATAAAGAAATATCTATAATTAGTTACTATTTGGGAGTAAACAACATCCAAAATGTTATAAATTTTCTTCACATGGGAAACGGAGAACTTAGACAAATCAACCTGCCACTTTTTAATACCAGCATGGTCCTTCAAAATGAGAGGCAAGACGGAGACCTCACAATTTTGAGAGTCAATTTCATGGAACTTAATGTGCAATCTCCTGTCCCCAGGAACCAAAAGCTACCTTGTAAGCAGTTAAGTGACAAGTGACAATACTTTTCTAAGAGCAATGCTTAAAATCAACTTTGGAAACACTGAGTCCCATAAAAATTTACCAAAAAAACCCCAAAGGGGGAGGGGGAAGATTTACAAGTTTGCATTAATTTGGCTACTGCTGATTAAAGAAAGAAGAAGAAAAAAACAAACAAACGAACCAAAACCTGGTATCAGACAGGCAGTGACATTGGTACCAACTAAAGGACATGATGTAACATGATGGACTGAAAGGTAAATGACATAAAAGAAGCCATATTATGCATGACAAGAACAGGGACAGCCTGTATCACAAACTGAGTTTGTGAGCATGCTCAGTTAATAACACTGCTAAGCACCCCCAAGGGTCTCAAGTATGACAGCTTACCATGAAGAGGATACAGCTTTAAAGCAAAGGTTGGAACGTTTTATTCAGCGTCACTGAAGTTTTAGTTAAGTGAACACAATTGAGGTGATGCGGGAAACTTACAGAATTAAGAGCTTAGAGAGCCTGTCTAGTTTAGGTTATTTCACAACTAAATGAAACAAACAGAGTTGAAGCAAGAGTCAGACATCATTAAAAGACCAAGACACTGACATATGCAAGAGAGTTAAGAGCCAGAAATCTATGAATTATACAAAAGTACTGTCTCAGTAACAGTCAAAGAGAGAACAATCAGATTAGTTATCACAAAATGCAATCTGTACATCCCTAAGAAACAAGTTGACAATACAAGCAAAGCACTCCATGCTTATCACTACGGTAAAACAACACAAAGCACTCCAACTTCTTATCTTACCCAGTTTCTATTAAAAAAAATAAAGTCACTCCTTAAATAATTATTATTTTACAAAGCAAAGTGATAACACAGGTTCATGCCACCTTGCAAGTTAGTTCTTCCAACAGGTAATGTTTCACTTTTTAAAAAAACAGTTAGGGAACAAAATACTTAGGTTTTTAGTTTTTCCACTTGGAAAAACTCCAACAAAGCCAACCCACGGGTTGTGGGAAATGTTACCTGGCTTCAAGAAAAAGTGGACCATGAGATGACTCCACGAAGATGGAATCTTCTACAGAGCTGATGGCATGCACCTGGTGAATAATACTGCCTTCGTCGTCTGCTAACAGCACGGCACCCCACGCAGCTACCCGGGCTCTTAACCTTTTATACACATGCACACAGTTTGCAGTTCACAGCACAGCTCACAAAAGAAGGGGACTGAAAGTAATATCTCTCAATTAAACATCCCACACATAAACTGAGTTGCCACCCTACATGATGCATCTCATGCTTTCTATATTTAAAATAAAGTTATTCTATAGAAAATTGCCAAACTTAAAAAAAAATCTATCTATATATACTCTTTTAAAACACTCACATACCAGGCAGGAAACCTAAGGCTGTTATATACGTTCTCTATGTATCCCCCAGAGGCTGGTCTTGGAATATCTGAAACACTAAGAGAAGCCCTTGAAACCAATACTACAAGCAGTACCTAACAATATGCGGTGACTATAAGTACTTACTCAAAATGAGGCTAACAACTATTAGTCGTGAAGTTTAGAAATGCTTCTAGTTTCTGACTACTAAAACCTACAAACATACATCTGTAAAAAAAAAAAAAAAAATTGAGTAAAACATCCCAAACTCAGAGGCTGTCATGGCCCTATGATGAGAGTTTCAAAGTTTACAACTCCAAGTCAGCAGAGATGTACAGAACTTAAAGTGAGAACACAGGCTAAAAGTGCATTAGAGTTTTGCTTCAGATTTGGTCTGTGATTTTCATGCATCTTCATTAATGGAGAATTTTTTTTTTTTTTTTTTTGCGGTACGCGGGCCTCTCACTGTTGTGGCCTCTCCCGTTGAGGAGCACAGGCTCCAGACACGCAGGCTCAGGGGCCATGGCTCACGGGCCTAGCCACTCTGCGGCATGTGGGATCTTCTCGGACCGGGGCACGAACCCGTGTCCCCTGCATCGGCAGGCGGACTCTCAACCACTGCGCCACCAGGGAAGCCCTAATGGAGAATATTTTTACACTTATTTTTTAATTTAGGGGAAAAGGGGGTTAGGATTAATATTAGCTATAATGACATTAAAATCAGTCAAAATGATTTCTCATCAATATTCTTCACATATGGAAACTGTTAACACAGCTTAGCTCCCTTTGTTGAATTTTGAGAAAGTATTACCATTCATGAAATAATATATTCTAACTGACTTTATTGCTTAGTTTTCTTTTGCATTTCAAGACAGTAATTATTACTTTCCCTAAGCTATAGTATAGTCTTCAATAGGCAAAACAGTGGTTCATATTTATAGATGAAAAACAATACAGATACATGTTCAATATACAGCTAGTTTAAAACTCAAGGCAACCACTGACTCATAAAATATATTTCAATGACTCCATCGATGTTACAGTAGTTGTTTAACATACTTTTAGACATGGAAAACTACTTTTAGACAGAAAGCTACTTAGAGAGTTATTCTGTGCCTTTACCATATGCATTTAAAAGCTACATCATCAGGCTCTAGTTACAAAAGAGAACACAGTTATAACAGATGGCGTATTTGCAGTGCCTGCCTAACTGACAACACCTGAATGGAGAACAGTGCAATCTTAATGGTAAGTATTAAGAACTGAGCCATGGGCCTCCCTGGTGGCGCAAGTGGTTGAGAGTCCGCCTGCCGATGC
Organism: Mesoplodon densirostris; assembly: GCF_025265405.1. Classification (NCBI taxonomy): domain Eukaryota; kingdom Metazoa; phylum Chordata; class Mammalia; order Artiodactyla; family Ziphiidae; genus Mesoplodon; species Mesoplodon densirostris. Next base: position 52,915,376 of record NC_082678.1, on the reverse strand, counting down.
AGGGGATACGGGTTCGTGCCCCGGTCCGGGAAGATCCCACATGCCGTAGAGAGGCTGGGCCTGTGAGCCATGGCCGCTGAACCTGCGCGTCCAGAGCCTGTGCTCCGCAACGGGAGAGGCCACAACAGTGAGAGGCCCGCGTACCGCAAAAAAAAAAAAAAAAAAAAAAAAAAAAAAAAAAAAAGAACTGAGCCATGTTTGTCATTTCAGATCTCAAGCAGAAGCAGAGTAACAGTTTCATAAGGCTGCTTCCTAGTTCATGCCTATAAACTCAAGCAAAAGGAATGCTTCCACAATTCAGAAGTTTAATTCTGTCCAAATGACTCACATAAAACATCTCGGAATAAATTATAATATCTTACTGCATATTTTTTCTTACGTTTTTCTTGACTATTAAAAAAGTAATACAAGGAGTTCCCTGGTGGCACAGAGGTTAAAATCCCGCTTGCCAATGCAGGGACACAGGTTCGAGCCCTGGTCTGGGAAGATCCCACATGCCGTGGAGCAACTAAGCCCACAAGCCACAACTACTGAGCCTGAGTGCCACAACTACTGCAGCCCACGTGCCTAGAGCCCGTGCTCTGCAACACTAAGAAGCCACTGCAATGAGAAGCCTGTGCACCGCAAGGAAGAGTAGCCACTGCTTGCCGCAACCAGAGATAGCCTGCGTGCAGCAATGAAGACCCAACACAGCCATAAATAAATAAATAAATTTATTTATTTTATAAAAAGTAATACAAGCACACTATATGAGGAAAATAAAAGTAGGAAGGAACAAAATCACCTAGAATCACCTGAGGCAACTAATTAAAATTTGGGGTATTTCCTTTTAAACTTTTTCTATGTATTTCTAACATAGCTACAAACACAATGTGTATAATTTATATACTTTTATATCTTTTTTTTTTTTTTTTTTTCTTTTTGCGGTATGCGGGCCTCTCACTGTTGTGGCCTCTCCCGTTGCGGAGCACAGGCTCCGGATGCGCAGGCCCAGCGGCCACGGCCCACGGGCCCAGCCGCTCCGCAGCATATGGTATCCTCCCAGACCGGGGCACGAACCCGTATCCCCTGCATCGGCAGGCGGACTCTCAACCACTGCGCCACCAGGGAGGCCCTATATCTTTAAAAAATATTATATAGGCACTTTTACATAAATTATAGAGACATCTTTTTTTTTTTTTTTGCGGTACGCAGGCCTCTCACTGTTGTGGGCTCTCCCGTTGCAGAGCACAGGCTCCGGACGCGCAGGCTCAGTGGCCACGGCTCACAGGCCCAGTCGCTCCACGGCATGTGGGATCTTCCCAGACCGGGGCACGAACCCGCGTCGCCTGCATCGGCAGGCGGACTCCCGACCACTGCGCCACCAGGGGAGCCCTAGAGACATCATTTTAAATAGCTGCTTTATATTCCTATTGGTGGCTACCACCATTTACAGGTGACTGTAACTAAAGTGATGAATACCTTTCTACATTAAGATTTTTCACTATATTTAAAATAGTTTCCTTAAGATAGACTACCCCAAAATGAATATTACAGGGTCAAAAATGTGTGTGTGTGTATGTGTGTGTGTATAAAAAGGTTCTTTTTTTCCAATCTACTGATATATCAGAATCACACATTTCCCTACTCTACGCGGAATAAAATAATTTAGGTTCAGCAGTATCTCTTTTTAGAACATAAGAAATAACAACTAAATGCTAAAATATAACCTTAAAAAATCGTGTGAAGCTTGTCACAGCTTTCGAGTTCTTAGGTAGAAAATTCCTGTGGACTGGATGCTGGCTTTCTGTCTTAGAGCTGAGGGCCCAGATGTCGATTAGATGACAAGCACTTTTTGACACAAGTGTGGGAGCAAACCAACAGGTTTGGACCTGGGTATTACTAAGGCTGCTACTTAACAAGGCAGAGAGAAGATAATGTTTCAAAATTCAGGCAGTAAGGACGCAAATTAAAAACTGTTTGTGTTAAGGTCACACAGGCATATAACAACGGACCAAAGTTCCTATGTACCTTTGCACAGAATGCCTTAAAGAAGGCATACAAGATACTTTGATTAACTCTACAATTTATGGTAAATATAAGAACATGAACTAAAATCTTTATTGGTTCAGTGTATTTAACCAATAATAAAGGGAATGTTATCCTCTCCCTGCTTTATGTTTCTACCACCTGGTGAAGTATTTTTTCATATTTACCTCCAATAATAATGTCATTACTGCTAATAATAATTTTAACAATGACAATTCTCCTAATTGAACTAGTAGGCATGAAACATTTTAATAAGCTATTTCTCGAAATAGGTTAAGAAATAAAAACATAGTGTCCAACAAAGATGAACTATAACACAAATCATACGAAAGCTGTTAACTGAGCATGCCTAAACAGTAACATACTTAGGAAAAGGACATAGGTGTGCATCAATGTCAAGAAATGCTTCACCAAGCATTAGAAGAATAAAAATTCATGGATGATTGCAGATACATGGGAAACACATAATGTCTTCTACATGTTAGCTACCGATACTTAAAGGTCAGAATAGGCAAACTCCATCCTGTTGGGTCCTTTAATATACTAACCAAACGGCAAAAAATTTTTCATTTATAAGCAGCAGCAGCTTACTTGAAGAGAATCTATAACACAAGCTCTCATATAATTTTAAACGTATGACTATGTATATGTATCCAAATTCAAAGAAAAGCCTTGTAAGGACCTTTCATATGAACACAGAAGTTTCATATGAAATTAAAACACAGGATGCACTTCCTTAAAATACAGTATTTTACTGTAATATAATATCCTGAGAACTCTTACATTCCCAACAGAATCTCTATAGCATTAAGATTTCTAGGAAAGTATCCTCTTCATAAAGCAATCCTGTGAAAAGACAGTTCATTTTAGCGTGACAACAGTAAAGTCCTTTCTTCAAAAACAGGGCTCCTATAGTAAGTAACATGATTTCAAACAACGTGAAGGAGGAACTTAGGTGATTATTAAAGTAATACGGGCAAATGAAATGAGTCATTAAAGAACAGATTAAAATAAATGTCACATATATCCGATTTTTAAAAATACATTAATAAACAGGATAAAAAATACAATGGGTATGATGACTGTCCATCATACCTTTGCGTCTTGGTAAATACTCAGTGTGAACTACACATACTGTTGCTAAAGTAAGATGCTGTTACCAAACTTAAGAAGTAACATGAACAAATAACCTATATGGCTAATGCCGTAAAAAATGTGGTGAAAGAAATACTAAAACCAAGATATGCATCAGGGAAAACCACACCAAAATAATAAATCATAAAATAAACAATTTGATTAAATTATAGGTTAGGAAAATGGGAGGATTATACACTGAAACACAGCTGGGAAACGGATCAAGAGGAGTTAAAAAATGACTAAGTGGCACAGGCAAACAAATGAAAATGAACACCTAAAGGAAGGGACAAATTAAAGTGCACACACACTACAGTATAGTGACATCCTCATGCAAACCAGGAGTGTTCTAAAGTCATAATAATAAACATTTAATAAACTAAAATCCTGGGTAGTTCAAACCAACAATCAAGTCCACTCCTACATAATCATTTTAACACCTTCAGATTTAAGAGGTATTTATAATTAAAATATAATCAAAAGGTATTTTTCTCCAATAACATGATTTTCACTATTTGAAATGAAAGCATTGCCAGAGAGTAAAATCATCTGGCCACAGGTTAATAATCTTCCAAATGTATTTAAATTCAAATAATTCCAGCTATTCATAAATTATTCCAAAGAAAAACATAAACCTATCCAGATCTAAAGGCTGAGACCATAACTACCAAAGAACAAAGTCACATGTCAGATATGTAGTTAAACACTTCTCTCACATGTTGAATATACATTCAATTAAACTGGAAAGAAAAAAATTTTTATTACTACTTTCTACTTAAAATACATAGTGTCAGTAAATAAGCTAAAAAAATAAAGACAATCTTTTCTGGTCAAAGACAGATGGGGAAAAATGGACAATTTCAGAAATGTTGGAACTTGAAATTGCGTAAGTATAAATTAATTAATTTGGCATAGATCCTCTCATGATCAGGTTATAGCACTTCCTTTGCTAGCATAAGGCACTAAGGTCACTGAAAATATAACCAAAAGTTAAAAAAAAATTTAACACAATATTTAGAAAGGTATTTAAATACAGGTCTGTATCTTCTTCATCTTGATATTTTGCCCCAGCTCACAGCAGGATCCTATCTAAAGCAGGTACTTAAGTATTTGGATGAATAAATCAAAGTGGTAGGAGGATGACATAAAGGGAGAACGTGGCGCCAAACATGTATTATCTCTGGAAGTAGTTTCTATTTTGGTGATCAAAATTTTTACAAGCACACTAAAACAATGTACTAATTTGAGACCAACATGTATGTACCAATATTTGTCTATTAATTTCTTTGCAGACATTTAACAAAACTTTTTGGTTAAATAAAAAATTTTAAACTGCTCATTTATACTTCTAAATCAAACGCTAGGCACAGCAGATTTCTAAAACGAAAAGACTTAAGACTTACTGTTGAGTGAGAATCGTCCCTATTGAATTACAGTGAAAAATTCTTACATGACTTTTACTCAATTAGTGAATCCTTTTTCTGTTTATGTAACATTAAGATATACCTAGCCCAGCAAACCAGTGGTGACCAACCACCAAAAGGTTGCCAAAACCCAAGACACAGTAGGGAAAGTGGTTCCATTCTCACCCCACCAACCCCATTACCTTTTCAAGTTATTAAAGAGAAAGGAGTAAAACTGTATTGGAGGTGTTTGAAAGAGACATTTTCATTCCTCAGGTGTACCTTTTTCTGGCCTGCATTTTTCACAACTTTAGGCTATGTCTTAAGACTGAAGTTGCAAACTGGTGGCCTGTAAACATGCTTTCTTTGTTCTGATTAGTACTTCAGATTTTTTAAATTTAATTGCCTTTACTTAAAATATCAGGGAATTTTACCTAAAAAATCCTGACTTCTAGTGTCTCAGAGAATCAGAAGTCCTGGCAACACCACGCTTGGACAATAACCAACAGCCAGAGCTGAGTGGTGGCTGCCTCTTGCAGACAGGACCTGTCGCAGCTCCCGCCTCTCTTATTTCTTCTCCTTGGCCACCTTCATTCATTAACATTATCCATCCAGACCCTGTAGGTACTTAAGTTTTTGGCCTCCATCCTCACCGACCTCATCTATAATCCTTTTGTGAATTAGAAGAAACTTCAACATAGAGCTCCTAAATTTCCACTGGACTTCTATAAAATGATTTATTGAAATACTACCAGGGAAGAGGAAGGAGTTCCTTGAAAAGTATGCTGGTTTTCCTCCTCATCTTTTTCACTCTTTCCCTTCTTGATTACCAGACATCAGTGATGTATGCTGACATTACCATTAAATTATTACTAGTTTATAATTAGATATGACACAATGTACTCATTTCTCTTCGAGGATCACTGTACAGAGTAATTTATGATGAGCAATCTCATCCGTTAATGCACACCCAACCTATTTCATTGGGAAGCTGACTAAACCAACCTAAAATTCAAATTGGCACTAAAGATGCAGACAACGAATCAATCTGCAATTATGGACGATCAAGAGCTTCTAGAATAAAACTGATGGTTTGCGATCAGCAATTACTAGGAGCCAAGGTGAGTTCACCAAGAATAAGACACCAAATAGATGTCACTTTCTATTTAGATAAAATTAATACATTGGTGGATCAGAGGAATGTGGTAGAAATTATATTGATTTCAAAAGAGCCCTCCAGGAAATCTCTTATAAGACAGTAAGATACAACATGGGCTGGACAAATAAAATATTTTTAATTGACAGAATAATCTTTCCCCAAGAATTCTGAATCTGTGTCACTGGGAAAAGAGTTCTCTAGTGGAGCACTAAAGGGCTTGCTTGCTTGAGCAATCTTGCTCTCTAATCTCTGGGTATTCAACATTATTTTTTAATAACTTGAAAGATAAAGAAGACACAGCTACCAAATTTGCAAATAACACAATGCCAAGAAATATATATAATGGGACAAATGACAGAAATAATGCTTGAAATGACTGAGCTAGAACAATGGATCAAAAAGCAGAATATGACACTCAATAGAGATATATATGTATCCGCATTTAGATACAAAGAGCCAACTAAAACTGTCAAATACACAGAGAGGAGGGGACACTGCCTTAATAGCACTTTGTATGAAAAAATCTGATTTCAACCCCAAGATTAATATGCATCAACAGTGGGCTGGGGCTGCTAAAAAGTTAATTCATGCAGTAGACAGGTGCTGTCCTAACTGTGGAATATGACCGCCCACCGTTATGGACTAGTCAGATCACACCGGGAGCACGGTTCTCCATTCTCAGTGGCATTTTTTAAGAGGTACTCTGAACAACTAAGGGGCTTTCAGATGAGGAAAACCGGGAATGATGAAGTCACTAAACCGTCTAATTTAAGAAAAGGCTGAAAGAAATGGGGATGTTCTACCTGGAGAAGAGAAAATTAGGGGAGACATGATGGCCGTCTTCAAATGTCTGAAGGCTATGTTGAAGAGGGAGTAGAATAGTCGTAGGTTGTTCTAAAGGGCAGAACTAAAACTAAAGGAGAGAAAGTTATAGGGAAATAATTTTAGTCCAAAAAAAAGAAGAATAGGCAAAAGCAAAAACCCTCTCCAATGAGGAAAGCCATCAGCAGATAAATAGTACTCTCTCAGGAAGGCTTGCAGGAAGGCAATCTAATGGGAGGTTAGGCCAGATGAATTCTAGAATCTCTTCCAACTTTACCATTTCCAACACCGGAGCTCCTCAATGCTGTTTGGTTTGAACTAGCCTTGCGCTTTCTCAGACAGTTGTCATGAGCAAATCTGTCTGTGTTACTCTTTGTAAGATGCCATTCAAAAGACAGAGGCAGAGCTTCACCACCAAATGAGCACGGCGATCCCTTCAAAGCAATCACCTAGGATGGCTGCATGCTTACTCCAGAGCTACTAGTGCTCAAAACATCCCTGAAACTCTCTTAGAATGTCTTCAGAGTCAGTTTCTGACTCACATAAGATACAGCCTCACTGTTTAATAGCCATGTCTACACTGCTGGTGGACACAAACTATCCTACTCATTTGGTACAGTCGGAGCCTAGCCCTCAGTAAGAGTCCAACAGTAACCCAAATAAGATCCATGTCTAACCAAGATCTGTTTAGCTTGATCAGCTGTCTTAATCAAGCCCTGCTCCCAATGACATTTGAATGATTTCAAAAACGTAATTCATTCATAGACACATAAAAATTTGACATTAGATACAAATTAATATTACATAGGCTCTTAAATGTGCACAAAATGTAAAATTGATTTGAACAAAGAAAGGTAGCATGACCAGAATAAGAATATAACCTTCCAAGTTTATTGCTCTGAGGGAATGTATACAACCTATTTTTTTGTTGTTGTTTCTCTTTCCTTTTTAAAAGCATATTACTTTCTAGGCATACTTTATGTTTCGGGTTCAATTATAAAGACCTCAAAAACTAGTACTATAGATCTTTTTCTTTTCCATATTCCTTTGAATCCTTAAAGTTGGTTATTATCTTCATTTCAAAAAAACATTCCAGGTACTTAAAAGTAAAAGTAAATTATAACTATAAATAATTTCAATAGAGAAATTTTTCAAACCCAAGATACTGCTCATATAAGTATGGTTTTAATAAGCTGTACTATTTGAATGCAAGCTGAGTACAGTATACCATTTGGAATCAATGTGTCTTTTCCTTACTAAAGCCCTAATCTATTTCTACAACTCTCAGCAAAAAGATTTTTAATCTCCCTACATATATTATCCCCTAATATAAAAAATACTTTAACTTCCTTAATAAAAAAAAAGCTAAAATCTTACTTTATAGTCCCCTAAATATATCTATTAATTTTTAAACATTAAGGATGATCCAGAACTAAACATTGTCACCATAGTGAGAATTTTAGTGGAAATTAGTTGGGCATCAGTCAGCTTGTTGTCTTTGTAGTATTTGTATAATAAATAGTTAACCACTTTTTTCTTTTGTATTTTAACAGAATGCCTGGTACCCAGTAAAGAAAGTTAAGAACCTGTTAAGAACTGCAGTGAAGATTTTGTTCTTTACAGATTGCAGCAAGTCTGAGTTGAGGAAGTTCTGACAGATGCAAAATGTACACCTGTTGCAGGTGCACATACAGCGTAACCGGGCATGGCTGCGAAAACACACAGAAGGACAGGAGTTGAGTTCTTACTTATACATATGGCACAAGTCAGAGTGTGCCAACTTAAAAAAAAAAAGATTTAGGCATAAGCAACACTAAGGAAAAGGACAGTGTGGGGCATGCTAAAGTTGTGCAGAATTCCACATTTACCAAAAATATAATGAACAGCAAAAGCTCCCTCCTCCCTCCCTATAGAAAATCTAAGGAAAATTAGCTAACACTTCTGCTTTTTTGGAGGGGGGAAAGAATTATTAGTACAAGGGTTTTAGTGGAATAAATATGCACAGCAATAGATGGCACCCTCATCTAAATTAATAAAAGAAAAACTGAGTAAGCCACAGCACCCACCAAAAGGTCAGAGTTTGCTAGCATTTAAATAACCATCCCCTCCTCCTCCCTCAGTATATACACATGCCTGAAAACCAGGAAGGAGAAGAGTGACAAATACACAAAAGAGTCAAAAGACGAGTATGTTCAACCCTGAGGAGATATGAACAACATCGCCTTTAATTCATCAAGCACCATGGCTCCCAAAGGAAATCAAAGTGCTTCATAAATTTCTACTTGAACCCAAAATATAGGGTTAATTTCGTCTGCTACCAAAACACACCAGCTAAGTATGATAATATGAAACTCTGGGTAAGGGTGTAAAAATCAACAATGGATCCAATTGATATTAGATATGAAATTTAGGAGGCTTTCTGACTCCTTTCTGGTTGAGTGAGTTGCACTAGTTGGTACAGGCACGTGGGGCAGCCCATTTCACCTCCACTCTAACAACCAAAGTAGGGGGTCTCCAATGACTGCTCAGTGGTCGGAGCCACTCAGACATACAAGGCCATCACACCACCCCTGGAGAGGTACTGGCGCAGAACCCACTCAGAAGAGCGCCACCTGAAGAATCAATTACATCACTTCCTGTAACACCTGAACATTTTTTAGAGGCTTCTCAGTCAATGGACTGGCCCAATCTGACTTGGCTTAGCTTGTGAGATCTGATGAGACCACAGCACACGGTGGCATGGTTGTGGAGATTAGCAGCATCCCAATAATGCCTAATTCTCAACATGAAGAAAAACAAGAATTAATTTTTTAGAAGACTCTTACAGGCTCAAGACATTCCATTTTAAAATCTGACTTGTGATGATGAACATATCACTGCTACTAAGTCACTGCCAGCTGTCATACTGGAATCCATCTGTTATTTTATAAGTTGAATCTGACTCTTCAACATATACAGGCTCCACCCACCAAAAAGGAGGGATGCAAAGTATGCTTAGCAACAGGGAGATGCTTCATGAGAAGTAGTTGCAGATTAATCATAAAAACAAGTGTCCATGTATGTACATTTATCATATACACACACACACACTCACACATATTGCAGTAAAATTTTAAAGATGCAGATCTAAAAACACAGTTGCAGTTATTTACAAGATTAAGACAGTGCATTTACATAGTAAAAAAAAAAAAAGACACCATAGTATACAGCTAGGCAGTAAGCCTGACCAAGCAGTGCGTTTCTGGATAATTACTAAATGTGAATTATGGAGAAAAAGATGTGGTCATCTATAAGAAAATGTCAACAAAATGCCATAGAAGCCATAAAGAAAAAGTAACTTACAAAGCAGTTTTTAGAAAGACCCAGATTTTTCTCAAATTCTCTATTCTATCAGTGTTGCCCATGTCTCGGGAGAGTCTGTCTCTGTAATGATCCTCTCTGTAGATAACATACACGAAAGTTTTAAAGCAAAGGTAAACATAAAAAGTAAGGTTTTGCTTATCTAACAGTAATAGGAAGGAATGAATTCTCTTCCAATACAAACAGAATTTCAAGGGTTTGCTGCATTTTTTTAAAGTACTAGTTAATGGAACAGCAATAAAGTTAACTGATTTGAAAAATCCGTACAAATTAACAACCTTTTGAAAAACCTTAGCTTATAGCAATTTTTGAGTATTACTCTATGTTATACTGTACTTTTCATAAGAAGAAAAATAATTTAGAGAATAACATAATAATAAATAGAATAAACTGTAAAGTCCTGAGAAACGCACTGCCTGAAAAACTATCTTGTCACAAAACAGAATTTATACAAACACCGTACTTGAGGAGAATGCCATTAAGAACCATGCAATTTTAAGGCAGTTAGTAAACTATGAAGATGACCACAGTTATGTGCTTGTGCATATGCATGTAGAGATATACAATAAATGTACATAAAATTTGTGGCTCATAACACTTAACATAAAACATTTATATAGAAGGAATCCCAATTACAACTACTTTTTATAGCACTAAAAAAAGACTTTATATCCTGAACTCAAACATACCCATAATTTAAACATAAATTCATAAAAGATTTTAGAATCCTTCACATACTCAAGGTCAATTAATCAGCAGAAAAAATATAAAAGTTAACTTTTTGTTCATATGGAAATGCCTTATTAGCATGATGTCAATTCCATTTTATTGCAGTAAGACTATCTTTTTAATGATGGGTGAGAGGCTGAGTTTTATTGTACTATCCTATTAAGATAGTTACAGCCTGCTCAAATATAGTCAAATGTTATCAGAAGCACCATTGATATAATTTCCTTCTGGTACCCAAACCAAACCTGCATTTACTCAAACTTGTCCCTTCTCATTACAAAGTCTCTTTCTGTTGCTGAACAACTTCTATGTGACAGAGATTCCACCCTCATGGTTAATAAAGGCATGCAATGTTACCACAAACCATGCAAAACAAAAATCATGGCAGAGCAAGTACTTACGGGTACATGGCCATTGTTGTCAATTTAACAAAGATATCTTTACTGGGTGCATCAGCAGTATTGCAAGTGAAGGCTTGTGGTGGAGGCATTTTGTGTTTCCTGCAGAAATCAGTAGGTGAAATGCTATATTCTTGTTTGACTTCATGCAGGTCTGACTTTGCAGCTACGATTAAGCAAGGTATTCTGCTGTCCATAAAATGTTGCTACAGAATAAAAAGTGAAAGCAAAATCTGAGGACAAGTTCAAAAATTACTAAATTTAATTAAATGGGCACTAAAAATTTTATCTAGATAGGCAAAGCATCAACAGTTTCAGGGAGAAAGTAAACTAAGAGGCAAAGACTGGCAGTTGTCTAGGTCAGTAGCATAATAAGACCCGGGCCACTTTTCTAATGCTGGTAACAATATAAACCTGTAACAATTCTTCAAATTCACCACAATTTGAAAAAAGAAATTTTTTTTTCAAAAAGAAACAATACTTTGAAATAAAAAGAAATCTACCTAAATTCTCTCTCCTAAAGCACACTATTTTCATTTTTTGATATTACCTCTAGTCCTTAAGCACATGCATATATATATGTTCACATAGTTGTAGTCATGCTGGACATAACCATTTCAAAATATAATACTGAGGGCTTCCCTGGTGGCGCAGTGGTTGAGAGTCCACCTGCCAATGCAGGGGACATGGGTTCATGCCCCGGTCCGGGAAGATCCCACATGCCGCGGAGCGGCTGGGCCGCTGAGCCTGCGCGTCCAGAGCCTGTGCTCCGCAACGGGAGAGGCCACAACAGTGAGGGGCCCGCGTACCGCAAAAAACAATAATAAAAAAAAATTAAAAATAAAAATATAATACTGAATTTTCCATGTTTTCAGAATTCAAAACCATTATTCTTAATGGCTACACAAATTTCATAGGATCATTTTGTCTCAGTTTGGTAAACTATCCTCCTATTGTTAGACATTTGGATTATTTCCAGGTTTTTGCTATTAAAAACAATGCTAGAGTAAATTCCTTCATACATACAGTTTTTTTACTCTTATTGAATCTTGTTGATAATCTCAAAGTAACTGGTAACTTTTCAAGCCTCTGGTTTATCCCCTTGCTCTATTATTATTCTTGGTATAATGGGCAACATATAATCCATGTGCATTCCTAAGACCTTCCATTAATGCAGAGGTTCTTAACCAGGAACGCACATCAGAGTCACATGTGGAAAAAAGTACTTTTAAAAATACAGATGTCTGCGACTCTACCACCTCAGAATGAAACCAGAACCTTTAGGGATAGGATACAAATGCATGTATTTTTGAAAAGCTCCACAAATAATTTTCTTGCATTCCCCTGGTTAGGAAACACATTACAATTCCATTAAACTCCTTATAAAGTTAAACTTGGTTTTAGACCAAAAGAGCAACAAACCTTAAAAATCCTGGCACAGTATTCAAAGGATTTAGGGTTACTGACATCATATACCAGGCACACAACATCACAAAGGATCTCAGCCTCAGTTAGAAATTCCGATTCTGAGATATCATGCAACTTGTAAAAAGAAAAAGACAGAAACGTAAGTATCATAACACTGATGTAAAATTAAAGTCATGGTATTTTATTATTTGCTTAACTTGACTTCCTAATTTAAAAATACTAGTTAAGCATAAATTTTCAGACTATTTTTGGAAGTAAGACATATAGATAAATAAGTAGCTTCTGATTTTTGAAGATGAAAAATGGTGATTAAGGTCCTACAGAAACTAACATTTAGTGAGTGACTAAAGTGTGCTAGGCAGGCCCTTTACATGTATTCTCTACATACTATAGATAAGAAAACAGGCTAAAGAGATTAGGTCAACTGCCAAAGATAGCACAACTAACTAGTCATCAGACCAAAAATTGAACTCAGATATGATTCCCAAGTCTTTTTCCTTTCTACCACACCACCTTTCCTCCCCACCAATCAAAAACACAAAGCAAAAAACAAACAAACAAACAAAACACAAAGAAAAGGACAGTACATTAAGGTTATCTTGTTCTATTTCACTGCCTACTCTTTTTCAATGTTTATTATAAAATCTCTAAAAAAAATCCCATCTGTGATATGATAATGATCCAACAAGTGTAAAATTCAGTATTGAGCTATATAAGATAGTGCTTCTTTGCTGAGGAGAAGAAAGGGGAAGTGTAAAGTCAGAGGTGACTCAATATATTCCAAATAAAACACTATTAGAGCATGGATATTCAGAGACATGAAAGACATCAATTTGCAATGAATGGCTGTAACAATAAAACTGGAAAGTTAACAATCAGCAAGATTTACTGAGTACCCAATATACAGAATTATACTTAGGAGAAGAATGAGAGATAAACAGGTTTAACAAGACACTGACAAAGAACTTTTATCGTAAAGAGCAAAATATGCATAAAATTCAATGTGATTATCTGTCTAGCAGAATAAACTATTTCCAAAAAGAAAAAAAAAAGGGAATGAACTTTCTTTAGTACCTATTATTTGTCAGGAGCTTCTCATATTAGTTAACTTAATAAGAAACTCAGGCTCAGAGAGAATAAGCAATTTGCCTGAGGTCACACAGCTGATCAGTGGTGGATCAGCATTCAAACCAAAATCAGACTGGATCCAAAAAGAACATAAAACCTCTTTCTACTATTTCATATTATCTTTTCAGTCATACCATTCTTTCAATCATTCTTTAGGCTACCACACTTGTTAAATACACTCCTCCCTGCTAAACAGATACAACCTGATTCAGATTACAGATTAAACTACCCCACACCTGCACAAAGGTCTTCAAACTAATTTCTAATCAATAGAGGACATAATTTTTAAAAATAAAAGTGGAAGAAAGAGCAAAGAGGATTTAATTTTTTTTTTTTTACTTTCTTACGGTGGTATAACATACAATTAAGCACACAGATAGATGAATTTTTACTTATATCTACACCCATGTAATCACCACATGGATCAAGGGAATTAAAATTAATTCTAATGAATAAACCAGGTAAAAAAATAAATCACACAAAAACCATTAAATTAAATCCAATTATGTTTTCAAAGAGTCATTTAAAATGTACCCAATAATTAATAATTTTTATATGCCAGAAAATTTCTTACCAACAAGTATTTCTCTTGTCCATATACATAAACAGTGTTAATCGCATAGTATGATTTATGGTCATCACGAATTTTCTTTTGCCTCTGAAAACAACCAAAAACATCTCAGTATTTATAGTAAGAAATTACAGGAACTAGTTTTCATCAACACATGCGCTCTGCATGTATGGTGTGTTACCAAAAAAAGGACATTCTTCCCTACACTATGTATTATTTATCAATACAAAGGGGATATTGATGTTGTTTCTTAGTTCTTAAGGTCTAAAATAAAAGATGCATTTGTTCTGCATAAAGGGAAAGCAGTAGCTGAAAAGGAAGTAAACTATATCACTGAAAGTGTATTCCAGAGCCACCTGCTGGCAATTCTCATTACACTATAATTTGGCCTGCTATTTCATCTAGAAATATGTCAATCTCCTTACTCAAGGCAGTAGTCAGAATTAGGTATCAGTATTCGGTTCAAAATATTCACTGTACATTTACTTCATGACAAGCACTGTGCTTGATGCTTTCATATGTGTATTTATTTAACCCCCATCTAAAAGCTAGTTAAAAAAAAAGACAAATGATAGCTAACATCAATGAAGCAAAGATAAAGCTAGTTCAATGAGATTATTGTTACACTTTAGTTGTACCTTACTATTATACATAGGTCACTCAGTTCTACTAATCATCTAAAAAGGTAAATGGTTATGAAAAAATTATGTAAACTCAGTGACTATAAAAATCTGTTGAGTATAGCTCTATTTCTTGAGAACTCTCACCATTAAGTTTCTTCCAAGAAGAGCCTGAAGAACTCCACTTTTCCCACAGTTTTTCATCCCAATTACATTACATCTGAACACATTTCTTTGAGTCTGTTTTTTCTGAAGGTCTATCTTTTTATCTCTTGTTACTAAAAAGAAAAAAAAAGCTAATTATGTACCGCTTAGACTCACTGAGCCTTCATTTCACATTCTGCAAAATAGGGTATTGCTATTTATCATTTTTATAAAGTGTTCGATCAATAAACATACTGTACACTAGTCAAGCTGTATGTGAAATAAAGTACAAAATATAATACAGAAGGGCCCCACTTAGTGAAAAAGATGCATTTCTGAAAGTCGGCTGTAAACGTCTAGTAACCAAATGATATTTATTTCATCATAAAATAGGTAGTACATTTACATAACAAAATGATATCCCCAAAATGAACGAAAATTACAATGAATATAGCCAATACTATATCCCATCTTTTTTTCTGTTATAAATTATTGTCATAACAAATTATAAACTAAAAGATGCTATCTCAAAACCGCACTCTCTTGGGTCTATAAATGGAAAGAGGATATGCACGCTAGGGTTAACTGGCCTTTCCAAGGTAAATCTGTAAAAGAGGCAGCCCTGAAAACAATGTTGTATCATCAGAGCAATAAGGCATCTCTTCTTGAGGTAAAGAGACCTCCTTAGGGCTTCCCTGGTGGCGCAGTGGTTGAGAGTCTGCCTGCCGATGCAGGGGACACGGGTTCGTGCCCTGGTCCGGGAAGATCCCACATGCCACGGAGCGGCTGGGCCCGTGAGCCATGGCCGCTGAGCCTGCGCGTCCGGAGCCTGTGCTCCACAATGGGAGAGGCCACAACAGTGAGAGGCCTGCGTACCACAAAAAAAAAAAAAAAAAAGAGAGAGACCTCCTTAAACTATACCCAAAGATTCAACTACAAGAAAGCTCACCAAGAGGCACTATTTATAGCAAAAAAACCTGAAAGTGATAAAAAACAGATAATAATTATGTTAAGTTATAGAATATCCATATGATGATACTTTATCTAATATTAAAGATATATAAAAGTATACTTATTGATAATAGAAATATGGTCACAATATTTTGTTGAGTGAAAGAACCTCATGCTGGCTAATTAGTTCCTTAGTCTTTGGTGCTGCATTAAATACTGTCTAACTGGTTAAGTACTTTGAAGGGTACTTGCTCTGTCAATTTCACAAAGGCTGTCTTCTTGTAATGGGGCTTCCTGTAAGATATGGCATTTTCCCCCACAAATTAGGATATAAGAACTTCTTGAAATGATCAGTTCCCTAATTTGTTATTTCATATTATATCTATGGATTTTCTTTAAGTGGAGCACATTTCCTGGCAAGAATGCCTGGTTAACCATTACAAGATATGTGAAAGATTTTTTAATGTGGAAAAAGGTTATAAAACTGAGATATGTACAATCAGTTGAATATCAGGATCATGTGTTAATAGGCATTGTTTTTTTTTTTTTTTTTTTTTTTTTTTTTGCGGTATGCGGGCCTCTCACTGTTGTGGCCTCCCCCGTTGCGGAGCACAGGCTCCGGACGCGCAGGCTCCGGACGCGCAGGCTCAGCGGCCATGGCTCACGGGCCCAGCCGCTCCGCGGCATATGGGATCCTCCCAGACCGGGGCACGAACCCGTATCCCCTGCATCGGCAGGCGGACTCTCAACCACTTGCGCCACCAGGGAGGCCCTAGGCATTGTTTTTAATGTTTAAAGAAAATTAAAACACAAGATAGACTGGTAAATACTTTTCATGCCCATAGCCCTCCCTGATTTTCATCAATGAAGTACCCTCAGGGGGAGACTAGAGGTAAAACCTCTACTCTTTCCTTTTTGATAACAATAAAATCAAGCAACTTACCTCAAAAGTGATTACTAAATCAAGGGCAAACAAAGTATAGACATGGAAGACTAATGAAGATGCATTTATTTTCACTCTTTTTACATATGAAACTGGAATCCTAAAAAGAATTTTTTTCTAATTAAATAGCATTCAGATACTTACCTGTGATGGCTGAAGCTTGAGACTCTTGCTCAGTCAATATTGAATAGCCTAGATAACCCAAATACTCCAGGCACCGCTGCACATCTAAATAGGTCGTGAGCCTAGGAAAGGGAAGAGTTTAAAATGTGAAAAGTTCCTAAATGAATATTTATTTAAAAAAAATTACGGGCTTCCCTGGTGGTGCAGTGGTTGAGAGTCCGCCTGCCGATGCAGGGGACACGGGTTCGTGCCCCGGTCTGGGAAGATCCCACATGCCGCGGAGCGGCTGGGCCCGTGAGCCATGGCTGCTGAGCCTGCGCGTCCGGAGCCTGTGCTTCGCAACGGGAGAGGCCACAACAATGAGAGGCCCACGTACCGCAAAAAAAAAAAATTACAACAGCTCAAATAATTTTACCACCAGACCCGGATAATTTTTGTCAGACTGCTTTAATTTCCCATGTGCCCAACCATGGCTTTTCCTACAGTGACATTCTTAGGGCAGAGATGAAAGGAAGGAGAATGCAAGATGGAGGGTGGAGGGGGCTTCTGTATCTATTCCACCTGCCCGGAGAGAGCAAGGCCACACAGATGAGCAGTGAACAGCTGGTAAGATCTAGAGCAGGGATATTTTATATTATGTGCTTCCCAAGTTACATATTGTACTGCAAATACTGGCTAGTTAAGGACTTAATGATAAGTAAATCTGAAAAGGTTTGCAAAAGGTGCAAAAAATAACTGAAAGGCTGAAAGGCACTTGACAATAGTTAGCCTTTCTTATGATTTGAAAAAAGAACAGATCCTGGTGTTGAGAAAGTTACTCTCGCCAAGGCTAAAGTAATTATGTCATTATGCACAACCAGAGAATTTTTTTAGCACCCTAGACAATAGGTCAACAAGACTGCAGACACCCTCACTAAGTCTAAGAATTCACTGAAAACAAACAACAACAACAACAAAAAAAAAACCCCTCAAATTAAGAATTCAGTGTCAAGTAAAATATGCTCTCCCCATATTCACTGAAAACAAACAACAACAACAACAACAAAAACCCCTCAAATTAAGAATTCAGTGTCAAGTAAAATATGCTCTCCCCATATTCTGAAAATACAAGATTTGTACAATAACAATGATGTTTCCAATTCCCTTAATCAAAAGTATTAAAACACACTGTAAATCAACTATATTCCAATAAAAAAATTTTAAGTATTAAAACTTACTTCCATTTTTATATGACTTATTACTGTTTCCCTGTACCTCATCCAAAAGCAAACACACCCCTTCCTGATAAATTTACAGAACATCTATAGTTCATCTTACAGGTAGCAGCAGCACTATAGATCCTGCCCACAGGCAGCTATCACTGAAGCACTTCACAAGACCTGACAAATATATAAAATGATGAATGTAATGTACCATAATTTCAAACTAGCTGTAACTCTAGAGGAGAGAAGTGCGCTCTATACTCACGTCCACTGGGAAAGGAATCCCTGGTAGGTTATCCAGCCTTTTTCATTCGTACAAACTGTATTATGCACATCTGGCCCCCAAGGTATGTAAGGGAAAACTTTAAACAAGTCTTTAAGCTCATCAGGTGACAAAGCACAGTCTCTATCCTGAAGATACACAAGGAAGTAACATAACATTTAGATATCTAAGAAGATAATTCCCAAATGCAAGAGCCCCCTCATCAAGTAAAAGCTATGTTTCTAAAAACTAACAAATGAAAAGAAATTTTACATTTTATCAAGAAAACTCCTTACACATATATAAGGAAACCTATGCAAGGGTCTATCAGAAACTAGACTTTTTCATCTTGAGAAAATAATAAAGTAAATAATATGAGAAAGTATCTTTGCTAGTTTAAGAAAGTTTGGGTAATTTTTGGCTATGTGACAGGAATACCCAATAGCTCAGGGAACAGAGTTACATCATTCACAGGAAAATATTTTATCATATATCATGGAAAACTGCAGCTAAAAGCTTACCAAATCATGCTTGTCAAAAGTACTCTGGAGAAACAAATATGCGTGATGATTTAATTCAGTAGTGCAATCAGGAGGTATTTTTAGCCTGTTGATGAAAAAAAAAGTAAAATAAATCATTAACCAAATATTAAAATTTAATTGGAGAAATGAACATGAAATTGCAACAAGTCTTTTTGTAGGATGACAGCATTTACAGAACATGTTTTCTGTAGCCATTTAGACTTGCCCAGGGAAAGTCACTGCAGTGGTATGGCAATTCTCAAAGAGTCATAATAGTGCTCATTCCAAGGTGACAGTTTTCTTAACTATCTGAAGGGCAGGTTGTATTAAAAAATTTACAGACAATACTGATTAAACTGTAATGGGTTGTTCTTCCTACAAACCAATTATAAGTCAAAATTATGAGCTTTAAACAATGACAACATTGTAATGAGTTGAAAATGATGTGAAGAGATGTTATTTCTGCCTGATTTGACCTTTGACACACCCTAAATTCGAGTCAATAAACATTTATCAAATGCACGGAGGTACTGGGGACATAAAAACAAGACAGGCTCCCTACCTCTAAGGAACCACATTCAAGCTGGAGACAGACCACAAGTAGATAACCTCACTATCTCAACAGAATGAGGCAACTGTTGAGTATGGGTAAACTACAGATGCTAGGGGAACCCTTGGAAAAGGGAACACCTTGGCCTGGGGATGGGAAGGTGTCAGCACTGCTGAGAGACACTGTCACCTGTATTGAGACTTGAAGGATAACAGACATGAATTAGGTTAGGGGGAGAGGGAGGAAGAGAGTAAAAACACCATGGGCAAAAGCCTGGAGTGGGAAGCAATATCTGATTGGTGGACCAGAAATAGTTTAGTATTTACTTCCAGAATGAAGGCAGGGAGTGAGCCGGAGTGAGCAGATCATGAATGACCTCCTACACCAGGTTAAGAAGCTTAGGCTTTATCCTGTCTTGAAGGGAAAGTGACATGGCAAACTCCATGTTGTATATCTATTAATCTAGCAGCAGTGTGAAGGACAGAGGCAGAGAGTTTAATAAGAAGACTCAAGTGGTGGCTCTGAAGGGGCTACTTTACAGACAATTAGAGGTAGAGCGCAGAAAGAAATTAAAAGAGATCTTAGTGTAAATCACAAAGCCACAAAAGATGGAGTTTCCTTACTGTCATACTTTAGAAAGCAATAAGCAACCTCCCGTAGAATTTATCTACCCACATAAATGGCACAGAAAAGAAAACTTGATAAAAAAGTCCTGGGACAAATACATTCGTTCAATATATATTTATTGAAAAACCTGGGAAATTACTTGAGCCAAGATTTAATAACTTTGACAAGGGAAGTTTTAACTTAGAACTGATTAATGGACCAGGAATCCAACTAGAAATTTTGCTTCCTTAATGATGGGGAAGGAAAAACAACAACAAAGTTTTTCTGAACCCTTACATGGATAGCTAGCAGTGCTATGCTAAGATTAAAAAGGAGAACATGAAGATAATGTGCTACTGAAAAAGCGAAGAAAAAAGGCGAAAGGCTCAAAGGCCAGATCTTGGGAAGTCACTTCCCTGAAAAGCCTACTTCCCTTGGGTATGGGAGAGGCATCCTATAGCAAGGCAGTCTCCTATTTCAGGGTGATGTTGGGTTCATCATTAAACATACAGAACTTAAACATATCATTATCTAAAGAAAAACAACCACAAAGAGACTGGTCATTTAGGAAAAATACTTATTTTATCCTGAGCTGGGAACAGGCTATAAAACTTAGGGAGGAGAAGGACTAAAGAAAAGAAAAATGCTAACCAATATATTTCTGATCCCTTGACACTAAAAACAAGTTCATCTAGCATCTTTTATCTCCTTCCTCAATAAAATGAATAAAAAAAGATACTTGTACTCTTCATGAGAAGAAGAGGAAGAGTTTGAGCCATGCTCTAAATCAGTGGCTCTCAACTGGGGATGATTTCACTCCTGAGGGGACATTTTTGGCTGTCACGACTGGGGGAAGAGGTGCTACCGGCATCTAAGGATGTGCTAATAAACATCCTATAACTCGTAGAACAGGCTCTACAAAAATGAATTATCTAGTCCAAAATGTCAAGAGTACCAAGTTTGAGAAACCCTGCTATAAACGGCTCTATAAATCTATAAGTTATTCCTGAGTAGCTCAGAGCCTACCTACCAATGTGCTAAATAAAACTTTAAAATACTGGCAAGTGAAATCAATTAGAAACCAAAGGTACATACAAGGGAAATAAATATTCAGGTGTCAAATCCAGATCGTCATCATAACCAAATCGTCGAAGCACAGTCCAAGTAGTTTCATGTCTCCCTCTCTGAATAAAAAGTGTGTGTAAAAAAAGAAAACCTGAAATAAAATAAATTAGTAAAT
Source organism: Mesoplodon densirostris (assembly GCF_025265405.1). NCBI lineage: Eukaryota > Metazoa > Chordata > Mammalia > Artiodactyla > Ziphiidae > Mesoplodon > Mesoplodon densirostris. The sequence goes on along the minus strand of NC_082678.1, from coordinate 52,894,054 downwards.
ATAGCTGATGTGAAAATGGGTAGAGTCACATGGGAGAAAAGCATGTAACGCCTAACGGCAAGAGCTAGACTCCTGAACATATGTGTACTAGTTTTGCATATGGAAGGTCAAACCAAAACAAAGTTCACAAGTGTCTCAAAGAATTGATTTCAGAATCATTTCACAGATATACCCAGGTCAGCAAGAGATGGCACTACATGAAAGGGCCAAAAACATATCCCAAGGAATATACTGACATTCACATGGTTATATGGTAAAAACAAATGAAATCATTTTAATTTTAAGATAAATTTGTTTCTGAAATCTCTTACCCTCAGATGGACCTCTGTACTCCTGAGATCCAATCAATTTCCCTACCTCTAATTTATACTCACGGTAAAGATAATTATCCCCACCAATGCCTGCCTCTTCCAACTCTTAAACATCCAGGTTAGATTTTAGGTATATTAGTAAATACAAACATTTCCCTAAATATAGATAATACCATAAAGACTTTCGCCTTCTGCCAAATTTTGAAAATATTAAATTCAAAAGGGGGAAAAAGCACCATTTACCCACCTTTCAGTGTCAATCCACTATCAGCCACACCATCACTTATATGTTTTCTGACTACATTTTTGACGTCTTCTAGAGCTTGAGGAGCTAACGGAGTGTTGAAACAAATTCTCTAGCAAAAAACATAAAAATAAAGTTAAAAACAAATCAGCATTAAAACCACAAATAATACAAATATTAATCCACAGAGCAACATTAAATCAAAGAGTTGCAACCAAAGGAAACAAATTCTGAATTAGCAGAGCCTCTACTTTGTATTAAGTAAGACATGTCATACTTAGGACATGTTTTCCCTACTCTCCCCATCATGTTCCTAAAACACAGAGCTCTTTGTATAGTTATGTTATACAAAACCGAGAAAGAAAAACAATTCAGAGTTCAGACTTCAAGTCATCCTTAATACACCCACTGTACACCATGAAATGACACTCTCAGAGTCCCCTCAATTCCTAAGCATGAGTTTTATCCCCTAGGTAAAGATTAAATAGCCTGATGTGAAAGAGAGTTTTTACATGAAAGAGATGCATGTTTATCAAAATACCATTGTTCAAGCCAATAAATTTTTTCTCTTCTCAGCAAAAAAGGACCAAGATACACAAATATCTGAAATAAAAGGCTACCTGAAAGAAGTTGAGTTCAGCATCATTGAGAGTACCATCATTATCTTGATCAGATATTTTAAATATACGAGTAAGGGCTTTTATACAGGCTGGTTTCATCTATAAATCATTGAGAAAAGAAACAATCGTTTTAATGTAAATAGCTGGGATTTTAAAATATGATTTTCATAAATATGCTGAGAAGAATTCTAAATGTTTTCACTGCCAAATACATAACATCAAATACAACCGACATGAAAAATGAACTAAAGTAAAGCCATTTCCTTTCATACCCAAGCCACTTTAAGTAAATGAGGCAGTATTTACTTGGACCGACCTGGAATGGTTAAACTCTCCCTTCATGACCACACACCCTCTGAAGATGGGCAAAAGAGAAATTCATCTTTAGGGAAGATTCATTCTTCCAGTCATATAAAGAAGAAATGCCCTCTCTCATTCCATAAAGAATTTGAGCTACATAAAACTATAGTAAAGGCTTCCCCCCCACACACAACTTCTCTGATTTTTGACCTTCTAGCAGCAAAATGGGACTAAATGTTTTGGTCTGTCACTTGTGTGTGTGTGTATCTATCAAAGCTGGGATATAAATGTACTGATTCGCAAGCAGGTGACAAAATAGCACTGGTTGATAAATGTACAAGTCTTTTACTAACTTCCTATTATGAGATAAGAATTACATTTAAAAAATTACATTTTGGGGCTTCCCTGGTGGCACAGTGGTTGAGAGTCCGCCTACCGATGCAGGGGACACGGGTTCATGCCCTGGTCCGGGAAGATCCCACATGCCGCGGAGCGGCTGGGCCCGTGAGCCATGGCCGCTGAGCCTGCGCGTCTGGAGCCTGCGCTCCGCAACGGGAGAGGCCACAGCAGTGAGAGGCCCGCGTACCACAAAAAAAAAAAAAAAAATTACATTTTTGACTCTACAACTTTTATAAGAAAAGCTGCTGGAAATGTACTCTGACAACTTTTATTTTAGGATTTATAATGGATAGAACAAATATTTTACTATTTGAAAATAAGCCCCACATGCTTCTAATTTGTATAGTTGCTATAGGAAAATCACTGTCAACAATTTTGAGAAAATAAAACTTTTAGGAAGATTTCTGAACACTGTGTAAGTGTGGAGGGAGATATCTTATGGACATCTGAATCAGAGAAATGAGACGGCAAGGTGAGGAAATGTGTACTTGTTAGCTTACTAACTTCAGTGATATGGCTATCCAGAGCAAACAGTAATGATGAGTTTTGATCACACTAACATATCAAACTCAAGTGCATAAAATAAGTTCTTTTAAAAATAGCATGGAAGTATAGCTGATTCACTGTTACAAAGCAGAAACTAACACACCATTGTAAAGCAAATATACTCTAATAAAGGTGTTTAAAAAAAAAAGATAGCCACCAGAGTCAAGATGCAAAAAAAAAAAAAAAAAAAATGAAGGAACAATTATCTTCTTTTGGTTTAAATAGGGGCTCTAGGGGAGCAACTTGATATAATGATAAACAGGTAAAATCTAAGACATAAAGAGATTAGAAAGAACTGAGAAAAAGAAGTCAAACATTTAGGGAGCACTGGTTAGGGGTTTCTTTATAAAAGAACGTTAAATGGACTATAACCTATCACATCCACAATCATGGATAATTTTTTAAGCAAAAATAAGATATTGCTTCTATAAACGTGATCCTAATATTAGATATTCAAGTTTAATAAAGATCACATATTTTATTTACTCTTCTTTTAAAAATCTGTTACATAATAATCTAAACGTTTCAAAAAGTAGCAAAGCTAGAATGGTGCAAAAAACAGAATCTAAAACTAACTTTTTATTTGCAAGTGGTTTTTCCTTGTATCATAAAATGCTACATTAAAAAAAGTAATTGAAGAAAAACAGTGATGCATTCTTCATTAAAGCTTGAAATGCATCAGAAGCAAAAGTGCTCTAAGGTACTAGCTCAATATGATATTTAAATATTAACCTCTTAAAATATAACACCAAAAAATGACTACTTTTTAAAAGTATTAAAAATTATACTTTAATAAAACTAAAATATTTTGGCAGTAATAAAATAAACTCATTTTGCATATAAAGTAATCTAAACTCTCACACAGATCTTTTTCATTATTAGGTAAGCAGAGGACTCCATGGGTCATACAGAGTCTGTCGTCACTGGAAACATATTTCGAATTCAGGCTTTAATTTAGAATATGATCTTTTTGATGATCCTAGCTCAAATCTGTGTTAAAAGCTTATTAATGTTGTCTAAATGAAAGACTCTGTTATAAGCTTAGACTCAAGGCTTGTACTTGTATAAATCAAGGCATATAATCTCTAAAAGTTACAAATTTTACCTTAGGCATGTCCACCTAAGAAATGACTAACAGATGGTAGTAGGTGTTTTACAGGGAAGGGAGGATTAGCAGATTAGCAGAACTAATAATAGGCCTAAGAAAAAAGTTAGCAATTAGAGAATTGAGAACAAATTAACAGTGGGGATTTAATGTACTGCTAGGCTAAGCTGAGAAGTAAATCTCTCCAGTATGAGACTGTTTCCCAAATTTTCTTGATCATAAGATATAGCACCTGGCTGAATCAGAATGGAATCTGTATTTTTAACAAGTACACTTAGTGACTATTATGAGGTGAATTTGGGAAATACTGAATTAAGAACAAGTTAGAAATAAACACTCCAATTAAGGAACAGTAAACCAGGATTAAGGAAGAGTAAATCAGGGTCAGATTAAGGGATAATTCAGATTAATATTTATACCAGGGGTCGGCACTTTTTTGGTAAAGAGCTACATAGCAAATACTTTAGGCTTTGGGGGTCAACAGGCAAAATCAAGGATATCATGTAGGTACTTACATAGCAAGAGATAATCAAATTTCCAAAAAGTTTTTATTAATGAAATTAAAAATATAGTAATAACTGAGTATACATTTACTCCACAGGTCTACTAATGAGAAGGATGAAATTCCTCTTAGAGGGATAATATTTGGCTTAATTAGGGTTCAAAGTTAATGTTCCCTATCTTATAATAACCTATAATGGAATATAATCTGCAAAAAACCCCACAAAAACAAAAACAAAAAACAAATCACTATGCTATACACCCGAAACTAACACAACTATATTTCAATTTAAAAAAAAGTAAATCAACTATACTTCAATTAAAAAAAAAAGTCAGCATTCCCTATCATGAAAATCAATTGCAAGTGTTCAGCTGTTAATGCTGATCTGTAATGAGATTTTACATATTTCATCTTTGAAAATGTCTTTTTGCACAGATACACACTGTCAATAGTGACACCTATCTGTAAACATATAACTTTAATTGAGCACTTTCATCACTTGGAAGGCATTTACAGTATCATATTTGATTTTTTTCTTGATATTGCCTGTTAACACATCATTACACTGCAGATTGATCAGTTCAAACTGAAGGCTGGGTGGAAGCTCCTCAACTGCATGGTCAAATGGATTAGGAAATAAGGAAATTTCCTTTGCACATGCATTTAGGTCCAAAACAACCAATACTGAAATTAGAGCTCAGAATATATATCTGTTTTGCCATCTGAAAACCCACTTTTTTTCTTTTCTTGTTTTGGCATGATAGGTATATACTGATAATAAAAAAATAAAATGTCACAGTACAGTGGTACACATGGTACATGAAATGCTGCCGCATGTGAACCGTGTCAGTCCAGTTAGCAGTGCACCGAGCAGCAGTGTTACGACAGTTGCCACATATAAGCTCTGTTGCAACTATGCAGCTCTGCCTTTGTAACAGGAAAGTATAGTTAAACATAAGGGAATGAAGGTGGCTGTGGTGCAATGATACTTATTTATCAATGGTGAAATCTGAATGTCATATAATTTTCCCATATCTCAAATATTATTCCTTTTGATTTTTTCCCCAATCATTAAAAAATGTAAAATGTATCTTAGCTCATAGGCTGTATAAAAACAGGTGGCAGGCCAAATTTGGCCTGTGGGTCAGTTCTCCAACCACTAACCTATACTATAAACTTTTCCTGAAAAAAATGTTTTCAGGAAACTTTTTTTCCCCCAGCAAACTTTTATTTCTTAAAAACTAAAAACAACAACAAAAGAAACAAATAACTCCATTAAGAAATGGGCAAGGGCCTCCCTGGTGGCGCAAGTGGTTGAGAGTCCGCCTGCCGATGCAGGGGATACGGGTTCGTGCCCCGGTCTGGGAGGATCCCATATGCCGCGGGGCGGCTGGGCCCGTTAGCCATGGCCGCTGAGCCTGCGCGTCCGGAGCCTGCGCTCCGCGGCGGGGGAGGCCACAACAGTGAGAGGCCCGCATACCGCAAAAAAAAAAAAAAAAAAAGAAATGGGCAAAATACTCAAATAGACCTTTCTCCAAAGAAAATATACAAATGGCCAATAAGCACATGAAAAGATGTCCAACATCATTAGCCATCAAAGAAATACAGTTCAAACAACAATGAGATACCACTCACATCAACCAGGATAGCTATAAACAAACAAACAGAGGTGGGGGCTGGGGAATAACAAGTGTTGGCAAAGATGTGGAGAAATTGGGACTTTCATAGTTTAGTGGTTCCTTGGTAAGTAAAACATAAAATTACCACATAACCTAGCAATTCCACTGCTAAATAGACACTCAAAACAGGGGTTCAAACTTATGTGCAAATGTTCTTAGCAGCTCTATTTACGACAGCCAAAAAGTGGAGGCAATCCAAATATCCAACAACAGATGAATGGATAAACAAAATGTGGTATATCCATAAAATGAAGTATCATTTGACCATAAAAAGGAATGAAGTACTAATAATGCTACAACGTGGATGGATGTACCTTGAAAACGTTACACTAAGTGAAAGAAGCCAGACACAGGGACTTCCCTGGTGGCGCAGTGGTTGAGAGTCCGCCTGCCGATGCAGGGGACACGGGTTCGTGCCCCGATCCCGGAAGATCCCACATGCCGTGGAGCGGCTGGGCCCGCGAGCCATGGCCGCGGAGCCTGTGCGTCCGGAGCCTGTGCTCCGCAACGGGAGAGGCCACAGCAGTGAGAGGCCCGCGTACAGCAAAAAAAAAAAAAAAAAAAAAGATGAATAAAACTAAAAGCTGGTTCTTTGAGAAGATAAACAAAATGGTAAACCTTTAGCCAGACTCATCAAGAAAAAGAGGGAGAGGACTGAAATCAATTAAATTAGAAATGAAAAAGGAGAAGTCACAATGGACACCAGAGAAATATAAAGCATCATAAGAGACTACCACAAGCAACTCTATGCCAATAAAATGGACAACCTGGAAGAAATGGACCAATTCTTAGAAAGGTATAACCTTCCAAGACTGAACCAGGAAGAAATAGAAAATATGAACAGACCAATCACAAGTAATGAAACTGAAACTGTGATTAAAAATCTTCCAACAGGGCTTCCCTGGTGGCGCAGTGGTTGAGAGTCCGCCTGCCAATGCAGGGGACACAGGTTTGTGCCCCGGTCCGGGAAGATCCCACATGCCGCAGAGCGGCTAGGCCCGTGAGCCATGGCCACTGAGCCTGTGCGTCCAGAGCCTGTGCTCTGCAATGGGAGAGGCTACAACAGTGAGAGGCCCACGCACCGCAAAAAAAAAAATCTTCCAACAAACAAAAGTCCAGGACCAGGTGGCTTCACAGGTGAATTCTATCAAACATGTAGAGAAGGGCTAACACCCATCCTTCTCAAACTCTTCCAAATAATTACAGAGGAAGAAACACTCCAAAACTCATTCTATAAGGCCACCATCACCCTGATACCAAAACCAGACAAAGATACTACAAAAAAAGAAAATTACAGACCAATATCACTGATAAATATACATGCAAAAATCCCCAACAAAATACTAGCAAACAGAATCCATCAACATATTAAAAGGATCACACACCATGATCAAGTGGGATTTATCCCAGGGATGCAAGGATTCTTCAATATACGCAAATCAATCAATGTGATAAACCATATTAAATTGAAGAATAAAAATCATGTGATCATCTCAATAGACGCAGAAAAAGCTTTTGACAAAATTCAACACCAAATTATGATAAAAACTCTCCAGGGCCTCCCTGGTGGCGCAGTGGTTGGGAGTCCGCCTGCCGATGCAGGGGACGCGGGTTCGTGCCCCGATCCCGGAGGATCCCACGTGCCGCGGAGTGGCTGGGCCCGCGAGCCATGGCCGCGGGGCCTGTGTGTCCGGAGCCTGTGCTCCGCAACGGGAGAGGCCACAGCAGTGAGAGGCCCGCGTACAGCAAAAAAAAAAAAAAAAAAAAAAAAAAAAAAAAAACTCTCCAAAAAGTGGGCACAGAGGGAATCTACCTCAACATAATAAAGGCCATATATGACAAACCCACAGCAAACATCACTGTCAATGGTGAAAAACTGAAAGCATTTCCTCTAAGATCAGGAACAAAACGAGGATGTCCACTCTCACCACTATTATTCAACATAGTTTCGGAAGTCCTAGCCACAGCAATCAGAGAAGAAAAAGAAATACAAGAAATACAAATTGGAAAAGAAGAAGTAAAACTGTCACTGGTTGCAGATAACATGATACTATACATAGAGAATCCTAAAGATACCACCAGAAAATTACTAGAGCTAATCAATGAATGTGGTAAACTTGCAGGATACAAAATTAATGCACAGAAATCTCTTGCATTCCTATACACTAACAACGAAAGATCAGAAAAAGAAATTAAGGAAACAATCCCATTCACCATTGCAACAAAAAGAATAAAATACCTAGGAATAAACCTACCTAAGGAGGTAAAAGACCTGTATGCAGAAAACTATAAGACACTGATGAAAGAGATCAAAGATGACACAAACAGATGGAGAGATATACCATGTTCTTGGAATGGAAGAATCAATACTGTGAAAATGACTATACCACCCAAAGCAATCTACAGATTCAATGCAATCCCTATCAAATTACCAGTGGCATTTTCTACAGAACTAGAACAAAAAATTTTAAATTTGTATGGAGACACAAAAGACCCCGAATAGCCACAGTAGTCTAGAGGGAAAAAAACAGAGCTGGAGGAATCAGACTCCCTGACTTCAGACTATACTACAAAGCTACAGTAATCAAGAAAATAGGGTACTGGCACAAAAACAGAAATACAGATCAATGGAACAGGATAGAAAGCCCAGAGATAAAGCCACACACCTATGGTCAATAAATCTATGACAAAGGAGGCAAGGATATACAATGGAGAAAAGACAGTCTCTTCAATAAGTGGTGCTGGGAAAACTGGACAGCTACATGTAAAAGAATGAAATTAGAACACTCCCTAACACCATATACAAAAATAAACTCAAAATGGATTAGAGACCTAAATGTAAGACCAGATACTATAAAACTCTTAAGAGGAAAACATAGGAAGAAGGCTCTTTGACATAAATCACAGCAAGATCTTTTTTGATCCACCTCCTAGAGTAATGGAAATAAAAACAAAAATAAACAAATGGGACCTAATGAAACTTAAAAGCTTTTGCACAGCAAACTACAAACAAGATAAAAAGACAACCCTCAGAATGGGAGAAAATATTTACAAACAAATCAGCTGACAAAGATTAATCTCCAAAATATATAAACAGCTCATGCAGCTCAATATTAAAAAAACAAAACAACCAACCCAATCCAAAAATGGACAGAAGTCCTAAATAGACATTTCTCCAAAGAAGACATACAGATGGCCAAGAAGCATATGAAAAGCTGCTCAACATGACTAATTATTAGAGAAGTGCAAATTAAAACTACCATAAGGTATTACCTCACACCAGTTAGAATGGGCATCAGAAAATCTACAAACAACAAATGCTGGAGAGGGTGTGGAGAAAAGGGAACCCTCTTGCACTGTTGGTAGGAATGTAAACTGATACAGCCACTATGGAGAACAGTATGGAGGTTCCTTAAAAAACTAAAAATAGAATTACCATAGGACCCAGCAATCCCACTACTGGGCATATACCCAGAGAAAACCATAATTCAAAAAGACACATGCACCCCAATGTTCACTGAAGCACTATTTACAATAGCCAGGTCATAGAAGCAACCTAAATGCCCACTGACAGACGAATGGATACAGAAGATGTGGTACATATATACAATGGAATATTACTCAGCCATAAAAAGAAATGAAATTGGGTCATTTGCAGAGACGTGGATGGATCTAGAGACTGTCATACAGAGTGAAGTAAGTCAGAAAGAGAAAAACAAATATCGTATATTAATGCATACATGTGGAATCTAGAAAAATGGTACAGATGAACTGGTCTGCAGGGCAGAAATAGAGACACAGATGTAGACAACAAACATATGGACACCAAGCGGGGGAAGTGGGGGTGGGGGTGGGATGAATTGGGAGATTGGGATTGACATGTACATACTGATGTGTATAAAATGGATGACTAATAATAACCTGCTGTATAAAAAATAAATAAAATAAAATTCAAAAATAAATAAATAAATAAATAAATAAAAGAAGCCAGACACAAAAGACCACATATTGTATGATACCATTTATATGAAATGTCCAGAATAGGCAAATCCATAGAGACAGAAAGAAGATTACTGGTTGCCAAAAACTGGGGTAAGGAAGGAGGGGGAAATGGGAGTGACTGCTAGTGGGTACAAGGTTTCCTTTCGGGTGATGAAACGCTCTGGAGTCAGACAGTGAGGATGGACACACAATTTTCTGAATACATTAAAAATCACTGAAGAGAACACTTCAAAAAGGTGAACTTTATGGTATGTGAGTTACATCTCAATTTAAAAATTAATTTTAAAAGTCTATGGTAAAATATTGTTAAATTTTAAATATTTCATTAAGGAATTACTGTGTTTCTAAGCTATGGAACAAAAGGGAGTATTCAAATTGTATTACATAATATACCCATGTCAAATAATTACACAAGTTTTTTGCTTGTATGTGTTTTTAAGTTTGTAGATTTTTTTTTAATATTATTTTATTTATTTATTTATTTATTTTTAAATTTTTTTTTTTTTTTTTTTGCGGTACGCAGGTCTCTCACTGCTGTGGCCCCTCCCACTGCGGCGCACAGATTCCTGACGCACAGGCCCAGCGGCCACAGCTCACGGGCCCAGCAGCTCCGCGGCATGTGGGATCCTCCCGGACAGGGGCACAAACCCACGTCCCCTGCATCGGCAGGCGGACTCTCAACCACTGAGCCACCAGGGAAACCCTATTTTTTTTTAAATTTTATTTATTTATTTATTTTTTGAGGTATGCGGGCCTCTCACTGTTGTGGCCTCTCCCGTTGCGGAGCACAGGCTCCGGATGTGCAGCCTCAGTGGCTATGGCTCATCGGCCCAGCCGCTTCACGGTATGTGGGATCTTCCCGGACCGGGGCACGAACCCGTGTCCCCTGCATTGGCAGGCGGACTCTCAACCACTGCGCCACCAGGAGGCCCTATTTATTTATTTTTTACACAGCACTTTATTATTAGTTATCTATTTTATACATATTAGTGTATATATGTCAATCCCAATCTCCCAATTCATCCCACAGATTTGTGGATTTAATTGTAGCAAAGCAAGTAGACCATTAGTTAAGTCTTTGGACTTTTTATTGTTACAATTGCCAATTCTTCTGTTTGTTTTAATGGCATTTCCTGAAATAATATTTCATCTGGAATATTATTGACTATTTAACATGAATGTCTTTGAAGAAAAGTACCTAGAAAATATAACAGTATAGTAAGCAATAAATTTTAATTTTAGCAGTTTAGATGAATACTTCAGAGTTACTAAAAATAGTTATCCTAACGGAGTTACTACCTACACATTCCAGCCCCTACTAACACAGCCTGGTGGGATGGAGGGTTTACCTCTTTCTCCTCTGGGCAGTACAGGGGCCCTGTAGGATGAAGAACAGCTTTCTGTGCATAATAGAAGAGCTCCGATATGTTCTTCAGATTTTTTGCTGAACACTGAAAAGAAAGTTTAAAATTTTTCACTCTGAAAGCAATTATGAGAGCTAAAAATATTTTTTTAACTATCAACATTCCTTGAAGAAACTGAAAAAAGTGCATTTTTCTTAATGGATATCACAATACAACTGTCTACAAAGAGCTCAGAGGCCATCTCCAAGTTCTCTGTTTTATTTGGTTTACATGACTTCACAAACAAATTTATTCCACCCCACATCTTCCCTCCCTCCTATTCTGAACCTCAATTTAGTGAGAATTCACCAACCATAAATTTCAAAATCAAATGATAAGGCATACCTCCACACAGGTTTCTATTTCTGTGTACTGGTTCATAATAGGAAGGATGGTCTCCATACTACTGTATTCCACCAGATCAGATTTGTTCCCAACCAATATCAAAGGCAGCCTGAAATAAACAGGGCACATTGTAATAATAAGGAAGGCAAAAGACATTAGATTTATATTTTAATGTACATTGTAACCTAGTCTAACTAATAAGATTTACTTAATCTCCTCAATATGAACCGTCTATCTTAGTCAGCCCAAGCACCCTGGAAAGCATGTTCATAATCAACAAATATTTACTGAGTTCCTATTATAAGCTAGGGACTGTTCTAAGCATTACAGACACAAGACAGAAAAGGTCCCTGCTCACTCTCATAGTGAAAATCAGAAAATAGACACTAAGCAAATAAACAAACAAGACACTTTCCAATTCTGTAAGTGCAATGAAGGAAATAAACAGGGGGATATGGGATAAAGTAATGGGAGGGGGCTAACTCTACATGGTAATCAGGGAAAAATCTCTCTGACAAGGTGGCATTTGAGCCAAGGAGTGAAGGATGAAATGGAATCTGTTATGTGAAAAGCCAAGAAAGAGCTGGCTGGGAAGAAGGGACAGCATGTGCAAAAGCCCCAAACTGAGAAAACATTCCCATGAGTCCAAAGAACAGAAAAATGCCAGAGTGGCTGAAGAGTACTGGTCCAAGGGGAAGAGGTATGAAATGGAGTTGGAGAGAGGAGCAAAGGTTAGACACCAAAGGAATTACAGCTGCAGTGAAGAGTGTGTGTTTTATTTTAAGTGTAAAAAGGGAAGCCACAGAAGGGTTATAAGTAGGTGAATGATATGATCCAAATGATATTTTAAAATGCAGTCATTTGTTATCTTTGAGAGATACATACTGAAATATTTACAGTACAATATGATGTCTGATTTGTTCAAAATGATCCCAAGGGGAGGGGTAATAAATGAAACAACACTGGCCATGAGTTGTTAATTACTGAAGCTGGATGACTGATACAGAGGGATTCATTATACTATTCTCTCTACTTTTGTATATGTGTGATTTTTTTTTCAATAATAAAAAAGTTTTTTATGTGATATCTTGGATTAGGGCAGTGAAGGTGAAGAGGAAATATTCAGATTTGAGATATATTTTAGAAGTAGAACAAACAGGAGCAATGGGTAGATTAGATATGGAGATTGAAGGAAAACAGAAATCAAGAAAAGTAAACAGATTTTTTGGCTGGACAAAATGAGTAGAGCTTCTGAGACAGAAAAGACTGAGAAATCTGGGTGGGGGGGCAGTGGGGAGTAGGCAGGGAATTAAGGATTTTGTTTTAAACAAATTAAATCTGACAGGCCTATCAGAAATTTGAATGGGGATTACCAAGGAGTACTAACCCAGTGGAGAACAGTTATTTGTACATCCCACAAGAGAGCTTAAAGGGAAAGCAAATCATCTTGCTGGAACTCCAGATTGCAAAAGAAATACTTGCAAGCATTTATTTAACCACCTAGTGTGGTTATTATGTATAAAAGGACTGGCCCACTTCATAACCCAAATATAGATTGTTAATAGAGCCAGAAGGTTTCCAAAAATGTGCTGCTTTACAATCAAAGGTGGCTCAGAATAATTTATGGATCTTAAAAAAAAATACACATGTCCAAGCCCTCCTCCAAACCTACTGATTCTAAAACTCAAAGGTGGAACAAAGGCATCTACATTGTTTTAAAGTACTTCAGGCGACAGTGATGGGCACATCTGACTAAGGAGCACTGTGATAATGGAACAAGGAAGTCCTAAGTAAGAACATATGTGTAACAAATATAAACTTAAGGTATGAGGCCCAGGAAAGGAGGTATTGGGAAAATGTGAAGTCCATACACTAAAGAAATAGATCACCTTGGAACAAATCAACCACAAGAGAAATAAATATGCTCACATGATTCAGGGAGGGGTAAAAGTATAGCCACACCTGAGAAAGCACAATTAGATCTCCAAATATTGAAAGCCACTTTCAGATGGCATACTAAAAGGGCCACAAGACTAGCCAGCTAGTTTCTAAAGAGCAGTTTAGGAAGCTGTCATAGTAGAGCCCATTTTAAAAATTCAGTTGTTCAAGCTAGTGTTTGATAGATCCTGGCAAAACTGACTCCTCTGAAGAGTCCCTCCTGGAAACAGTTCAAGTAATCAGCAAGAAAAAACAAGTGTCAGGAGCATACAGGCATTGTTTCCTCCAAGGCATTCCTGTCCAATACAACCTTCTGTGATGACAGAAATGATCTTTATCTGTACTGTCCATTCCTGTAACCTCTAGCCACAAGTGGCTATCAAGCACTTGAAATGTGGCTGTGTCCAAGAAACTGAATTTTTCATTTTATTTCATTTTAGTTAAATTGCCACAACTGACTAGAAGCTACTGCCTTGGACAGTATAGCTCTAGAGATCTCCTTTCAGCTATGTCAGTAAGTCACTATAAAGTGACTTTAAAACAATGCTAATGATAAAACAATGATAAAGAGAAGCCATCAGGGCTTCCCTGGTGGTGCAGTGGTTGAGAGTCCACCTGCCGATGTAGAGGACATGGGTTCGTGCCCCGGTCCAGGAAGATCCTACATGCCGCGGAGCGGCTGGGCCCGTGAGCCATGGCCTCTGAGCCTGCACGTCTGGAGCCTGTGCTCCACGACGGGAGAGGCCCGCGTACCGCAAAAAAAAAAAAGAGAAGCCATCAGAGATGCAAGATGTAGCACATTCAATGCCATCTCAGTCACAAAGTAAATACGTGAGAGGGTGAGTCACCATATTCATCTGTTTAGAAACAGATCTTTAGAGTTTCAAGGCATGAAAATGCCCCACTAAAAAAGAAATCTAAAAAATGAAGTAAAGGGCCAGATGTGTATAATATATAGATATTAGTCTGGTTTTCCTAACATTTAAAAAGACTCAAAGAACAAGACAAGAATGCCCACTCTCCCCACTTTTTTTCAACAAAATATTGGAAGTACTTGCCAGAAAAATTAGGCAAGAAAAAGAAATAAAAGGCACCTAAAACTATCACTATTTGCAGAGGACATGATTTTATACATAGAAAACCCTAAAGACTTCACCAAAAAACTGTTAGACAAATTCAGTAAAGTGGTGGGGTACCAAATCAATACACAAAATTTGGTTGCATTTCTATACACTAACAACAAACTATGAGAAAGAGAAATTAGGAAAACAATCCCATTTACAATTGCATCAAAAAGAATGAAATACCTAGGAATAAATTTAACCAAGGAGGTGAAAGACTTGTACACTGAAAACTGTATGTTATTGATGAAAGAAACTGAAGAAGACACAAAGAAACAGAAAAATATTCTGTGCTCATGGATTGGAAGATTTAATATTGTTAAAATGTCCATATTACCCAAAGCAATATATAGATTCAATGCAATCCTTATCAAAATTCCAATGACATTTTTCACAGAAATACAGCAAATAATCCTATTGGATGGAACTACAAAAGACCCTGACTAGCCAAAGCAATTTTGAAAAAGAACAAAAAATCTGTAGGCACCATGCGCCCTGATTTCAAACTACATAACAAAGCTATAGTAATCAAAACAGTATGGTATTCACATTAAAACAAATACATAGATCACTGGAACCCAAACAATATGGTCAATTAATTTATGACAAAGGAGGCAGGAATATATAATAGGGAAAGGATGGTCTCTTCCACAAATGGTATTGGGAAAAGTGGACAGCCCCATGCAAAAGAATGAAACTAGACCACTATCTTACACCATACACAAAAACTAACTCAAAATGGATGTAAGACCATTTTGATCAAAGACTTGAATGTAAGACCTGAAACCATAAAACTTTGAGAAGAAAATATAGGCCTAAGTTACTTGACATTGGTCTTGGTGATGAATTTTTGGATCTGGCAACAAGAGCAAAAATAAACAAGTGGGACTATATCAAACTAAAAATTTCTATTTCTGGGGCCTCCCTGGTGGCGCAAGTGGTTGAGAGTCCGCCTGCCGATGCAGGGGATACGGGTTCGTGCCCCGGTCTGGGAGGATCCCATATGCCGCGGAGCGGCTGGGCCCGTGAGCCATGGCCGCTGAGCCTGCGCGTCCGGAGCCTGCGCGTCCGGAGCCTGTGCTCCGCAACGGGGGAGGCCACAACAGTGAGAGGCCCGCATACCGCAAAAAAAAAAAAAAAAAATTCTATTTCTACACAGCAAAGGAAATCATCTACAAAATTAAAAGACAACCTACTGAATGGGGGAAAATTATTTGCAAATCATATATCAGGTAAGAAGTTAATATCCAAATTATACAAAGAACTCATAAAACTCAACAGCAAAAAAAACCCCCCAAAACTCCGATTTAAAAATGGGCAGAGGATCTGAATAGATTTTTCAAAAAAAAACGTCATACAGCTGGCCAACAGGCACCTGAAAAGATGCTCAACATCACTAATCATCAGGGAAATGCAAATCAAAACTACAATGACATATCACCTCATACCTGGTAGAATGGCTATTATCAAAAAGATAAGAAATAAGAAGTGTTGGTGAGGATGTGGAGAAAGCGGAACCCTCATATACCTCTGTGCACTGTTGGTAGGAATGTAAATTGGTGCAATCACTATGGAAAACACTATGGAGGTTAATCAAAAAATTAAAAATAGAACTACCACACAATCCATCAATTCCATTTCTGGGTATTTATCCAAAGAAAACAAAAACACTAATTTGAAAAGATATATGTACTCCCATGTTCATTTACAGCACTATTTACAATAGCCAAGATATGGAAACAACCTAGGTGTCCATCAATGGATAAATAGATAAAGAAGATGTGGTGAATATATACACAATGGAATATTATTCAACAATAAAAAAGAATGGAATCTTGCCGTTTTCAACAACATGGATGGACCTCGAGGGAATTAGGCTAAGCACAGTTAAGTCAGACAGAGAAAAACAAATACTGTATGATTTCACTTATACATGGAATCTAAAAAAAAAAACCAAAATCATAGATACAGAGAACAGAATAGTGCTTGCCAGATAAGTGGGTGGGAGGTGGGAGTCAGTGAAACAGGTGAAGGGGGTCAAGAGGTACAAACTTTCAGTTATAAGATGAATAAGCCACAGGGATGTAAAGCACAGCATGGTGACTATAGTCAATAATATTGTGGCGCATACTTGAAAGTAGCCAAGAGAGTAAATACTAAAAGTTAACTGTACGATGACAGATAGCAACTAGACTTATTGTGGTGACCATTTCACAACATACACAAATACTGAATCATGACATTATACACCTGAAACCAATATAATGTTATGTCAATTATATCTCAATAAAAATTTTTTTGAAAAAGACTCAAATGCTTCACAAATAACATGTGCATTTAAACAATACCACGAGAATGTTTTGTTTCCATTTAAAGCTCAAAACATTTATACCCAGGACCACCAATCTGCTCAGAAAAAAACAGAATTTGCTTTTTCCCTATCATACATATATCTTCCAAAGAATTTCAAAGAAATCTCCCTGCATGAATTTCTAAATGAAGATCTCTATAAAGATTTTTAGAGAACTTATAAAGCACTTATACATGCATTATATTTCACTGGATTCTCAAAATAACCACATGTAGCCAAGAGAAGTATTACCCACTTACAGATGAGGAAACTAAGGTTCAATGAAGTTTTAAAGCTCATAAGAGGACAAGCCAGATTTCCAAGGTCACTCATTTTCCTCCAAGTCCTGTGCTCTTACATATACCACATGGTGAGCAATCAATGACTTAGGGTATTGCCAATCCTCAAAAGGGCATCTCAAGAGAGAGGGCACATTATAGTACCAGAGCTCTATTTTCTGCTTTGCTCTCAAATATATGCGCTGCCTCGAATAATTCCTCCCAAAAAAGGTGTGAGTGTGTAAACAGACAGACCTATAGATAAAGCACATATGGCAAACTGTTAACTAGTGGATCTAAGTGAATAGTTTACAGATGTTCATTGTACTATTTCTTGCAACTTTCCTCTAAGTTTGAAATTTTTCAATATACGAAGTTTGAGAGAAAAAAAACTACCTGCTGTCTTTGTCTGTTCTTTCATTTATGAGAGGAATCCATCGACTTGTTACCTAAAATGAAAATTAACAAGAACTAAGCCATGATGAGGATCTTCTTTGAAAAATACTCTACCCTTGACCCCTAAAATTCTGAATTGAGGATCAATTTTAAAAGTGCCCCCACTGAGGGCTTCCCTGGTGGCGCAGTGGTTATGAATCTGCCTGCCAATGCAGGGGACACGGGTTCGAGCCCTGGTCCGGGAAGATCCCACATGCCGTGGAGCAACGACGCCCGTGCATCACAACTACTGAGCCTGCGCTCTAGAGCCCACGAGCCACAACTACTGAGCCCGCGTGCCACAACTACTGAAGCCCACACGCTTAGAGCCCGTGCTCCGCGACAAGAGAAGCCACCGCAATGAGAAGCCCACACACCGCAATGAAGCGTAGCCACAAATAGAGAAAGCCCGTGCACAGCAACAAAAGCCCCAATGCAGTGAAAAAAATAAAAGAAAAGAAAAAAATTTAAAAAAAAAAAGTGCCCCCACTGAAATTTAACAAAATATAGTGAAAAAATGTCATACATTCATACCTTATCAATAGAATGCTTGTTGTTAACAGCATAAACTATGCAGATAACATTAGCCTACAAGAAAAATTAACAAATTGATGTCATTTTAAAATAACACAAAAGTAGCATTTAATAACCAACTAGCTAATATATTTGGGCCAAAGAAAGAACAAAATCAGAAAACTAAAAAACTTAGCATGCCTCTAAGAGGAAAAGGTTCCAAAGTATTTACAGCAAAAATACATTCTCAAAGTCAGCAGTAACAATAAAGAACTGAAAAAGCCCTCTTGGTAAGTGAGAGAATGAAACGGTAGAAACAGAATCATCACTGTTTTCCCACAAGAAAACCTAGAACTATTTTTTTTTAACTTACCTGTGATATTTCTTGATGAAGTTGTTCATCACTCTGTTCTGCTTCTACAAATGACAAAGTCAAAAATTTCTTTTCATATTTTAAACACTTTCATAAAAACAAATGGCCAAGCTAAAATCCAGATGACACCCACCTAACATCCCTCAAAACATCCCTCACCCCTCATGTCATTTACATGGTGTAGTGCCAGACAAGTGGCAAAGACAAGGGCAAGCCAAAGAAAGCAGAGTTGAACTATGATAAGGAAGATGGCTGGCACTGAGAGACAAGTCTACATGAAGATAACTCAGGCAAGGAAGAGCAGAAGGCATTGTGTGATAAATCTGGGCCGGCATCTGATCCAGAGTTGAGAAGGGACTGGGAAAAGAGATCAGAAACCCAAGCTAGGGTCAGAAGCCCAGACAAAGAGTCTATACACACAGGGTCAAAATGCCAGGTGAGAATCTGGGCAATATAAGCTTAAGATCTAGACAGCAGATAGAAGTAATCTTAACCAGGCCTCAGAAGCAAAACTGGAGCATGATAATGAGTCAAGAACTCCCTGGGGACTTCCCTGGTGGTCCACTGAGTAGGACTCAGCACTCCCAATGCAGGGGGCCCAGGTTCGATCCCTGGTTGGGGAAATAGATCCCACATGCATGCCCCAACTAAGAGTTCACGTGCCGCAACTAAGAAGCCCTCGTGCCTCAACTAAAAGATCCCAAGTGCCACAACTAAGATCCCGAGTGCCACAACTAAGACCCGGCGCAGCCAAAATAAATAAATATTTAAAAAAGAAAAAAATTCCCTCACTGGCCCATATCTCTGGCTAGAACTGGTCTCAATGGGTGGATATGCCTATAATCCCACAGGTGCAGGGGATAGGTGCAATATATAGCTAGAATGGAGAAGTAAACAAATGAAGACCAAAGTAATTATTGACATATTATTTAGATAACTTTACGTTAACTGTTTCTCCTCAAAATGCATGTCATTTCTGACATACAAACTAATATCACAAATGAGTACATGATATTTCAGTTTATGCTAAAAAATTGGCCATATTTTAAATATCTTCTCCAATGTTGAGTCATCAATGGGTTAAGGCCTCAATTCTAATACTAAAGTGAATCTAAATATGTGGCTACACATATTGAAAAAGAATAATTCTGTAAATAAAGCTTAGTTATGAGACTGATTGTAGTAGAAAACATCCAACTCCCCTCAGCTTCTAGTACAGTGCTGTCCAAGAGAAATATGATACAAGCCATACATGAAATTTTTAATTTTCTAGTAGTCACCTTAAACAAAGTAAAAAGGAACAGGTAAAATGACTTTTTAATTTAACCCAAAATAGCAAAAATATTAAAATTTCAATATATAATCAATAGAAAAATTATTAATGAGATATCGTACATTCCTTTTTTCATACTGTCTTTTAAATCCACTTATATTTTATACTTAGAGCACATTTCAATTTAGATCAGACACATTTTAAGTGTTCAACAGTCATATGTATCAGACTGCAAAGTATTTCACTTTTGGAATATATGGAATACCAGCTCAGCAAAACAAAGTATTACTAATGTAGTTATACCCATCTTTAAAAATAGATTTCATTTTTAAGAGCAGTTTTAGGTTCACAGCAAAACTGAGTGGAAGGTACAGAGATTTCCCATATACCTCCTACCTTCATATACAGCTTCCCCCAGTATCAACATCCCTCATCAGAGTGGTACACCTGTTACAACTTCCCTTTCTTTCCAAAAGAAGCCCCAGAACAAAGTAAAATAATTTAATGACTAAAAAGTAAAGTAGTAGTGTGTAGAAAAACTTTACATTATTAAAAGCAATATAGATGTGCTTCCATTATCATATATTGTAAGCAAGATGATAACTGCTTTAGCTTTTTTTTTTTTTTAGGACAAAGTCTGACAAATTAAAGAACAAATTTAGAACTCAAAATATTTTCAAATTAGAACTCTTTCTACATCATCAGAGCATGCCTGAATGTCTGATAACAAAATTAACACAGAACTTCTCTCTGCAAACATGCAAATTCAAGGAGGGTATCATTTGTCTGGTCATTTGCCATCCCTCCTTCTTTTTCATTATTACAGAACCCAACTTAGTAAATTAGGGACAGAGAACTGCTTTTCGTGGGGTGTGGGGTAAGACAAAAATAGTAAATGATCATTTACTGCTAGAGAAAAGGAACACCCCTCCTAGAACATTTGTTAAAGTTCAGGTAAGTACCTTGTTAAGGACTATTACATTAACTCTACAGATTCACCTACAAGAGGACATTCACTACCTGAGTAATCTACAATGTGCGTCGGAACTCTCTCAGGGGTGACATCAGCTGGAATGGTGATTTCTTCTGCCCGAGGAGGAACCTTCATTTGCAAACAAATATAAAAAAGGAAAAACCTTTGAATATTATCAATCAAACTTGTTAACAGATTATGTAAATTTATCCATATATTAGCCCCTTTTGCCAATACTTATCTTTACAAGTATTTATTGTATTTTTAAATGCTTATTTTTATGCTTTACCACAGATGCAAATATATATGAAAACTATATGATAAAACACTTTAAAAAAAAAAAAAAACATGCACATTTATACCCGTGCGGTAACAGGACATATTAAGGATACTTCAGCTCCTAAATTAATTTGGTGTTTCAAAATTAGATTTTTTAAATGTAGTTTTCATTCTATTTTGTTGAAGGCTTAAGATACTCTGCAAATGAAGACCTATGTTAATCTAAAACAATCCTCAAATAAATTAATAAATTATCAAAATTCATTTCTTCTAGAAGATAACTGGCTACACAGGCCTTATGCTTAATGACCCCATTACTTAGAAAAACTCCTTATCCACGCCCAAAAGGACTATGCTAAAATGACAATTCTGGACTTCCTTGGTGGCACAGTGGTTTAGAATCCACCTGCCAATGCAGGGGACACGGGTTCAAGCCCTGGTCTGGGAAGATCCCACATGCCACGGAACAACTTAGCCCGTGCGCCACAACTACTGAGCCTGAGCTCTAGAACCCGTGAGCCACAACTACTGAGCCTGCGTGCCACGAATGCTGAAGCCCGCATGCCTAGAACCCGTGCTCCACAACAAGAGAAGCCACCACAATGAGAAGCCCACGCATCACAACAAAGAGTAGCCCCATTGGCCGCAACTAGAGAAAAGCCTGCGCGCAGCAACGGAGACCTAACACAGCCAAAAATATAAATAAATAAACTTATAAAACAATTAAATTAAAAAATAAATAAAATAAAATGACAATTCTAAACTAAATTAAACTATCACAGAAAACTTTTAGGTATTATAACCTGAATGATCCTAATTAACGTTACTGATTCCACACACCACATATGAAAATACACTCCATTTTACAAATTAAGCTATGATTTATTGAACTACCTTATTTAAGAGAAAAAAAAGCAAAAGAAACAATGAGTGGGACTTCCCTGACGGCGCAGTGGTTAAGAATCCGCCTGCCAGTGTAGGGGACATGGGTTTGACCCTTGGTCCGGGAAGATCCCACATGCCGCGGGGCAACTAAGCCCATGTGCCACAACTACTGAGCCTGCACTCTAGAGCCCGCGAGCCACAACTACTGAGCCCGAGTGCGACAACTACTGAAGCCCGCGCGCCTAGAGCCCATGCTCTGAAACAAGAGAAGCCACCCAATGAGAAGCCCGCGAACCGCAATGAAGAGTAGCCCCCGCTCGCCACAACTAGAGAAAGTCCGCACGCAGCAACAAAGACCCAAGGCAGCCAAAAATAAAAATAAATCAAAAAAAAAAAAAAAAGCGAAACAATGAGTGGTCACATGGCAGTTGTAATTTTTGAAATAACTACCACGTAATACATCAAATTCCTCTCTAAACAGCAAAATTGCACAGATATTCCTAATTAAACAAGAGTAAAGAAATGATAAATGCAAACCGTGGCACTAATAATACTTACTATGTGAAGAAAGAAAATAAAAAGAAATAATTTTCATCCCTTTTGCATTGATCCCATTCCTCATAACAATATCTTAACTTTACATAAGGCCTTAACCAACAGTCCCCCCATACTGGAACTTCCAAAATGTAATAAATAAATACATTGCCAGCAATAACAAAACCACCTAACTTTTGGTGGCACTCTATTATTACTAAGCTTATCTCATTTGAGATCCATAACAATCCTTCGAGGTAGGCAAAGGTGGAATGAATTAGATTTTTTATTTGTAAAATGATGCAGGTGGTTAATATTTGAGGTTTTCAAATATGTGTCAGAATCCTAGTGGTTCAGGGCTTCCCTGGTGGCGCAGTGGTTGAGAGTCCGCCTGCCGATGCAGGGGACACGGATTTGTGCCCCGGTCCGGGATGATCCCACATACCGCGGAGCAGCTCGGCCCGTGAGCCGTGGCCGCTGAGCTTGCGCTCCACAATGGGAGAGGCCACAACAGTGAGAGGCCCGCGTAGAGCAAAAAAAAAAAAAAAAAGGAATCCTATCCTAGTGGTTCTAATGCCTCAAAGACTGGGGAGTGTCAGATGGAAGGCAGGCGGGGAGCCAGGCCTTTTACCCTTACTTCAACTAAAGGAATACTCCATCTGTTCTATATTTTGGGCTTATGAAAAACATTGAGAGGATGATACAGCTTAGATATCGCTAACATCCCTTTCAGCTACCATTTTACAGATGAGACAACTAAGGCACAGAGATGACAGATGTCCCAGCCAAGATCAGAAGTAAGAAACATAAAGGCCTTACTTGGTGAACTCAGAACTAGTTTGACTCTTTCTCCTACACTATATTTCAGAGATGTCTTGTAAAAACTACCACAAGCCTTTCTAAAAGTCATTAACTATCAGAAAGAAACCACATGCAAAAATGTATTCTATTTAACTCAATTTTGATAAAATTTAAAAAATTTTAAATATAGTTAAGAAATCAAAATGTTTACCTCTTCTGGGAATTCTTCACTGACCAGAGACATAATCAGTGATGTCTTCCCAACTCTAGCTGTGAAAAGAAGAAAGAATGACTTTAATAAAGTATTTAGATTCTACATAACCTCAAATTTAGCAACCACACGGGAAAGCCTGTTATTTGTTACCTAAAATCAGTCATCCAAATTAGCATGTTTTAGTACAATACTTAAATTATATCTTTTTCTTCTGCTTAGTAAAGTTACACATATTGTTAAAAACAAAAAATTACCAAAATATATAAAAGTAAAAATCTCCCATAGTATCCCCCATTGTTTAACATATGTAGTCTCCCAGATTTTCCTACACTTATATTTAACATAATAATAATTTACCACAGTAGAATCAGAGTATTTATACTATTTTGCAATCTTCCTTTATCACTTAATTATGTATTTGGGCAGTATTCCATGTCAATATTTTTAAATCTCCTGGGAGGGGGAAAGGGAAGGTTATTCTTTAATAAATATAGCATTTTCGTTGGGGATGAATAAAAAGTTTTAGATGTAGAAAGTGGTGATGGTTATACAACACTGCGAACACATTTAATGCCCCTGAACTGTACACTTACAAAAGGTTAAACTGTTTAATGTTGTCTTGTGTAGTTTATTACAATTTTTAAAAATAGCAATAGTGCACTTTATATTAACATTTAAAAAGCTTCCTACATTATTTTTGATAGCTGTATAAGAATCCATTGTATACAGGTTTCCCTGGTGGCGCAGTGGTTGAGAATCTGCCTGCTAATGCAGGGGACATGGGTTCGAGCCCTGGTCTGGGAGGATCCCACATGCCACGGAGCAACTAGGCCCGTGAGCCACAACTACTGAGCCTGTGCATCTGGAGCCTGTGCTCCGCAACAAGAGAGGCCGCGATAGTGAGAGGCCCGCGCACCGCAATGAAGAGTGGCCCCTGCTTGCCACAACTAGAGAAAGCCCTCGCACAGAAACGAAGACCCAACACAGCAAAAATAAATAAATTAATTAATAAACTCCTAAAAAAAAAAAAGAATCCACTGTATGATGTCATAATTTATTAACGTAATTTCCTAACAATGAACAAGTTTTCACTTTTATAAACAATGCTGCAATGAGTATTTTTACAGGATAAATTCCTAGAAGTGGAACTCAAGTTAGCACGCATGACCTTTTTTGTTTTAATAGACATTGTTAAATTAGCTCCAAAAAAGAATAAACTAATTTACATCCTCACCAATAGAAGAGCAGAGTGTCTATTTCTTTATATCTTTACCTCATTTCTTTTTTAGGGTATCATATTTAAAGGGTTAGTAAGAGCAAAGATACTTTCCTGTTACATTTTCTAACCTAGCAATTTTTTTAATGCACAAACTTAAATTCTTAACCTTCTTTCTAAAAATTGACTTTCATTCCCATCATTTTCTGATAATATAATTATTATTGCTAGATATTCAAATGCTTAACTAAATCCTCTTGTGATTCTAGAGGAAAACAGTCCACCTGCCTGTTAATCTCCACCATAATAGAAAATTATAGTTTTCAAAAGTCAAGTCTAAATATAAAAGAACTAGAAAATGTTAAAGTTAAGGAAAGTCACATTCCTTTTCTAAATGACTAAAAGAAAGGGTGACTAAAAATACAAGTCAAAGGACTTCCCTGGTGGCGCAGTGGTTACGAATCCACCTGCCAATGCAGGGGACACAGGTTCGAGCCTTGGTCTGGGAAGATCCCACATGCCTCGGAGCAACTAAGCCTGTGTGCCACAACTACTGAGCCTGTGCTCTAGAGCTCGCGAGCCACAACTACTGAGCCTGCGTGCCACAACTACTGAAGTCCACGCGCCTAGAACCCGTGCTCTGCAACAAGAGAAGCCACCGCAATGAGAAGCCCACGCACCGCAACGAAGAGTAGCCCCCGCTTGCCGCAACTAGAGAAAGCCTGAGTGCAGCAGCGAAGATCCAACATAGCCAAAAATAAACTAACTAACTAACTAAATAAATAAATAAAAACCATTTAACCAAAAAAAAAAAAAAAATGCTTTGGTGAATCTAAACTAGGGCTTTTTTGCTTCTCTTAAGGCCTACCCACCTAACCTTGAGTGAGACTATCAAAGAAATAATGAAGCAGCAGGTTTAAAATTAAAGTTAAAACAGGCCACTTTCAAGCTAATTTTAAGTGAGAAAATAAATGAATGCCTTGAAGGAAAAAATTTTAGAATATTAAAATTTTAAAACTCTTTAAATAAGCCTATAATCAAAAAGGTTCCTTATGGGAATCCCCTGGCGGTCCAGTGGTTAGGACTCCACGCTTTCACTGCCGAGGGCCCAGGTTCAATCCCTGGTCAGGGAGCTAAGGTCCTGAAACCCGTGTGGCACAGCCAAAAAAAAAAAAAATCCCTTATGACAATGGCAGATGAGTATAAATGTTACATATTTTTAACTACTCCAGAAAATAAAAAGTATTTCCATAAAGGAACAATATCCCAAGCTCTTCTCTAATTATCACCAATTAAATTTTATATTTAATATAATATATACTATAAATACTTTATATAGTACAATTTTATGATAAATATAATTTAATAATTATATATAATGTAAACATTTTAATGTAAATATTAATATGGAGGACAAAAAATTATCCTTTGTTAGCCAGACATCTGATGGTCTCTATTTCCTCTGTTTTGCCTGAGAAATATTTAAGTGATCTATAAAAATTAAAAGCATGGCCACAATTATCCCCAAGGACAGAAGGCCTTCTGATTCAGTTCAACACAACATGCTACAGTTCTGTCTGAAACCCCATGCTTCTAAGTAGGTCATCCATCCATGGGAAGCATAATTCATCACTATAGAACAAATTATCTAGATTTATCCCGGCTAAAAATTTGTCTTTTCATCACATCTTTTGAACATCTAGTTCTAAATGACAGCAAATTCTTAATATTCATGAAGCGGAAGTAATATTCCCTGGTTCCAATTGCCACCCTACCAGCCATATTGGCTATTTTTCTTGGTAACAAACACCACATGCTTCAAGTAGCAAAGGGACCTACTCCTCATTTTTATGTGCTTCTTTATTAAGAAGGCTTGTTGGCTCTTCCTAATTTATTGTAATCAGAATACACAGGGAGGAGGAGAGTAGCTATGAAGTTGTATTTTTAACTGGAAAATTTTAGCATTTGGGGAAATAGCTGAGCATTGTTCCAAAGGAAAATTTCATCAACCATATGCAGACAATGTGGGCTGCAGAAGGACAAATGCTATAGTCTATCCCTCTCCTTCAAACTACGTCAACGCTAGTGCCCAACTGGTGCCGGCAGAGCAGAAAAGACAGCAGAGAACAGGTCTCAGTACATATGTAAGGATGATGTAGAAGAGACTCTCTATATGAATAGAATAGGCTATGTAGAATGGACTTTCTATGGCCAATCACCCAGGTACTATCACCCAGGTGATAGTAGGTACCATACTGTGTTGCGTTATCTATCACCAGACACAGTATAATTGAAACTGGAGCAGTTTAATCTTCAAATATCATTCTAACAAAGACCAGAATGGAGAGCAATATGGCTTTAAAAAGATCACAGAAAGTTTTTCTCCAAAATAAATGCTAGCTTATTCCTGAAGTCTCTTTGACTCTTATACCTAAAGAATCTTTCTCTAACTCCTTTAAACCTCCAAGATGGCCTCTGGTGGTTCAAGGAGAAGCTGACCTCTTTTGGCAAGGACTATAATTCCTGGCAGCCAAAACATGAACGAGACATGGCATTGCCATTATAAGTCACTGGTCTACTTCATTGCCAGAACACAGGAATCTCCCCAACAAAATAAAGCTAAGAACATGGAATAAGAGACTGGATGAATGCTACCCCTTCAAATCCTAACAATAACCACATCAGGCCAGATTTTAAGAAAGGAGAATGACCACATTTTTATGACTAAGAGGAGTGGTTTGGAAAACAAGGAAAGTCTAAATAAACTAAACTAGCTTGAACTCTTTCATTCTTTCAACAACTATTTGAGTGCCTACTTTGTGCCAGGCCTACTCTAGGCCTGGGGAAATGGCAATAAACAAAACCAATCCCCTGTCCTTACAAAGCTTACCTTCTAGCCCAAGTAACAACAGAAAAAAGTGAACAAATATGCAGGGAAGTAGGGATAATGCCTGGGTCAGGGCCCTCTTATAGAGAAAGCAAAGTAAAGGAGAGAGTAGTACAACAACAAAGCAAGGGCCAGATTGTGAAGGACTCTGCAGGACTGCATTAAAAAGTTTAGTGGCCTTGGGACTTCCCTGGTGGTCCAGGGGTTAAGACTCTGCACCTCCAGTGCAGGGGGCATGGGTTTGATCCCCGGTTGGGGAACTAAGATCCTGCATGTCTCACCGTGCAGCCAAAAGTTAAAAAAAAAAAAAAAAATTAATGGTCTTTAAGTGAAAGTAGAAATCATCAGAGAATTAAATGGGTAACACGATCTTGGATATTTTTTAAAGATGACTCTGTCTGCTACGTGGAGAACGGACGAAATTAGAAGCAGGGATGCCAGTTAAGGAGATATTACAAAAGCCTAGGCCAGAGCCAACCAAAGTGTAAGCTAGTTTGGCAGAAGTTTCGATGATAAACCAAGCAGTCAGACAAATTAGGTAAGAGCTACCGGACTCATTTAAAAAGAGGATAACAGTTCCACTTTCTTAATTAATTTGACCAGAAGATAAATATATCTCAATTTAATTTAAAAACAAGACTTCACTAAAACTAAGACTATCTTGTGTAGTTTTAATGCAGCTACAGGATTTAGATAAAAGGTTAATAAGGCTCATTCCTCATATTATAACAAGGACATCTGTTAAGCATACTAATGCAAATCTAGTTAAATGCAAATTCTGGCCAATGAAATTGACCATGGAAAGTTATAACCTGAAGAACTAAGCTTCATGTGGTTGAATTTTTAAAAATTTTTAGTTTTTTGTTTTGTTTAAAGAATGGTAATTGACTTTTAATTTGGCCTGAATAGTATTCAATATGTTCAATAATTAAGATAAGGTGAAGAAGATACTTAAAATACTTTGGCTTTCTCTGCAAATAAAAACCTTAAAATTTATAGACAGCTTAACTTTTCTGATCTAAGCAGTCAATAGACATTAAGCAACTAGTTAGCATTAAAGCCTGGCTGGCTCAGAATCCAAATTCTGGATAGGTCAAGAAAAGATCCATTTCACCTCCAGAGTACAGTATAGGTTAAGCCAACAGAATGTTGAAACTGCTCACAACTGTTTGGGAGCCTCAGTGAATGAAGTTGCTGCTGTGTGGTTCAGGGACGGACACTAACAGCAATAAAATGTACTGAAGTGATTGAGAAAGAACAGGCTTTACAACAACTCCAGAGACGATGCTCCTTTTTCTTTTCGTTTCCTATTTCCCTTAGTTAACCATCTTAAAACTACAAATGAATTATTACGACTTCTTCCTTAAAAAGTGGTTTTCCTGATAAATCTGTGTATCAGACCAGAATCAAAATAGTCTTGGTCACACTTATTGTTTACCTAGCATTTAAAGCACTACAGCTAGGCTAAGTAGCTGTCAGATATTTACATTAAATCTCAAAAAGTAATGCTTCAGTCATTTCCCCCCAGAATACAACCCTTTACTATAACTAATTAAAATTATATATTCCAAATAAGTGTAACTCTTTCTCTTATTTTTTTTTAAATTTATTTTATTTTATTAATTTATTTATTTTTGGCTGCGTTGTGTCTTCCCTGCTGCGCGCGGGCTTTTCTCCCGTTGTGGTGAGCGGGGACTACTCCTTGTTGCGGTGCGCAGGCTTCTAATTGCAGTGGCTTCTCTTGTTGCGGAGCACGGGCTCTAGGCACACAGGCTTCAGTGGTTGTGGCTCGCGGGCTCTAGAGCACAGGCTCAGCAGTTGCGGCACAGGGGCTCAACTGCTCCGCGGCACGTGGGATATTCCCGGACCAGGGCTCGAACCGTGTCCCCTGCATTGGCAGGCTGATTCCCAACCACTGCGCCACCAGAGAAGCCCATTTCTCATACTTTTAAATGTGAAAAAAAAATCATGTATATATGGTAGTTGGCCTAAAGTTTTCGGTACCATCCTCTTTAAGAAAAATGTCTTCCTCAAAAACGAAGGTTTAAAAAAAAAACAAAAAAAAAAAAACGGTTTTCTCTTGTGTCAAGTTTCTCCCTATCTAAAAACTCTCACATATACACTTACCAATTCTATTATTTGCTTTCATTTCATCAGAATATGGCTCATAATTTTTCTAACAAATTTTAAAGTCTTTTATGTATTTCAAAATAAGTAATACTGTTAACCTTTTAGCTTAAATGTCCTAAGGCTGACAATGTATCTTACATATGTATAGCACTTCAATTCAGATGTTTTACAGACTAATGATTATATGTAATTGCTCCCTATATTCAAAACTAAAACCAAAACAAAGAATTTTTGTTTAAAAAAATTTTTTTTATGCATCAGTTTTTTAAGTGGGACATCTACTCACTTTCCCTACCTTGCTCCAAATGCATCAACATGAATCATATTCCTGAACTTTGTCAAGGAAGTCCATGCAAAACACAGATTAAGATACATGTGTTGTTATAAATTAAAACTAAAATTCACAACTGCAAACCAAAAAGCAAACTGTGTCTGGCTAAGCTTACTTCTAAATTCTGATTCTAAAGGAAGATTTCTACAACAGCAGGGGAACAGAGGTTTCTATGAACAGCAAAGAACACTACAGAAGAGGGTAAAAATGCGTTCACTTCCTTCGTTGGGAGTGCATCACAGTGACCTGGAGGGGCTACTCTAGAATGAAACGGGGTTTACAATAGAAAGCTTCAAAACAGCAAAGGCAGGGCATTAACTAATGTACTTTTAAAACAAACGGTACAGTCCTCCCCAGCCCACTTTCCTCTTATTTTAGTCCTACCCATTGAGTCATGTAACTTGAACAATATCAAGAAGTCCCTGCTGTTCTGTCCCCAAGTCAGTGAACAGAAGACATGTCTCCTTTATTACATCTTCAAAAAGTGAAATCTAAGAATCTCTGGGGTGGGGGGGTCTCACGTGTGCCCGTTATTTTTCAATTAATTACCAAGGAGTTATGAAATAATGTTTTAAAAGATGGGGGAAACTAGGCTTTAGGGTAACAATAATTCTCTCAACTGAAGGACCCTCCCCGGATAAGTATTCATTCATTGAGCACTTGTATAACTTGAAGTTGACAGTAAATTTTTGAGGAAACAGCGAGTGTACCTGGTGTTGTTCCAATGCAAAGAGCAAATACCGCCTAAAATGCTCCGTGCCTTACAGTCAATGCCTAGAGCGAGGGAAGACCGCGAGCGCAAAAACATGCAGACACCTGACCTTGCCCACAAGTCGAACAGTTCTGCACCCCTCCCCCTAGCTTCCCCGGGCGCCAGCTCACGCCATCCCAATTGGTCAGTCGGCCTGTTCCAGCACCTGCCTGGCAGGGACAAGGGAATCTCCACGGAAGACGAGAGGGTCTGAGAGGAGGCGGCCTCGGAAACGCGGAGGCCCGGGAGGAGAGCATTCCAAGAGAAAAAGGAGGAGAGGACCTTCGGAGGGTTGAGGCCGGGCGGTCAGAGGCTAATGGAGACACGGCTTGAGGGTGATGACGGGGGGACAGAGGACGGAGGGCTCAGGAGGGCCCAGGTGAGGTGAGAGACCGAGGGCCGCCGGCGGGCAGCCGAAAGGGAAGAGCGGAGGGGCTGGGAGGCCTGGGGGCGCGGAGGTAGGGCAGCGGGGCGGCAGGGGCTGCGGTGGCCGCGGCCAGCCCCGGCTAGGCCGGGCGCGCGGACTCACGTTCTCCCACCAGAAGGATCCGCACGTCTTTCTTCATGTCTGCGGCTCGCAGGGGCCGGCCTCGGCCCGCACGCATGGGGCGGACTCCTCTCGCCCGGAGCGCCCAGCCCGCGGCGCCGCTCTCCCCACGCTGCCGGCGCCGCCTGCCAGCCTCTCCCGCCGCCCCGCCCGAACCTCGGCCTCCCGGGCCCGCCGCACCACCTCCTCAGCAGCTTCCCCGCTCAAGAGCCGGGACAGCGCCTGCTCCGCCTCCTCCGGCTCCGCGAGTCGCGGCGGCGGCGGGGCGACGGGGCGCCGCGAGGGACAAGCACTTTCGGAACGCGAACGCTCTCTGTCCCGGACCTGCGCCCCCGCCGTCAGGTTCGCCGCAGAGCATCGAGCGGGAATCTCGCCCGCCCTCCTCCGGGAAGAGCGGCCAGGGATACGCTTTGGGCCGGGAATTTGAGCGGCAGGGTCGCTAGTCTGACCCCATTTCTTTTACGAAATAGGGGCAGGAGAAGTTCCTCGTCCAAGGTCGTATAGCTGGAACTTGGCAGTGTGACTCAGGGCGGGAATATTCTTACCTGACTGACTATAAACTCCAGGAGAGCAGCGACCTGTGCACCAGGTTTTCAGAAATATTCCCCGCCTTATTGGACAAAGCCCTCAGAAAACGCTTGATTGAGTAAAGGATGGCTACCTCCCAGAATCGAGTCCTTTCCACTACCAAAGCCCACCACGCTATAGCTGCTTTTTATCTGTGATGCTTATAAAATACGATTCTAAATAATGAGATTCGTTTCTACACTATCTGTGTAAACAGATTCATTTCTTTGTAACCAAACCAAGTGATTTTCCTCTCTCTATGTGATTTACTTTAGGCAGGGTCTTCTGGTACGTCTCTTTACATAGGTTTGCCCAGCGCAGTGTCGGACACATAGGTGGCACTCAATAATAAACTTGTACTAATTTTTCTAACATTGTCTTAATTTCCTCCTGACTCTCTCCATCCGGAGGAATTTGTTGCTATATCTCTCTATATATGCTTATATGTTTGAACAGTGCTTGGCAGACAGTGGGAGATAGATGGACAGATGGTTGGAGAGAGAGAGAGAATAAAGGAGGAAACACTATCTGTGCATAATGTGCCTTTTTTCTATCTTAAATGTTACAAAATGAATTTTTTGTAAGGGAATAAACTGTGTATAATACCAATCCCCTTTTCTCCTAGGAGAAGCCTTGTGGTCTGGTGCAGCATGTAACAGCTGCTGACAAACTGCATGGGTTTGAATCCAGAGCCCATCACCTGATAGTTATGTGATCCTGAGTAAGTTCTTTTACTTCTCCAAGCCCGCCCCTTCTTCTGTAACATGGCAATAATGATAATAATACCTACCTTCTTAGGCGGTTGTGAAGAATATATAATACATGTCAAGCATTTGTCAGATGCACAGCACTTGCTCTACTGATCTCAGCTGTCGTAGAGCTCACTGAAAAGTTGAAATCCACAGGTTTTGAGGCAAATTCATTGTTATGTTTACAACAGTATTTCACCATCTAAGCTATATGATATCTGTAAGGAGTATAGGGGTGGAAGGGCTTCCAAAAAACACTCTCTCTGTGATATAAGGAGGAAGGCAGGAAAGACACACTCCCTGCTCACCGGGAGATAATGAAGTCATATTCCAGGACGGAGGCAAATAAGATGAACTTCAGGAGGCTTGATGGCCTGATCTTTCAGGGGAAAGTATTCCTCAGAATTTTAGTATTACAAAATGTTTGAGTTGGAAGGACCCTTACAGACCACCTATTCTAATCCCATTATTCTATAGGTAAGACAAGCAACGTCCAGAGAGATACCATAACTTGCCAAAGGCACGACAGCTGAGACTGAGCCTGGGCTCTGCCATCCTGAGCATATAATGCTAGGCAAGTCACATCACCTCTCTGTGCCTCAGTTTCCTCTCAGCCAAAGACTATCATCTCTTCCCAGCCTTCTACCTCACAGAGTACTTTGGAGGATCCCATAAAACAATGTCTGTGAAAAAGGCTTTTTCTTTAAAAAAATAAATTGCACAAATATCAGATCACAAAGGATGAAGACCCTTTACAGAGGAGCAAGTTCTCTAGGGCACAGCTCTCTCCGAGCAAGACTTTGTAGAGAATCTTGACCCCGGGAGCCCTGCATCAGCATCGCCAGTGGATGCCGGTGTTAACTCTGTGGACATGAGGAGCGTGAGAAGAGACAAGGCCTTCGTGATGTTGCACATGCATGCTGGGTAAAGGCTTTGCAGGGGGAATCTCTGGAAGGCAGAGGGCAACTCCTTTGTAGAAAAAACTTACTTAAAAATCCAGACCCAAGGGCTGCAGAAAGGAGTCACCCAGCAAGCACTTACAGCCAGTGATGACTAACAGTTTGGTACAAAAAAGACCAAAACTAAAGTGGGAGTGGGGAGCCGGACAAGCCAGAGTGTGCCTCGCAGGCAATGTATCAATAAGTTTCTTTTTACAGCCCCTTCCCATCTCCCAGTCAGCTATACTTCTGAAGCTCTGGCCTCCTGTCTTGCCTTGAGCTTTATGCCCCTCTCTTACGTTAACAGACATCCATCAGGGGTCACTCTGAAGTTCTCTTGGAGACAGCATAGCTCAGTGATTAAAAACAGTGACTCTGGGGCCTTCCCTGGTGGTCCAGTGCGTAAGACTCCGTGCTCCCAATGCAGGGGGCCTGGCATCAATCCCTGGTTGGGGAGCTGGATCCCGCATGCCTGCCGCAACTAAGAGTCCACAATGCCGCAACTAAGACCCGGTGCAGCCTAAATAAATAAATAAATAATATAAAATAAAAGCAGGGACTCTGGAGTCTGCCTAAGTCTGAACCTCAGCTTTACCAATTACTAGCTGTGCATCACCAGGCAAATTTCTTAACTTCTCTAAGCCTCATCTGCCAAATAGGAATAACACCTCATGGGATTCTTATGAAGCTTAAACGAGTTAATATAATAGGAAAATGCTTTGAATAGTGCCTGGCACATGGTCTGTAATATACAAACGTTGGATAAATAAAATAAACTGTGAGAGAAGTGACTTCTGTATACCTTTCTGAGCCAGAAGATAGAGCCACACGATGACACACACTGCAGCAACACAGAAGCCAGAGAATGGAGTTGTTGGCAGTGGAATTTACTGTCGGGATATTACAGATAGATGACTGTATATCAAGTACATTGGATAAAGCCAAGAGGACAGATTACTATCTAGAAAGCACTGATGGAATTTCCCTCTAGAATGCTGGGAAGGAGCTCTACCTTCACAAGACAAACTTCATGGCTTCTCAATTGTGAAGGGGACACTGGGGGTCTGAACAAAGTACCTTTGCCAGGATTTAAGAGGATCCATCTTTCACACCTATCAAAGAAGGAACTTGCAACACAGCCTCTCTCTGAGTCTCAGGACAGTGGAACACCCCAGGGCTGGTGGGCAGGCCTGCTGGGGGAGAAGATATAGTGTGTGTTAAATGACTGACATTGGGTGGAACAAGAGGCTTGTCTCTGACTGTTGAGTTAGACACAATCCTGGGCGGGAGGCCAGATTAGATGGGTTGGCATTGGTCCCACTCTTCAGACCCATCTATCTTTGGTCTCTCAAATTAAACACAAAGTGGCATCCATCTTCACTCTGGTCTCCCATTCCTTCCAGGAAGACTTCCGCCTTTTCCTACCAATCCTGATCTAGCGGAGCAGAAAAGTCCAATGCTTTGGTACAGAGTAAATCTTTTTTTTTTTTTTTTTTTTTTTTGCAGTACGCAGGCCTCTCACTGTTGTGGCCTCTCCCGTTGCGGAGCAAAGGCTCCGGACGTGCAGGCCCAGCAGCCATGGCTCACGGGCCCAGCCGCTCCGCGGCATGTGGGATCTTCCCGGACCGGGGCACGAACCCGTGTCCCCTACATCGGCAGGCGGACTCTCAACCACTGCACCACCAGGGAAGCCCCAGAATAAATCTTTATCTTGCCTTTGAATGCACTTTGAATGTTCTTGGCTCATTGGTCAAACATCCATGTCCTCTGCATAGTCACGTGAATTGGTCTCTAGAGGATGTGGATTCTGTTTGCTTGATTTGGCCAGAAGAGACATCACTCAGCACAATTACTTTTAAAAGGCGTTTGATGATAACTAACCATACTGAAAGCACATTTTCCAGACAAGAGCCTCACCTGTTGATGAGGTTGCATCCAGTTTTCTTTTTAATTTTCTCAAGCTCCTTTCAGGTACATATTGTAAAACAAATACCCTCAATTAAGAGATAATTGATATTGAGAAGCCTCTCAGACCTTCTTGCCCCCAAGTGGCCTGAATTCCCTTATGGCATAGTTAAGGGCATGGGCTCTGGAGTCTACATTTCGTCTCCAATACTTTGCTAGCTGTGCAACATTGGACAAGTTACATAACCTCTCTGAAAAACGTAAACCCCATCAGCACAATGGAGTTAGCTCATAGAGCTCTCTGAGAATTAAGTAAAATAATGCAATAAAGCATTTATCACATTACTTAACATATAGTGCATGTCCATACATCATCCTTAACAGCTGCATTTTAAAATCTGGAATTCATTTGCTGATTTGCTTTATCTTTCCAAGGGCAAATTGATTAGGCTTCCCACCCAAATTGTAAACTCTGAATGACAAAAATGCATTTAACATAATTTTTAATCACTGCAGAGACATTAAAATTTTTGATGACTTATTATCTATACCATCTAGTGATTCTCAAAAAATTTTAGGTCACAGGCTATTTCCACAAAGTGAAAAATTCCATAGAATAGTAAAGTTATTATTTGTTTATCTCTGCAAAGAAATCACCACAATTAAATATGTTCCAAAAAAATAATTCAAAAGAAGAAATACATATATACATATACATAGCCTATTTATAGCATCATTACACAATAGTAAAAAATGGAAAAATATACAATAATAGGGGAATAGCTAAATTAAGTATGACATAAGATTAATGGAACTTTTGCAGTCATTAAAACTAATGACTATTAAAGAAGAAAAAGTATTCACAAAATAAGTGAAAAAAAAGAAATCTAAAACCATACATACAATTACAACTATATAAAAATCAAGTATAAAATATACACTTATGTAACTTTTACCCTCTATACGTTTGCAATTTTGAACTTTGATAAGGATGCACAAGTATTATTTGGGTAATTAAAAACTAATGGATGTACATAAACATTAGATGAGGGTACAAAGGAAGGAGAAAATGTGTTAAAGATTACGAATTAATTTTTAGTGCAAGCATCTTTTTTTTTTTGGCTGCACCGCACAGCATGCTGGATCTTAGTTCCCTGACCAGGGGTTGAACCCGTGGCCTCTGCAGTGGAAGCGCAGAGTCTTAACCACTGGACCACCAGGGAAGTCTCAGTACAATCATATTTTGTAAAATGTCAAAAGTTAATATCTTTTAAATAAAGAGAATAGAAATATTTAGAAGAATAGCAGTGCTTTGAGACATTAACATAGGATATCATGTTTATAAAATTATTTAACAAATATTTATTGGTTCCACCTTGTGCGGTGCTCTGTACTAGGTGCCAGGGACACAGTAATGGACAACACAGACTTATCATGGGAGGCAAGTTGTGGACAAGGAAGTTTGGGCCTTCATCTTTCTCACCAGAATCCTCCAAATCATTCCCTATCAGCCCAAACTACCTCTTTCAAAAAACCTTCATGAGAGGTAGCATCTCATAATGTAAATCTTTCTACCTCCTCTCTCCCCACCCCACCCCTAGCCAAAACCAGCCAGACGTGTGTGATTGTGTCACACTCCTTCCAGGAATCTGCTCTCCCTGTCTGGCTGTGTTCACAGACAACCTCCCAGGCAACACAATGCCTTAACCCAGCAAAACTGAAAATATCCCCAGAAAGCTCCTAGGAAAATGACCATGATTTTAGGCTGAGTGGCCTTCCAGTACCTGCTTCTACAATAAGTGAGTCAGCTTTGATCTGATCTAAATTCATTATGCACATGTTGCCACGTTAGACACAGTGACAGTGAAAGACTCCAGTCCTCTTGGTGGAAACCAGATCCACTCTGGGTAAACAGTTTTCAAGTCTGGACAAGGGGAGTTGGGGGACACTCCAGGCAAAACAAACCGGAATTGCAAAAGTACATAGCGTGACACAAAGCAGGGAGGCTGGGGTGGAGGGTGTATGTGGGGGGATGACAGCAAATGGGGGCTAGAGGTAGGTAAGAGCAGAAACAGGAAGCAGAACTTCCTGTTGTAGGTGGGGAGCACTGGGGAGTTTTAAGCAGGGGACTGACATGATCTGACTTCCATTTTGGAAAGTTCACATTAGCAGACTGAGAATGGATGGGAAGGGGGCTTCTGACTAGAGATAGAGGAGCTCACATTAAAATAATCCAGGAGAGGGCTTCCCTGGTGGCACAGTGGTTAAGAATCCACCTGCCAATGCAGGGGACACGGGTTTGAGCCCTGGTCCGGGGAGATCCCACATGCCGCGGAGCAGGTGGGCCTGTGCACCACAACTACTGAGCCTGCGCTTTAGAGCCATGAGCCACAACTACTGAAGCCCACGCGCCCAGAGCCCATGCTCCGCAACAAGAGAAGCCACCGCGATGAGAAGCCCGTGCACCACAATGAAGAGTAGCCCCTGCTCACCACAACTAGAGAAAGCCCATGCGCAGCAATGAAGATCCAACTGAGACAAAAATAAATAAATTAAAATAACCTGGGAGAGATGTGATGGGAGTCTGAACCAGAGAGCAGATGCAGAGGGAAGAGCGGGGGCCAGAGTTGAAATGATTTGAGAAAGCAGAATCGAGGGTCAGAACTTGGTGACTAATTGTACAGAAGGTGGTATCAGAAAAGCTCCTATGGTAACTCCAAGACGTTGTGTCCTGGAGATTGTCACTGACCAAAGCCATAAGTTTTTCTCCCCCAGGGTGTATTTATTTTGAAGAATAAAGGTGAAACAATTTCCCTTCACACGGAAGGAAGACACAGTCTTCCATATTGCAGCAGACCAATCTCTTAGAATCACGTTTCGCAAAATGGTGGAATAAGAGGTGTAAAAATTGTGCAGGGATATCAGAAACAGTGACTCTTGTGGACAGAAAGGTTTCCTTTTTCTATTCTCTTTCCATCCTGATTAAGTCAAGGTGAAATCCTCAGTAAATCTTAAATACCTGATAATCTTCTTTTGAGCCAGAGAGAGAGAGAAAGAGAGGGAGAGCACAAGCCCACTTCAGGTTCAGAAACTTAGACAGACAACTGTACCAAGCTAGTCATTGTTTTGTTTTTCTTGAAACATACATTTAGGCTTATCCCTCTAATTAAGACACGATTCTGGTTTTCATTTATATAAATATTTTAAAGTTTCCTTTTGAAATACATGTACCTAAAAGGGGAGATGTGAGTTGATTTAGGAAAAATATTAAGTAAAACATGGTACACGAGATGGGAATTCCCTGCTGGTCCAGTGGTTAGGACTCCGCACTTCCACTGCAGGGGGCCCGGGTTCGATCCCTTTTCCGGGAACTAAGATCCCACAAGCCAGGCAGCCCTGCCAAAAAAAAAAAAAGGTACAGGGGATATGCAGATGTAACAAGAATCATGGCACATGAAAGGCTGAAGCTTAAGAAACCCTGTCCTTAAAAAACCTATGGCTGGTTAGGAAGATAAATCCCAAATCAAAACAAATCTTCAGGGACTTCCCTGGTGGTCCAGTGGGTAGGACTCCACGCTCCCAATGCAGAGCTCCCAGGTTTGATCTCTCATGCCTGTGGCAACTAAGAAGCCCGCATGCCACAGCTGAGACCAAGCACAGTCTAAATAAATAATAAATATAAATAAATAAATATATTTTTTAAATCTTCAGCATAACCTAAGTATGTATAATTAAAGAAGACTGCAGTTGTCTGGAAGGACCCAGTGATTAGGGTTTTGAGCAATTATGAATGAGGATGAATTTGGGGCTAAGGGCTCAGCAGGAGTAGGGGGTGATGGAGCTGAACATATACCAGGGAAGAGTCCCCTTTTCCTGTCAAAATCCCCAAGTGCCCCCTGAGGAAGGGACTTCTCCCTTGAACTGAGCAAGGCAGCCTGAAAGGTCTCCCCAGAGAGCAGCACTGTTTCATTCCGTGGTTTGTTTCTGCAATCAGCTAGGAAATAAAGTCTTCAAATTAAACTCTTCTGGAAAAAAAAATGTACTTGAGGGAGAAGCAAGGGACAGATAGATATAACTGTATTAGAGGTTGTTGTGAGTCTTAAGAAGGTGGTGGCTTCCTGCTTAGCAGGTGGTTCTTCCAGGAACCCAAAGCCCTAGACCCCCAAAATGGGTACAACCGCTTAGGTGTTTGAGAGAAACATCTCCAGATGGGGTGAGCGGCTGCCCCAGGAGCCCCTGATGGGACGTTTGGCTTGGTCCACGGTGGATGACTTCGTCCCCCACACGGTGTAGACACCAGTGAGAGGTGCCTTCATCCACTGGCATTTCAGCTTCAGTTCTTCTCCTTGGGAGCATTTTCTGTTTTGTTTGAGTGAAGGGTGCTGTTTTCCACAGTGTACTGGAAGGGATATGCTGACAAAAAACGTGAGACAAAAGCAAGGAAGCCAAACATGATAACCTTTGTTCCCCACCTCTATGATTCTTGTGCTTTGGCTGCAGCTTGGGGAAATCATGTGGCCAGCCAATAAGCCCCACGCGGACAGAGGCCCCATTATCCAAACCACCTGAAAGGATGGTATTTAATCAAAAGACCTCAAGAAGCTAAAACCCTGGCCTCTAAATTCTTGGCACTTTCAAAAGGCAAACATCAAGGTGACTCTGGGTGAGAAGATAAAGGCTCCATAATGTACAAAGTGAGAACAGAGAGCCTTTTAATGGTCATCTGGCACAGAGAGGCCCTGTCCCTGCTTAGGCAACTCAAGGCCACCACACTGAGAACTGCCACCAACCACAAGAAAAAAAGAGCACCTCGTGGCTTTAGAGCTGTGTCCTATCAAAGTGGATGCCCAGGTCCTGGTCTCAACTAGGACCTTATCAGAGGGTATTAAGGTTAGAGACTTGGCAGTGGGGACACTGGGCCAGCTCCCAGCTCTGCCACGCTCAGCTGACCGGCCCTGCACAAAGCCCTCAACCGGTCCAGGACCCCCACC
Source organism: Mesoplodon densirostris (assembly GCF_025265405.1). Classification (NCBI taxonomy): domain Eukaryota; kingdom Metazoa; phylum Chordata; class Mammalia; order Artiodactyla; family Ziphiidae; genus Mesoplodon; species Mesoplodon densirostris. Next base: position 52,853,619 of record NC_082678.1, on the reverse strand, counting down.
CTTCCCTCGTATGTTAACAGAAAGATGATAACACTCATGACCACGCAGGGTGGTCCTGACCTCATGACCTCATGACCTCATGACCTCATGACCACGTAGGGTGGTCATGAGGCTCAGAGAGCAAATGAGTAGATCACAGGGGAAGAATTCTGCTCGCTCCTGTTTTCGAGGATCCGTATGGAAATTAGGTGTGAATCTACAGATGTTAGAGATCAAGGTGTGTGATATGAAAATATAGTTATGTCATTGTTGCTGTGGTTATAATCACCCTGGCATTCTTCCAGTGTCCTCCTCTATTACATCAATTCTTTCAGCAACCCTTTGAGGAAGGTAAGGAAGGGCGAATAATAATTATTTCCATTTTACAGGGGAAAGAGAGGCAAAGAAGTGAAATGCACCGTCAAAGATTGTCTGGCTGGTTTGTGTGGCAAGGCTTTCTGCTCAACCCCATCCAACAGAGCTGGAGTTCCACCTCTCCAACAGGTGCTAATAGAGACTGACAACCTACAGATGAATCGTAAGGAGAAGAAAGGGAGGGGAAAGCTGCAGATCAGGAGACTTCAGAGACATATCAACTGTTGATAGGTATGAGGGTTCTTCCTGTGGGTGATGAAAATGTTCTAAAATTAGATTATGGTGATGGTTTCACAACTCTGTAAACATACTAAAACACACTGATTTGTACACTTTAAATAGGTGATTTTATAGTATGTAAACTATATCTCAACAAAGCTGTTAAGAAAAAGGTATATCAGGGTTTTTTAGGGTTTATGCTAGGGATGCATGTTTGGGTGCTAAAACTCTAAAGAAATGCAAGTAAGTGATTACTATAAAAGTCAGGATGGGGGCTTCCCTGGTGGCGCAGTGGTTGAGAGTCCGCCTGCCGATGCAGGGGACACGGGTTCGTGCCCTGATCCCGGAAGATCCCACATGCCGCGGAGCGGCTGGGCCCGCGAGCCATGGCCGCGGGGCCTGTGTGTCCAGAGCCTGTGCTCTGCAACGGGAGAGGCCACAGCAGTGAGAGGCCCGCGTACAGCAAAAAAAAAAAAAAAAAAAAAAAAAGTCAGGATGCCTTTCAGGTGGATGGAGGGTTTTGTAATTGGAATGGGGCACATGAAAGAGCTTCTGGAGTGGGCAGCAAGGTTTTCTTTCTTTCTTTTTTCATAAATTTATTTATTTATTTATTTATTTATTTTTGGGCTGCGTTGGGTCCTCGTTGCTGTGCGTGGGCTTTCTCTAGTTGCGGCGAGCAGGGGCTACTCTTGGTTGCGGTGCGCAGGCTTCTCATTGCGGTGGCTTCTCTTGTTGTGGAGCACGGGCTCTAGGCATGCGGGCTTCAGTAGTTGTGGCACGTGGACTCAGTAGTTGTGGCTTGCGGGCTCTAGAGCGCAGGCTCAGTAGTTGTGGCGCATGGGCTTAGTTGCTCTGAGGCATGTGGGATCTTCCCAGACCAGGACTCGAACCTGTATTCCCTGCATTGGCAGGCGGATTCTCAACCACTGGGCAACCAGGGAAGCCCAAGCCTTTATCTCTTGACCTGAAGGGTAGTTACAAGCGTGTTTAATAATTATAATTATTATTATTCCTTATGCTGCACATGTGTTTTGTGTAGTTTTCTCTGTTCATTCTGTTAATATAATAAAAAGATTCTAAAAAATAGGGGAAATCGGGACTTCCCTGGTGGTTAAGAATCTGCCTGCAAATGCAGGGGACGCAGTTTCAAGTCCTGGTCCAGGAAGGTCCCACATGCCGCAGAGCAACTAAGCCCGTGAGCCACAACTACAGAGCCTGTGCTCTGGAGCCCATGAGCCACAAGTACTGAGCCCACGCACCTAGAGCCTGTGTTTTACAAGAGAAGCCACCACAATGAGAAGCCCGTGCACCGCAACAAAGAGTAGCCCCCTCTCGCTGCGACTAGAGAAAGCCCACGCAGCAACGAAGACCCAACACAGCCAAAAATAAATAAATAATAAATAAATAAATAAATAAATAAATAAATAAATAAATAAATAATAAATTAAAAAATAATAATAAGGGAAATCAAGTATGAGATGATACCATGTGCCAGCCAGACTGTAAAGACCCCCCCACCTCCTGGTATTCATGCCCTTGTGAACCCCACCCCCTTAAATGTGGGCGGGACCTGTGACTTGCTTCTAACCAATAGAATAAGGCAAAGGCGATGGCATACGTGTGATTATATGTCCCTGTGGTTACATTATATAAGATTTAATGTCCACCTTCCTAGGAGACTTGATCTCCCTTGTTGGCTTTGAAGAAGTAAGCAGCCATGTTGCAGAGGCCCAACGAGTAAGGAACTGAGGGGGGTCCTCAGTCTGACAACCCACAAGGAACTGAATCCTGCCGACAACCACGTGAGCTTGGAAGCAGATCCTTCCCCAGTGGAGCCTCAGATGTCACCCGGCCCCAGTTCATACCCTGACTGCGGCTTGCGAGACTCCAAAGCAGAGGCCTCAGCTAAGCTGTATCCTGACTCCCGGCCCACAGAAGCTGCGAGAGAATAAATATGTGTTGTTTGAAACCACTGAATGTGTGATAATAGTATTACACAGCAATTGATAGCATGCCCCTTGTGTGTGTGTAGGGGGGCGGCCCTAAAATCAATCTCATTTTCAGTGATGCACTAGAAGGACTCACAGAACTCAGCAAAGCTGTTACGCTTACGGTTACAGATGATTACAGTGAAAGGATACAGGTTAAAACCAGCAACAGAAAAAGGCACATAGGGCAGGGGCCAAGAGAGCCCACTCACTCCTCTCTCGGTGGAGTTATGGGGACAATGTTTAATTGTCCCAGGATGACGTGTGACAACACACACGGAATACTGCCAACCAGGGAAGCACATTCAAGTTTTGGTGCCCAAGGCTTTGACTGGCAGTCGGTCATGTAGGCAGACTCACCGCCCAAGTGGCTGACCTTAGTTTCCAGCCCTTCCAGAAATCAAGCTGATACTGTGTGGCCCAAGGCCCTCAGATAAATACACTCTTATCAGGCAGGATATTCCAAGGGCTTAGATATTATCTCCCACTCAAGAGCCTGTCCTTTCTTCCGACAGACCGTGCAGGGTTTGAACAATGCAAACCTGCTGAGTTAAACATTTACTTTGCATCCCTTAACTTTGGAAGTGGGATACTTAAGTCAAGTTGACACCCTGCTTGAAGGCAGAGAGACCAGGAAATCAACATGTTTTAACACCCAGGGAATGTTTATATGTTTATTTGCCTCATAGTCAGAGAGCTTCCAGGGAATAAGCCATACAGCCAGAAGGCAGGGTGCAGAGGAAAGGCAGCAGAGACTGGGCACTCATACGGGAGCTTCACCTGATCAGCCATGGAATAGAAGGCAAGCTTTCCCTCCTCAAGGTCCAGCCAGATGCCCACCACACTAGGTCTGTTTGTACCAAGGACAGTTTCCCTGACCATGTCCCATGCAGAGAGCTGGCTAGTCCCTTTCCACTCTACATACCAGGAGTCCCTGGTCCTTCCCAGGATCTGGTCATGCCTCATCCCCTGGGAAGCCACCCCAACTGCCCAGTGGCTACAACGCTGAGTGTCCACTTCCCAGTACTGCTGCCCAGAAGAGAGAGCCTGGGAACATAAGGCCTGGCAGGAGGCAAACCTCTCATGACACCAGGGATAGGGCTGTGGGCGGTGAGATACAGTGATCCTTGGACATCTCCAGGCTACAGGAGAGGCTCCCTAGGTCAAAGGTTGGATTGATGACCCCTGGGGAAAAACACCAGAACAGGACTAGCCACCTCTGATGGTCCATGCTAAGAGGTCTTCAAATAGCAAAAAGCAGCTTTGTATCTTTGAGTGTGATAAAGTTTTACACATACTGGCATTAAAACTGGTGCATAGGGTTTCCCTGGTGGCGCAGTGGTTGAGAGTCCGCCTGCCGATGCAGGGGACACGGGTTCGTGCCCCAGTCCGGGAAGATCCCACATGCCGCGGAGCGGCTGGGCCCGTGAGCCATGGCCGCTGGGCCTGCGCGTCCAGAGCCTGTGCTCCGCAGCGGGAGAGGCCACAACAGCTAGAGGCCCGCATACCGCAAAATAAAAAATAAATAAAAATAAATAAATTTTAAAAAAGCAACAAACAGTGTGAGTGAGAGAGAGACATTTAAAAAAAAAATTGGGAGGGGAAGAAAGTCCCATCAAAAAAAAGGCAAATAGGGCTTCCCTGGTGGCGCAGTGGTTGAGAGTCCGCCTGCCGATGCAGGGGACACGGGTTCGTGCCCCGATCCCGGAAGATCCCACATGCCGCGGAGCGGCTGGGCCCGCGAGCCATGGCCGCGGAGCCTGTGTGTCCGGAGCCTGTGCTCCGCAGCGGGAGAGGCCACAGCAGTGAGAGGCCCGCGTACAGCAAAAAAAAAAAAAAGGCAAATAGAAAGTATCCAAACATCATGATCAGCACATACAGCTTGTCTTCCTCACCATCAGGCCTTGATCAGGCAGTACATCTAGCTTAGGTACATCCAGCCCCATGTTCTTACTGTGGACTTTTTTTTTTTACTGTCTGTTTCCTCACTGAGTTCTAAGCTCCTTGCTGGCAGAGACCTTGTTCATCTCTGTGTACTAAGCACAAGCCCATTGCCAGGCACATAGGAAGTTTTTCATGCATATTTATCAATATGCATGATAGGGCTTCCCTGGTGGCGCAGTGGTTGAGAGTCCGCCTGCCGATGCAGGGAACATGGGTTCGTGCCCCGGTCTGGGAAGATCCCACCTGCCGCGGAGCGGCTGGGCCTGTGAGCCATGGCCGCTGGGCCTGCGCGTCCGGAGCCTGTGCTCCGCAGCGGGAGAGGCCACAACAGTGAGAGGCCCGCGTACCGCAAAAAAAAAAAAAAAAAAAGCATGATAAAGGGATCACGGCATCATGCAAGGGATCATGGCACCGTGACACCCAGAATATCCATGCCCCCCAGGTCAGTGCTTTAAACTGGTATAAAGCTGGGGACCATGAGACTCATCGCAACTGCTAGTACCTATTACCTCTCAGTGTACATTGAGGTTTTTTTTTTATTGAAGTATAGTTGATTTACAATGTTGTTTTAATTTCTGCTGTATAGCAAAGTGATTCAGTTGTACATATATGTACATTCTTTTTCATATTCTTTTCCATTATGGTTTATCACAGGATATTGAATATAGTTCCCTGGGCTCCACAGTAGAACCTTGTTGTTTATCCATTCTATATGTAATAGTTTGCATCGGCTAATCCCAAACTGTACTAAAGTTTAATTGTTACCTTAAAACTACTATGTGCTTGCAATGACCATGGTTAGGTAGAATAAGGGACAGCAGGGGACATGCCAGAGTATGGACTGTGAAGGTGACATTGTCCCCTATTTGTACCTTGCGGTGACAGCAGCGTGAAGTGAATCCAAGAGTCACACTGAGAAGAGACAAAAGGCCCATCTCGGGTGTGGGCTGTGGACACGTAGGTCACGAGAGCAGGAGAGCTGCCCTTCAAGAAGCCACGCTCAAAATCTACGTGGGGGGCTTCCCTGGTGGCGCAGCGGTTGAGAGTCTGCCTGCCGATGTAGGGGACACGGGTTCGTGCCCCGGTCCGGAAGGATCCCACATGCCGCGGAGCGGCTAGGCCCGTGAGCCATGGCCGCTGAGCCTGCGCGTCCGGAGCCTGTGCTCTGCAACGGGAGAGGCCACAACAGTGAGAGGCCCGCGTACCGCAAAAAAAAAAAAAAAAAAAAAAATCTACGTGGGGTACCACTCTTCTTTCTATTGAGCTAATAGGATTTTACTTATCGTTAATCACCGTTTTTAAAATGTTTGTAAGAACTGCTAGCTACTTCTTTTATTTTTTAGCTAACACAAGTTTTTCCCCTATCAATAGAGAAAATAATCTACACTTGACTAGTTGGTTCTTAAAAATACTTAGAAAAAAGAAACGAAATTGAGTTATTTGTAGTGAGGTGGATGGACCTAGAGTCTGTCATACAGAGTGAAGTAAGTCAGAAAGAGAAAGACAAATACCGTATGCCAACACATGTATATGGAATCTAAGGAAAAAAAAAAAAGTCATGAAGAACCTAGGGGTAAGATGGGAATAAAGACACAGACCTACTAGAGAATGGACTTGAGGATATGGGGAGGGGGAAGGGTAAGCTGTGACAAAGTGAGAGAGTGGCATGGACATATATACACTACCAAATGTAAAATAGATAGCTAGTGGGAAGCAGCTGCATAGCACAGGGAGATCAGCTCGGTGCTTTGTGACCACCTAGAGGGGTGGGATAGGGAGGGTGGGAGGGAGGGAGGGAGACGCACGAGGGAGGAGATATGGGAACATACGTATATGTATAACTGATTCACTTTGTTATAAAGCAGAAACTGGGACTTCCCTGGTGGCGCAGTGGTTGAGAGTCTGCCTGCCAATGCAGGGGACACGGGTTCGTGCCCCGGTCCAGGGAGATCCCACATGCTGCGGAGCGGCTAGGCCCGTGAGCCATGGCCACTGGGCCTGCTTGTCCGGAGCCTGTGCTCTGCAACGGGAGAGGCCACAGCAGTGAGAGGCCTGCGTACCACAAAAAAAAAAAAAAAAACTTAGAAAAAAAGAAACATGATGTACATTCATAAATATTGAGTAGCTATTAAATAAAACACTGGTAACTATTACAGAAATGAAGTATTTTGATATGTTAATCTCTCTGGGTATAAACTCAACCGTTTACCCACTGATTATGATAGGTTTCATAAAAGAACAAAAAATGATGGTTTATTAAACAATTGATTTGCCAGAAATATTTGTTATACAAACTTAATTGCTGAGAAATTTCTTTAAAACAGAATCTAAAGAATCTCATTTCTCTACTAAGAGAATAAGCTACAGGCTTTTTTTTTTTTTTTTTTTTAAGTAGCCAGGATCCCTTGGATCCCTTGGGAATTTAAAATAATTTCAGGAACAAACCATTCTAAGTAGAATTGTTCTGCATAAAATTACAGTTGACACTTGAACAGCACAGGTTTGAACTGCAATGTTCCACTTATCTTTTTCAATGAATATACAAAAATATATGTGGATCAAAAATATATGTGGATCAATAAATACACAAAAATATATGTGTAGAACGTCACGTGCAAGACTTGTATTGAAGTGGATAGCCTTTCCTTACATAAGCATAAGGTGAGTGATATTTAATATAAAATTAGTAGTGTGTTAGTTTTCTTTCTCTCCCTCTCTATCAGCCTATCATCATAGGTAACTGTTTTTTTTAAAACAAAATAACGATGTTTCTAATACTGTGTTATGAATATGACTGTAATATTGTATGCCATAACAATTTTAAAATGATTAATTCATTAGTGTATAGGCTAGGCTACCACAAAGCAAGAATACTGTTGCTTCTTTGTTATCAATGCATGAATAGTTACACCTGTAAATAAATGTGAATTTCTTTTTTGCATTATCTTTTCATTTTTGATGTCTAGTGTTAGTAATATGTATAACATCCTCAGTGCTTTTTATCATATAAGATGTGTATGTAGATACTGACAGACAGATGATTCATCTCATAAACAGATGATGTAAACTTACAGTATAGATAGCTACAGTACAGTACTGTAAATGTATTTTCTCTTCCTTAGGCTTTTCTTAATAAAATTTTTTTTCTGGCTTACTTTATTGTAAGAATACAGTATATAATACATAAAACATACAAAATATGTGTTAATCAACTGTTTATGTTACCTGTAAGGCTTCCAGTCATCAGTAGGCTATTGGTAGTTAAGTTTTGGGGCAGTCAAAAGTTATAGTCAGGACTTCCCTGGTGGCACAGTGGTTAAGAATCTGCCTGCCAATGCAGGGGACACGGGTTCGAGACCTGGTCCGGGAAGATCCCACATGCCACAGAGCAACTAAGCCCATGCGCCACAACTACTGAGCCTGAGCTCTAGAGCCCGCGAGCTACAACTACTGAAGTCCGCGCACCTAGAGCCCGAGCTCCGCAACAAGAGAAGTCACCGCAATGAGAAGTCCATGCACCACGACGAAGAGTAGTCCCCATTCGACGCAACTAGAGAAAGCCCACGTGCAGCAACGAAGACCCAACACAGACAAAGATTAATTAATTAAAAATATAAATAAATAAAATAAAATAGGACTCCTGTTTACAAAAAAAGAAAAAAGTTATAGTCAGATTTTTGGCTGTATAGGCGTTTGGTGCCCCTAACCCCCATGTTGTTCAAGGGTCAACTGTACTCCCCAGTAATTAAATTTGTATTACAAATAATCACCCCTGTTGGGTAAGCTGCACCAAAATGCTTATCAAAACTTTAGTGTGCATGAAAATCCCCTGCAAAGTTGTCAAAAATGCAAATCCTTGGGGCTTACTCCCAGAGATGCTAACTCAATAGTCTGGCCATGGGCCTTGGATTCTGCTCTTTTTTTTTAAGGGTGGAAAGATTTTTAATTAATATTATGAAGTTACCATATCAAAGCCACAAAAAGAACATATAAGAAAAAAAAAAAAAGGCCAACAAACCTGGAGATTATCTGCATTCTTATTAGTGTTACAGAGAGTCCCGGGTCATACCTCGAGAAACACTGTGCCCTTTAGGCTGTGTGATTTCCGTGGCAGCTCATGGTGTGTTTACATAGGGTCAAAGGAAATCATTGTGATGAGGCAGTCAAATTGCTTAGCAGCTGTTAAAGTGCTGACTTGAAGAATAACTAATCTATTGTCTTAAAAACAATCTTGTGAGAACTTCAAGAAATGATGTTTCAGGAAATAGGGATATATTCAGATCTTATGTTTTAAAACAGTCCTGGACTGGTCCAAATAATCAAAATCAAAATAACCAAAATAATCAACGTTGTACTTGCTAAGGCATACTTGAATTTTCTAAGTTAAATTTTAAAAATACTTAATATGTATACTTAATTCCTCAAAAAATTAAAAACAGAATTACCATATGATCCAGTAATTCCACTTGTAGGCATATATACAAAAGAATTGAAAGCAAGGTCTCAAAGAGATGTTCATACACCCATGTTCACGGCAGCATTATTCACAGTAGCCAAGGGGTGGAAGCAACCCAAATGTCCATCGATGGATGGATGGATGGATGGGTAAACAAAATGTGGTATATATATGTGTACAATACAATGGAATATTATTCGGCCCTTAAAAGGATGGAAATTCTGACACAGTCAACAATATGGATGAAACTTGGATCCAACAATATGGATGCTAAGTGAAATAAGCCAGTCACAAAAAGATAAACACTTCACGATTCCACTTATATAAGCTATTTGGAGTAATCAAACTCATAGAAACAGACAATGGAATGGCGGTTGCTAGGGGCTGGGGAAGGAGGGTATGGGGAGTTACTGTTTAATGGGTATAGAGTTTCAGTTTTGCAAGATGAAAACGTTCTGGAACTTGGTTGCACACAATATGAATATACTTAACACTATTCAACTATAAACTTAAAAATGGTTAAGATGGTGCATTTGTTATATGTATTTTACCACAATTAAAAATAAAAATTAAAAATGCACACTTAAATAATCATAGAAAGTCGTAATTTTTCCCAAGATATCATGTTTCTTCAGTTAAATAAGGAGAAACATTTCAACCAGAGCAACACGATTAAATATTATAAATGTTATAAAACATTTACATTATTATTTAAAATTCACTAGGACACACACTAGGATAAATTTCAAATGGGTGAAAGATTTATATGTGAAACCAAAGATTTAATATAAAAATGTACATACACACACACACACACCCCACTTGAGGTGGTGAAGTTTTCTAACTAAAATTTAAAGTCTAGAAGCCACAAAAGAAAACACTGATAAAATGTACTACTATATGACATTCTAAAACCCACACGAAACAGAATCAAAAGATAAATGACAAATTGGGGAACAAAATCTGCAATTCATATCACAGACAAAAGGCTAATCTCCCTAATTTATAATGAGTTCCTAAAAATCAAGTTTTTAAAGGACCAACAACACAAGATATAAACAGACAATTCATGGAGAAATGCAAATTAAAAGTACAGTACACAAATATACCACTGTTTTTAAACCCATTGGATTGGCAAAAAAAATACAAAAGTTTGACAGCACATTGTGTTGGCAGGCTTGGGGGATAAACATTTCTTCTGTAAGAGTGTCAACTGATATAACCTAACTGGAGAGCAGTTTGTCAACGTTATCAAAATTGCAAAATTTACTCTATGACCCAGCAATCCTTACTGGTAATTTAACCTACAATTATATCTGCACTCATATAAAATGATGTATATACAGTAACTGACTTCAGCATTGTTTGCAATTATAAATAATTGGGAATAATCATGCATCCATCAGTAAAGAGTTGAGTAAATAAATGTTGGCATATCCATAAATTGGAATATTATGCAGCTTTAAAGAGAAAATGCTTGTACTGATTTGTAAAGGTATCAAGATATATTAAGTAAGAAAGAAAAGCAAAATGCAGAACAGTGTATATAGTATGCTAACTTTTGTGTAAAAAAAAAAAGATTGGGGGAGATAAAAATATAAATTTGTGTTTGCTTGTACTTACAAAAGTAAATTCTGAATGGACACTTAAGAAAACTAGTAAAGGTGGTTAACTGGGGGAATAAGAGGAATTGGACGAGGGTAGGAACACAACACTTCTGTTGTGTCTTTTTATATTTTTTGATTTTTGAATTAAAAATTTTAAATTTAATCCTCAAGTTTAAAGCTCGATTTTAGATTTTAAATTAGGAACCCCTCCTAAATTTAGGAGCACACAGGAGCTAAGAGGGCACTTTATTTCTCAGATCGTTTTTGGAACAATTAATAAACTGTACTCTAACTGGTTTCCTAAAGAAAGCTTTCCCAAGGAATCATGCTTCTCCACTTAAATAAGAAAATTTTTAAGCAGAGCAAGATGATTTAAATATCTAAAAGCTCTAAGAGATACATCTCTAAAGCATACAAGGCCTGCCGTGGCCGAGTCAGGAGACAGAGGCAAGGGAGACCAGAGCACTTGTCTAAGGGGCAGGTGTGAATTGTTTTTCAATCCTGAGCCAGGAACAGCAACGAACCTAAAAGTCAGGACAGAAAGGTTGTTTTCTACATTGTTACCCTTTATTAATAAACACACTGGCCAGAGATTACAGCTGAGTAGAATTTATAAAGAACTATACACAAAGTTGCATGCTTCATTATAAGGACATTTACTAGTGAAAAATAAAAAGCCGCCTATTTCTGAATCTCCTCAGGTAGATAACACAGATGCACGGTGAGCTAGCAAAATCAGGTTTAGGTTCTGGATTTATAGGTCTTCGAAAACAAGTTTCTATCTATTAAGGGCCTGTGATACATCACACCTCCAGTCAGATCCAAGAACACATCCAGTCACAAAAATAGCTCAGCCCACTCCTTCCTCATTCACACCACAGGGATAATACAGCTGGGCTCTCAGATCCTGTCCCCAAAAAACAAAGCCATGGAACGCTGCCCCAACTTCCATAATTAAACCTCCTCTACCAAATAAAATCAACTCACCCTGCATTTGTTCTTCAAGGGCCTCTTTCCACATGAAGTTTTCTTGTAATTTTTCCTGGATCTCTTCTAGGTCATGGAGAATGTCTCTCATTTTCCCCTCAGGTGTGTTGGAAGTCACTAGTTTTGGAGAAGCCAAGGAAAGGTCTACCCCAGCTGACAAAGCCTATTGATGAATCACTTAAAAAAAAAAAAAAAAAAGAAGGAGAAGAAGAAGAAGAAGAAAAGGAAGGAAGGAAGGAAGAAAGAAAAAAGAAAATCTCCTAAGGAATGCATCAAATATATTCCAGTTCTACCAACCATCTACAATTTTCTACGTACCTCCTAACAGGTTTTTCAAAGCATAGTTAGGCCCTCAAAATATGCGCCTTGCAAACAATCTGGACTAATACATAGTATGGCAAAAATATTACAGAATGGCGATTTCTTGGTGATGGGATTATGGATGATTTTCATTTGTTTTTTCAACTGCTATATATTTTCTAGTATTTTGTACAACAGATATGGAGTTCTTAGCTCATACCCCCAAAAAGTTTGAAAATTTTAGGCCCATCTTATAGGGGCTTTACAAAATAAAAAATACAGATAGTCACTAAGATAAGCTACAGAGGCTGAAATAATCTTCCCCAGACTGCTATCATAACTCTTCCTAAGGGCCAAGACAAACATGTTGCCTGCATACAGGCCCTGCTCTCTGGGGCCTCCAACACACACTCCCTGATTTTCTTTAACTTCAGGTCCTGTTACTCCCCAACACAGCCTCTCATCTGCTCACCACCTTCCCACCTTCAGCACCTGACTTTCCTTCCCACTTTGCAAAATCCATTTCCCATTCTTTTTGCCAATCATAACAGGAGTAGGTACCACCTGTTGAATATTTTCCACTGCTCACCTCTAATTTGCCTAACAACTTTCCAAGATCGGTTTATTATCCCCATTTTACAAAAGAGGGAGTTCATGGAGGTTAACTATATTGTCATAGCTAATTTGATTGTCCCACATTTTCACATTGCTCAAGCACTTTTTTAAGCAAGATATTTAAAAAAAATCTCCACATTAAACCAATGAGATGCAGGCCATGGATCATTTTTTGTTTGTTTTACAGATAGAAATCTGAGACTCAGAAAGATGAAATGACTTGTCCAAGGTCATAATACTAGTGAGTGGTAATGTCAGGACTGATGGACAGACTCTCAGATCTTCTACCCCAACACACTGCATCCCTGAGGACCCATTTATTCACTCACTCAAATACACTGGGTGTTTGTTGAGCACTTACTATGTGCCAAGCACTGTGTTAGGCCTGGGGATACAAGAGTGAACAAAAGAACAAAAGCCATCAAGGTCGCTGCCCTCATAGAGCTTAGAGTCCAGTGCAAGGGAAGCGGGATGAAAGACATTAATAAATTATGGTGCCAATCATTATCAAGTCACAACTGTAACAACTGCTACAAATGAAAGGTACATGGAATCAAACATAAGAGCCTCTAATAAGGGGATTTGACTTGTTCAAGGAAATCAGTGAAGGCTTCTCCGAGGAAGGGATAATCTAGCTGAGGTCTGAAGGATGAGCAGGCACTACCTACATGACAGAGTAAAAAAGAAGAACATTCCACGGTGTGGGCCCTGTGATGGGAAGAAGTGTGACACTCTGGAAGGAACAGATCAGAGCAATTAAAAGGCTTTGGTAGAAATCCAGGCAAGAAATAGTCATAGGATTGGATTAGAGTCATCTTTAAGGAGCTCAAGAATAGTAAATAGGGGGCTTCCCTGGTGACACTGCGGTTAAGAATCCGCCTGCCAATGCAGGGGACACGGGTTCGAGCCCTGGTCCAGGAAGATCTGACATGTCACAGAGCAACTAAGCCCGTGCGCCACAACTACTGAGCCTGCACTGTAGAGCCCGTGAGCCACAACTACTGAAGCCCGTGTGCCACAACTACTGAAGCCCGCGCACCTAGAGCCCATGCTCCGCAACAAGAGAAGCCACCACAATGAGAAGCCGGCGCACCGCAACAAAGGGCAGCCCCCGCTCTCAGCAACTAGAGAAAACCCGCGTGCAGCAGCGAAGACCCAATGCAGCCAAAAATTAAATAAATGAATAAATAAATAAATTCATTTTTTTTAAAAAAGAATAGTAAATAGATTCAAGAGATGTTTAGGCAGATGATGGAAGAGGTGACATGATTCCCAGGTTTCTGGCTTGTGCACTTGGAAGGGCTGCAGGGTCAGTTGCTGAGACGGGGTATCCCAGAGGAGAAACAGTGCAGGACGGGTTAAGTGAGATGTGTCTTTGAGATGCTAAGAGGGGAAGATGAGAAAGAAGACACCAGACCAGAACTCAGAGAAGGGTCCTGGCTGAAGCTATATTTGTGCACAGAGGTGGCAGTTAAAGCCACAGGAATGGGGAAGACCATGTAGGGGGAACAGACAGCGACCTACAACTCAGCCTTGAAGAATCCCAGCATTTCATTGCTTAGCAGCAGAGAGTTAACCTGCAAAACAGACTGAAAAGGAGCAGCTGGAGAGAAATGGGGAAAGGCTGGAAGATTCGTGTCCCAGAGCTAAGGGAAAAGAAAGCTTCAAGAATGAAGTTGTGAAAAGAAGCAGACTCACAGATATAGAAAATAAATTAGTGGTTACCAGTGGGTAGAGGGGAGGGAGGGGCAATATAGGGATAGTGCAGTGGGAGGAACAAACTGTTGGGTGTAAGATAGGCTACAAGGATATACTGTACATACAGGAAATATAACCAGTATTTTCTAATAACTGTAAATGGACCGTAACCTTTCAAAATTATACAAAAATTTTTAAAAATTAAAAAAAAAAAGAATGAAGTTGTGGTTGACTGTGTCAAAGGCTGCTGAAAGGCCAATGAGGATAAAAGCTAGAACGTCTACAGGATTTGCGTAGAGGTCACGGGTGATCTTAGAGCTGGTTAGGTGGAGTGATAAGGATAGAACCTAGCCCACTTGAAGCCTTCTTACCTCACCTCAGGCATTCCAAACTCCCGATCATCCATGTTTGGTAGTGAAGAGCATGGTGGCAAAAGACTGGGACTTAGCGCATCCTTCAACTGCAAACAGATTCAGGTTGCTCCCTAGCTGTCCCAGGGAGCTGTCCCTAGCCCCACCCCCTGGCACATCCTTTCTTCTCCCAGATGAGCCTACCACAGCCAGGATGTTCATTTCATTGTCTGGTTCAGATTCTGGGAGATGTCTCTGACTCTGAAGGCTCCTGACAATACCTATAAGCCGTTCCACCAGCTCTGCGAGCCCCCAGCCAACTTCTGTGCTGCTCTTCTGTGCCACCACCTTTAAAAGAGCAAAGCAGAACACAAAGCTGGACCCAGGAACCACTTCCAGACAGAGGGAGCTGTAAACATTGGATAAAGGAGGCAGGCAAGGAAGTGACAAAAATGTCTAGAGGGCAAGGAGGTAAGCTCCCTGGACCTTTGGCATGCCCATTTCCCCCTACTGGTGGTCCAGTGGCCATAACAGAGAACCAGAGTTCATCCATAGGATGGGGGAGGTTGGCGGGTGAGGCATAAAGGGAAGCCTAGGGGTCATTTTGAACAAGGGAAGTTAGAGGTGAAATAGGGTGAGAGCCTGGAGCTTTGGCAGCACTGGTGGCCGCTGATGAGGTGAGTGGAAGGCATTTGGCTCGGGTTTCAGCTCCACTCTCAACTCTGACTGACTCGTCCTGTGTCTTCATCACTCCTTTCATAGATAAAAGCGACCATCCCTCCTTCTCTTCAACAGTGAAGAGGCTCGACTATGAAAAGATCTTGGAGACTTTAAAGTGATGTGCAGAGGCAAACTCTTTTTGTTTGTTTATTGACATCCTTCACATTTAAAGAAACATTCAGATGAGAATGCTAAACCACTCCACTTCCGGAGCTTCATCTGCTCAGCTGCCTGGCTGGGAATGGGAGGAAGTTTTACAGCCAACACATTCTGGCAACACCCTCAAGACCTGGTCACGGTCATCTGAGGCAGGCAGGGCCCAGACTTCAATGGAGAAATTTGCATTACCTCCAAAAGAGGTCCTACGGAGAGCCACAGAAATACAAGATGTTCATCATCTTACTCTAAATAAACCAGAGTTTTTAGAACTTTGGAGGAACATTTTTCACTTTTATTTATTTATTTATTTATTTATTTTGCGGTATGCGGGCCTCTCACTGTTGTGGCCTCCCCCGTTGCGGAGCACAGGCTCCGGACGCGCAGGCTCCGGACGCGCAGGCTCAGCGGCCATGGCTCACGGGCCCAGCCGCTCCGCGGCATATGGGATCCTCCCAGACCGGGGCACGAACCCGTATCCCCTGCATCGGCAGGCGGACTCTCAACCACTTGCGCCACCAGGGAGGCCCCATTTTTCACTTTTTAAATTATGCTGGAACCTCAAAAACTGGAACCAGTTTTTCATCTCTAAGAAGCACTGACGTCCCTCAAAATAGCATGTGTTTTGGAAGCCATATGCAGACTATTTTATAGAGGAGGTGGCTGACCACGGGTAACGTTGTTTGCTCTTAAATTTCCAGGTCTCACTCTTAAATATTCAGGCAGCTGGAATTCTGGAATGGAGCCCTTATCTAGACACCTGTACAAATTAAAAACTTTAAAAAATAAGTGTGTTGCTTTTTCCATCCATACACTCACTGTGGTGAATTTAGAAAATGCAGAGAATGCGAAAAGAAGAAATGTTTAAATTATCCGATATCCTACCATCCATAGGCAATCGTTTTAATTTAAAAGCCAATGGAAAGTATATTCAGTCACTATAAGCTATACTAACAAAGAGTTTTAAGGACCTGAGGAATAATGCTGTATGTATGTATGTATTTATTTATTTATTGGCTGCACCACTTGGTTTATAGGATCTCAGTTCCCCGACCAGGGATTGAACCCGGGCCACAGCAGTGAAAGCGCCCAGTCCTAACCACTAGACCACCAGGGAACTCCCAATGCTGTACTTATAACCAAAAAGAAGAGAACAGCTTTATTCATAATTGCAAAAAAAAAAAAAAGGGGGGAAATAACCAATATGTCCATCAAAAGGTGAATAGAGGGCTTCCCTGGTGGTGCAGTGGTTGAGAATCCACCTGCCAACACAGGGGACACAGGTTCGTGCCCTGGTCCGGGAAGATCCCACATGCCGTGGAGCAAGTAAGCCCGTACACCACAACTACTGAGCCTGCACTCTAGAGCCCGTGAGCCACAACTGTTGAGCCCATGTGCCACAACTACTGAAGCCTTCGCGCCTAGAGCCTGTGCTCCGCAACGAGAGAAGCAACCACAATGAGAAGCTCGTGCACCACAACTAGAGAAAGCCTGTGCACAGCAACAAAGACCCAACGCAGCCAAAAATAAATAAATTAAAATAAATTTTAAAAAAGGTGAATAGATAAACTGTGGGACATCCACGCAATGGAATATTATTTGACAATAAAAAGAAATGAGCTATCAAGCCACAAACCTTAATTTTGTTTAATGAAAGAAGCTAGCCTGAAAAAGCTAGATACTGTATGATTCCAAAGACACGACATTCTAGAAAGCGCAAAACTAAAGAGATAGCAAAAAGTCAGTGGTTGCCAGGGGTTGGGGAGAGGGAGGGGGTACAAAGAGGTAGAGTGCAGGGGATTTTCAAGGCATAAAACTGTTACTACAGATACATGACTTCATGCATCTGTCAAAATCCATAGACCGGTACAACACAGAGAGTGAACTCTGATGTAAACTGTAGATTTTGGTTAATAATGACATATCAATATTGGTTCATAAATTGTAACAAGTGTACCAAACTAATGCAAGATATTAATAATAAGGGTAACAGTGAGGGGTATATGGGAATTTTCTGTACTCTCTGCTCAATTTTCTATAAGCCTAGAACCGCTCTAAAAAATAGTCTATTAATTTTTTTAAAAAAGAGGAGTGGATAGCTCCAAGCTCTTTTACCCTCCACCAACCCCGCCCCCCCAACACACACACATACACACACAAACACACACACACACACAGAGAAACGTCGCAAGACAAGCAGAAACTGTCACAACCAACTTTGTCAGAACTCTGGCAGACACTGACTCAAAAAAGCACAACCTGGCAGTAGGAAAGCTTTGTGGCATTTTGACTTGCCCTCGCCCCATTCCCTTCCTGGCTCAGTGACGGTATTGAAAATCCCCAGCGTGAAACTCTGGTCCTGGTTCCCAACGAAGCAGAGTAGATCTGATTCACAAACCAGTGTGTCTGTCTGTTCTAACCTGGCTGGGGGCTGCCTGAAGGAATGACACAGGGTGCTCATCTTCGTTTCACCTAACCCAGAGCTCAGACCAGAAAGGTGGTGAGTATTGCTCAGAAGTTCTGCAAACGGAGTTAACCTTGCAGGTGTCTGGGGCAAAAGACTGTGGTGGAAACAGACAATAACCTAAGTCCCAGAAGCAAATAGACCAAAGTCCCAGGAGCAAAAGTTGGGGAAAATTGGAATCCTACTTTGTTAATGGGAATGCAAAGTATTGCTGTTGCTGTGGAATGCAGTTTGGCTGTTCCTCAATAAGTTAAACACAGACTTACCATATGATCCAACAATTCTACTCCTACCCAAAATAACTGAAAATAGAAACTCGGATACTTGTACATCAACGTTCACTGCAACATTACTCACCATAACCCAAAGGTGGAAACAATCCAAATGTCCATCGATGTTTGAATGGATTCAAAAAAAAAAAAAAAAGTGGTATAATCATACAAGGGAATTATTATTCAGCCACAAAGAGGAATAAAGTTCGGATACATGCTACAACATGAATGAATCTTGAAAACATTATAGCAAGTGAAAGAAGCCAAAGCCAGAAACAAAGTGACAAATATTGTATGATTCCACTTCTATGAAATATCTAGAGTAGGCAAAGTCACAGAGACAGAAAGTAGAATAGAGGTTATCAGGGGCTGGAGGGCAGGGGAGGGAGATATTATTGCTTCATGGGTACAAAGCTTGTTGGTGGTGATGAAAAACTTTTGGAACTAGATAGTGGTGATGGTTGCACAGCACTGTAAATATAACGCCACTGAATTGTACATTTTAAAATGGTTAAATGGCAAATTTTATGTTATATAATGTAAACATATTTTAGCACAATTAAAAATTGTCAGAGAGACAGAGTGGGTGCAGAAAGACTGGAAATAAGTGGAAAGAGGCCAGGGTGGATAGCGCCTAGGTTGATAGGATTGCTGATTTTGATTTTTTTTTTTTCTGCTTCTTCATATTTTTCTGAACTTTCCAAAGAACGGGTTCTACGTTCAGACTGAGAAAAGTAACGTGAAAATACAATCAGGAGGAGAGGAAGCGCCGTGGGGATAATGGGAGGCAGTCGGCGCGCGCGGGCGGATGTTGGTCAGAGGGCAGTCTCTGGTCCCGCCTTCCTACCGGCAGCTGCGCGGTGCGGCGCGGGGGCCCGGGCGCTGGGTTCGGGCCCTCCAGCTGGCGCGCCTCCCGACTGTACTTGTCCTCCAGGTCCTGCAGCATCGTGTTCTTCCGCAGCTGCAGCGGCCGCTCGGCGACCTCGCGGCAGGTGGGGCAGGACCCGTGGGGCCCCACAGACCCATCAGGCAGTTGTGACAAAAGCTGTGGCCGCAGGGCAGCGTAGCGGGCCGGGCCAGCAGCTCGTGACAGATGATGCAGCCCAGGTCGTCCTCGGCCAGTCACATGGGGACGGCCGGATAGGCGTCCAGACCCGCCCTCAACCCCAGACCCCCGCCGCTCCGCCCACCCCCGGGGGTCGACACGCGGAAGTCAGGGCTACGCCGGGGGCTGTCAGCCCTGCGGCTACGTCTCCTCCTGCTCCTCCCTCGCCCTCCCTGTCCCCTCCTCCTTCGCTGCAGCTTGGGTCCACCTTTGTCTCCTTTTTCCCAGTCCTTTTGCAAGCTGATTTATGCGCTGGGAAATGTGCTCGCCCCAGGTCGTTAGAAACCCGCTGATGTCCCAAAGATTTTCTTTAGCTTGATGTCCCCAACTCCCATCAAAGTGCAACCCGGGGACTTCCCTGGCGGTCCAGTGGTTGGGACCCCCGCTAACACTGCAGGGAGCGCGGATTCGACCCCTGGTCGGGGAACTAAGATCACACATGCCCCCCGGTGTGGCCAAAAAAGATGATAGATAGATAGGTAGGTAGATAGATAATAGATAGATAATAGATAGGTAGATAGATAATAGATAGGTAGGTAGATAGATAATAGATAGGTAGATAATAGATTAGATAGATAATAGGTTGATAATAGATTAGATAGATAATAGGTAGATAGGTAGATTGGATAGATTAGATAGATAATAGATTAGATAGATAATAGATAGATTAGATTGATAGATAATAGATTAGATAGATGATAGTGATAGATTAAATAGATTGGATAGATAGGTAGATAGATAATGGATAGGTAGATAGATAATAGATTAGATAGATAAGATAGGTAGATAGATAATAGGTAGATAATAGATAAGATAGATAAATAGATTAGATAGATAGATTAAATAGATTAGATAGATAGATTAAATAGATTAGATAGATTAGATAGATAGATAGATACCCCAACAACTCTTGGGAGGAGGAAAAGGAGCAGATTCGATTTAAGATCTCTTTTCTGAGAATGCGCCCACTAGGTGTCATCCAACCACTCCAACAAGTAGTGAGGGGTTGAAGAATACTCGGTGCAGAAAGCTGTGAAGCTCTTTAAAAATACCGATGTTGGGCTTCCCTGGTGGCGCAGTGGTTGAGAGTCCGCCTGCCGATGCAGGGGATGCAGGTTCGTGCCCCGGTCTGGGAGGATTCCACACACCACGGAGCACGGCTGGGCCCGTGAGCCATGGCCGCTAAGCCTGCGCGTCCGGAGCCTGTGCTCCGCAACGGGAGAGGTCACAGCAGTGAGAGGCCTGCGTACCACAAAAAAAGAAGAAAAAAATTCTGTTTTAATTTCCTTGTTAGCTTTTTAGCTATACCTCTTTGCATTATATGTTTAGTGGTTGCTTTAAGGATTACAGTATACATCCTTGAATCTTCACAATCTACGTAGACCTAATTTTGTACCACTTCATGTAAAATATAAGAAGCTTGAAAGTGTAGAGTTCCATTTACTCCAGGCCTTCATGCTGTAGTTGTCATATACATTATCTCTACAGATGGTATAAACCATAGCACATGTAACTCTTGCTTTAAATAGGCAGTCTTATATTTACTTATATCTTTACCATTTCTATTACCCTTTATTGCTTCCTAAAGATCAGAGTTTCTGTTTGGTATCATTTTCTTTTACCCCAAAGAACTTTCTTTAGTATTTCTTATACTGCAGTTCTGTCAGAAACGTACAATTATCTTTATCCAGAAATACCTCTTTTTGTTTGCCTTTTGAAGAAAAAATCTGCCATTTGCACTTCTTCGGGGGGGTAAAATATAAACAGTTTACCATTTTAATCATTTTTAACTGTACAATTCAGTGATATTTTGCCTTTATTCTTTTTCCGAAGTCTTTTTTTGTTTGCTGTCTTTACAGATATATAGATCTACATATCCTTTATTCTTGAAAGATATTTTCTCTAGCGTTCTGATTTTTTTTTTTTTTTTTTCTTTTAGTGCTTTAGAGAGGTCTTTCCACCTTCTGGCCTCCTTTGTTTCTGTTTTGTTTTTGTTTTGGGGTGTTTTTTTTTTGGCTGCCCCACCCAGCAGGCGGGATCTTAGTTTCCCAACCAGGGATCAAACCTGCGCCCCCTGCAGTGGAAGCTCAGAGTCTTGACCACGAACCACCAGGGAAGTCCATTCATTTTTTTTTTTCTTTGTCTCTGGTAAGAAGCAACATTTCCTTGTATGGAATTGTATCATTTTTCTCTGGCTGCTTTCAAAATCTGTTCTTTATCTTTGGTTTTCAGCAGATTGTCAGTAATGTATCTGAATGTAGTTTCCTTTGTATTTATTCTAAATACTTGAAGTTTGCCAAGCTTCTTGAGTCCTACATGTCTTTCACCAAAGTTAATAACATTTCAATCAATATATTTTTGAATATTTTCTTCTGCCCCAATACCTCTCTCTTCTCTCTTTCTGGGACCCCAATAACATGTAAATTAGAGCTTTTGAGGTTTTCTTTTTACTTCTTTTTTTTTTTTTAATTTTTGGCCATGCCACATGGCATGTGGGATCTTAGTTCCCTGACCAGGGATCGAACCCACGTCTCCTACAGTGGAAGCTCAGAGTCCCAATCACTGCACTGCCAGGGAAGTCCTCTCTTTTTACTTCTTCAGTCCTTTACTTCCCCCTGTTTTTCAGAATGGATAATTACCATGGATATATTTTCAAGTTCACTGACTCTCAATCATTTCCAATTTACTGTTGAGCTGAATTTTTTTTCACATATTTTTTAGTTCTAGAATTTCCATTTGGTTCTTTTTTATAGTTTCTATTTCTCCATTGAAATTTCATATCTGTATATTCATTATGATCATATTTTCCTTTCCTTGTTGAGCATAGGTATAATAGCTGCTTTAAAATTCTTGCCTAATTCCAATATCTGGGGCATCTTGGAATCAGTTTCCATTGATTGATTTTTTTCTATTGAGTACAATTCATATTTTCTTGTTTCTTCATATGTCTACTCATTTAGGGTCGCATCCTGATATTATGAATGTCAAACCTCTGGATTCTGTTATGTTCCTCCAGAGAGCAGGCAGATAATAGAATTCAGGGCTCCCCTTCTGTAGCCCTATTCTCCAAGACTTCCCTGCTGCTAAAGTTGCCCTAAACTCTGTCTTCTATTTTTCAACCAGTAAGACTGCAGGTTTCCATCACAATTTTAGTGCCCCCTGAGGCACTGACTGGGGCCTGCCATCAGGTGAAAAGCGAAAAAATGAGAAACTCACCCCTGCCATTCCTTGCTTCCTAGTGCCAACTCCTCTCTGCCTGCTTTAGGTTATTTTCCAAGGCCTCCAGATAATTTTTGTTATAATCTGTACAGAGTTTCTAATTGTTATCTGTGGAATGGTTGTTCTGATATGAGCTACTCCACCATTATTGGAAGCTGACCCCCTCCTGCCCCCAACAGTCTGTGCTCTAGCCATATTCAATTATTTGTAATGTCCAGAACAGGCCATGTTCTCTCTTGTCTCTGGGCCTTTGTACACACTCTGTCTCCCCACCCCACCCCAACCCAAGTACCTTCTACAGGACTCAGCATAGATATTACCTCTTTTGGAGAACTTCATTAGTCAGGACCGATTCAAGTAACAGAAATCTCCTTGTACTAATGAGTCAAAAGGAGGAAGAGGATTTAATGTAACAGTACAGAAGTATCCTTGGGAAATCCAAAGACAGATTCAGCTAGGCCTCAGAAACCAACCAAAACCAGACATTCCATTTCACTGGGACTTTGTCTCCAACTCTTATGTCTGTTCTCTGCCCTGCTGAGGGGCTCCTAAGAATGCCAATTTGCCTCTTCAAGTAGTTTTGTTATTGCCTGTTTACTTCTCTTTCTTCCTCTCTGGACTATAAGTTCCTTGAAGGTGGAACTATGCCTTTACTGATGTTGTCATTCTCAGAACTTAGCAGAGTACAGTCAACAAAGCTCATGGGTCGTGTTAAAAAAAAAAGGCAGACTAGTAGATCGACCCTTAATATACAACTCAGCAGGTGCTGAAAAACATTTTCAAGGTGCTTTAGGAGCCCGAAGAGAAAGCAACCATGTCTTCATCCGGGCAGTCAGGAAGCCTCAGGAAAGACACCCCGATGACGTTGCTTGTCCTCTGATTGGGGGATCAAAGGAAAATCCCATAAAAAGCAGAGACTGTCTTAAAGACCCTCCCAACCCTCTGGGTCTCCACTGAAATGAAAACACTCAATGTCTTTCTCCACGTCACTCGAAGGGACAAAGAATCACAGAGACCTGGGTGATCTATTTCTCTAACATTTCAGCCACTTGAGATTTCTTTCAGTTCCTTTCCCATCTGAGAGCCTTAGAACATTTTCTTCCCTCAGCCTAGAGTGTTTTCCTGGTCCCCTTCCCTTTGACTAACCTCTAAACAATTTAAGGTTTTGACTTCAACGTCACTTTCTGGAGATGAAGGAGTCTCCCCTCTTCCCCTCAGTTAGGGTGAACCCTATTGCCCACGTCTCACAGCAGCCCCACTTCCCCTTTTGGAACACCGGTCTCATTGTCCTGCCTCATGTACAGGCTGCCTTCCAGCAGACTGAAATCTCTGACAGCGGGGACCACATCATCTGGTTCCTGCCTGTTCCCAGGGCTTGGCACACAGCCTGGCACCTGGGAGGTGCTCAAAAATACTTGTGGCTTCCATTGAATTTCAGTAGTTAGTACAACTTCCTCATTTGAAAGAGAAAAACCAAGGCACAGAGAGTGGGGAAGTGAGTTTTCCAGCAGTCTCATTAGTGGCAGGGCCAGACCCGGCATTCGGGCTGGATAGCTCTCTGTCCTGGGGTCCAGCTGAGTTGCCTTCTCAGCTTCCTTCTTTCCTTCCAGAGTGCACGGATGGTCAATGGGGACATTGGTTTTTTTGTCTGTTTGTATTATCTGGGCTTTTTTTTTTTTAATGTATTTATTTTTGGCTGCACTGGGTCTTCGTTGCTGCCCACGGGCTTTCTCTAATTGTGGCGAGCGGGGCCTACTCTTTTTTGTGGTGTGTGGGCTTCTCATTGCAGTGGCTTCTCTTGTTATGGAGCACAGCCTCTAGGCGCGCAGGCTCAGCAGTTGTGGCTCACGGGCTCTAGAGTGTAGGCTCAGTAGTTGTGGCGCATGGGCTCAGTTGCTCCACGGCATGTGGGATCTTCCCAGACCAGGGCTCGAACCTTGTCCCCTGCATTGGCAGGAGGATTCTCAACCACTGCACCACCAGGGAAGCCCTTATCTGGGCTTTTATTTCTTCTAAAATGTGCACAAAGGTAGAACTCTCCCAGGAACATTTTCGATTCATGTAGAAAACCCACTACTTTTGAAGAGTGAGAAGTGGATTAAAAAAAAAATTTTTTTCCCAACTTTTAAATTTGAAAACTTTCAAACCTATAGAAAATTTACATGAATTGGACAATAAACATCCAGCTATACTTCATCTAGATTCATCAGTTGCTAACATTTTGCACAGTGGCCCACTTTCTCTCTCTCCCTGTGTATGCACACACACTTCCGGTCCTCCATACATAAATGCACACACACTATATCCATGTATATACTCTATATGTACACATACACATTTTTTGCCGAACCATTTAAGTCAGTTGTAGACATGATTACATTTTACCCCTGAACACCTCAGCACTTATTCCTTAAGATCAGGAGCATTCTCCTACACAAATACAGTATAATCATCACAATGTTACAATATTACTAGCTAATATACATCCATATTCAAATATCCCCAGTTATCTCAATGATTTCCTTTATAACTGTTTTTTTTAAATCCAGGATCCAATCAAGAATCATGAATTGCATTTTGTCGCTATGTCTCTTCAGTCTTCTCTAATCTAGAACAGTTTCCAGACGACTTGATCTTTCATGATACTGACATTCTTAAAGAATCCAGCCAGTTGTTTTGCAGAATTTCTCTAATGTGAACTTGTCTGATTGTTTCCTCATGGTTAGATTCAGATTTAACTTTTTGTTGTTGCTGTTCTTGTTTTCAGCAAGCATGCCACTTGTGTGATGCTGTGGGTGCCTTTCCATTGTAATGCCTTCATTTCAGATGTCCTGGGCCCTGAGGACATTTACCAGATCCTCAGACCCCCAGAGCTAGGTAGCGGGGAAGCCCAGAGAGCCGGCAGATAAAGGCCAAAGCTTTGGTCTTGGCAGAGTTCACAGCCTGTGATAGCTGCCGACTGTGGGGCACTCCTGAGGGGCCCCCAAGGCCAAGGTGAAAACTTCTCCTTCCCACCAGGTGCACTGGCTGGCCAGTGGGTCACCTGCTGCTGTAGCCACTCTCTGTTGATGCAGCTGCAAGGGGAACAAGAAGAGGGCTGGGGGGCGTGGCCATGACAATGCAGTCCCACTGGAGGGCAGGGACAGCAGGGGGACAGGGGGACAATGATAGAGGGAACCGGAATAAAACACAGACTGAAAAGGTGACAGACAGAGGGGACGCACACACCAGAGAAGGAGAGAAAAGCAGAGAGTCAGACACAGAGAAAAACAGAGACTTGGACACACAGGCCCCCAGAAGAAAAAAGCACCAGCTGCCTCACTAACAACTTCCGAGCCCATTTCTGAGGCTCTCTGGCTTTGGGATTTTGGAAAGGGTAGCAAGTTTGTGTTTATCCTGGTCAGACTCAACGGGCACAAGGGTTTCTCCAAAGGGGCTGTGTGGGGTCCCTTGCTCAGACTGTACTTTTGCAAACAAAGAACTTCTCCTTGGTGTCCCAGAAGCCAGGCCCTGGGCCAGAAGTTTCCTGCTCTGGCTCAGAATGTCTCCCCTCCTTTCACGGGGCTGTCTGCAGATGGGGAAGCCTGCTTGTGACACATCTGGGGTGAAGAGGAAGAGCAGGAGAGGGGCAGACACATGAAAGGACCCAGAAAGAAGAAGAGCCCTAAAAATAGCCTTCCCTCTATGAGTGGGGAGTAGTCCAAAATCCCAGGAGCTGCCCAGCGCTGTGACCTTAATAACAGGCCAGAGTTTTCTCATGAGAAAAGGGACTCAGGGGCAGAGGGTGGAGGGACAGAGAGGCTGCTAGGCTCCTGGACTGAGCAGGGCAGAAAAGCGGATCTAAGTGATAGCTCTGCCAGAGTGAAACTCCTCCAGACGCGGCCAGGGAAAGGCTCCCGGTAGAGGAACTGAGCGTGGACAGAGAGGGTTTCCTGGCAATAATGTGCACTGTCTGAACTTTTCTTTGGCAGGAAGAGAAGAAAATGGGAAGAGGGCAGTCGGGAGCCATGACCCCAGTTTCAGGGCTCCCAGCTGAACCCAAGTGAAGAAGCCCCTTTCTGCCTGCGGCCCTCAGCCAAAGGAACAAGCCGTGCATCTTACTGAGGAGGTTGAGGGGTGTCAAGGGGCGGGAGAGGACATCCCGAAAACTCTCCATCCATTCGCGCTGCTCCTTCTCGCTGGGGCAGGTGAAGATGAATCTCCGCTGCGGGGTGACGATGGTGATGCCGGCTTTCCAGCGATTCCCTCGGATGCCCTTAGGCAGGTCTTCATACACCTGGTACCCCTGCTCATCGCTCCCGAGAAATACCTGGCCCTGCTCAAAGGCGTCCTGAAAATAGAAGACACAGGTCGTCAGAGGCCACACCTGGGGCTGAGGGCCACCTGCAGGCCTGATAGCCCCCCAGGTCCATTTTAGTAAGAGGTGTGTGTGTTGGGTGGGGCTTCTGCTGGGGATTTTGGCTGGATGGGACCCAGAATTTAAAAGGCTCAAACCATAAAAGACATCACATACGGCATCTGTTTAAATGATACTTAATATTTACAGAGAGTTAACTGCACCATGAATTCAAGTACTTTACATGTAGTAACTCATGTGATAATCCTCACGGCAACCTCTGAGGAAGGCCATGTTATGAAGCCTATTTTCTGGGGGAGGAAACTGAGGCACAGAATGCTGAGCGCTCTGCCCAGACCGCACCCCTAAAGATGGCAGGGCTGGAACCAGAGCCCAGACAGCCGAGTTCTAGAGCCCTCACTCCCAACTGCTACGCTCCACGGCCTCCGGTTGGAAGAGAGTCCAGGCGGGAAACACCTGTCTTAGCTACTGATACATGGGCAGCATTTTGGACACACATAAAGGACTTCCTGAAGGTGAGGGAGAGCACAGCTTCATGCACAAGACTGACTTCGAGACAAGTGACGATGGAGGTGTGCCTCTGGCTGGGTTTCTCCAGCCCTGTCGCTTCCCCATGGTCCCCGACCAGCACTGACGCCACCTCCGCCTGCGGGTGCACAGCAGCGGGGCCGGCAGTGGCTCTTACCAGCGGGTTCTTGTAATAGAGCAGCCTCCGCTCCTGGAGATCCAGGGCAAACCACCTTTTCTTGAAAGGCTCTCTCTGCTGCAAAAGAGGAAACCTCGTACCAGGCTCGGCCAGGCGGCGGCGGGGGTGGGGGGGAAGAGGTCAGAGGGCCAGCCCGGGCCCGGCCGAGGGAGCCGGAGGGTCCCAGCCCCGCAGTCGCACACCCCAGCGCCCCTCCCCAGGCCTAGAGGTCTGCAGGCTCCGCCCCCTGCCCCATCCCTCCCCCACCCATCCCACCCCCTCCCCCAGCCCCAGCTTCGCCTTGCTGCCTCCAGGTGCTGCCTCCAGGTGCTGCCTGCGTGGGTTGGCAGAAGCATTTTCCCCCTTTCTCAGGCTGTGGACAAGAAGTCTCAGAAAAAGGAAGCTGGGGAATCAGAAGTGGCTACTGCTCAGCGCTTCTGAAAGTGCTGGCCTTGGCCGAATTCTATCCTAGGTCAGGGGAAGGAAAGCCCCTGGCCAGAACCACGGGGAGGGCGGTGCCACCAGCTGGTGAAGGAAGAGAACCTGCAACTCTTTTACAAGTTTTCCAGCTGCCTGAGGCTTCCTTTACCCTGATTGCCTAACACCTTTCACTGTCATCTTAACAAGCATCCTTAAAAACAAAACAAAACAAAACAAAACAAAAAATGCACTGTAATGCTGTCGCTTTGGGATTCTTTTTTAGGGAGCTCCTCTACCTTTCCCTTCCTCTTCCCTTTCCCTCCTCCCTTCCCTGCTTCCGCCCGTCACAACCCCCCACCATCTCCATCTTCTGACTTTGAGCCTCGCCCCACCAGCATGAAGCTGGGCACCCAAGCATGGGTATATATAGGTGTGTTCTCTCAGACTGATCACTAGTCACTGCGTCACTTGAACGGTCCTGGTAGGGCCCCAGCACAGAACCCACAAGGGTTCTGGAAAGTCAAAAGCTGTCCCCCAAGGAGTCCCTTTTCAGCTATGCTTTCCCAAGAGGAGGATCAGTTAGATGGTGTTAAGAGGACGGAAGCTAATGGTGATGTTGATAAAGCGGGAGGATGCCCAATTACAGGGAGAAGCAACTGCAGCGATGCTGGACCACACTGCAGCCGCCCCGTCTCCACTTGGTCCTCCACCCCCGGAACTCACAAACATCCATTTACTTCCCCCTTCCTCCCTCCTCTCGGCCCCTGGTTCCCCATTTTCCCACCTCCCCAATTCTGCCCTACTGCCCACTGGGACAGGGGCCATGAAAGTCTCCCCGGGAGTGGAGGATATACCTTTGGACCGGTCTTTTCCATGAAGCCTTGCTTGAGGTAGTTCCTGGTGATGAGGGGCACGAGCTGGGGGAAGAAAGACACACACTGACACCCCTGCCTCACACCCAGGAGCCCGAGGCTCCCCACTGAACTTGGCTCCCCCAAAAAGGGGAAGTTTGGAATGGGGAAGGATGTGTATGCATGGTTCAGGGGGTTATATTTGGTATGGATGCAACATTAACATTTCAACAGAGCCAGACAACAGCACCCCAGATGTCTGCAGAGCTTACAGCACAGCCAAGTCTTGGTTTCAAGACTTAGTTTAAGGATTCCTTCAGCAACTCCAGGAGGAGGACACAGGCAAGGCTCTGAGGAGACCCTCCTGGTGTCAGGTGGGCATATTCTGAGGATCTACTGTGTGTCAGGCTCCGTGTAATTCTCAACCACACTGTGAGGTGGATGTTATCATCTTCCTTGTTTATATGAACAAACCAGGCCTCAGAGAAGTGGTTGTGGATTTTCTCAAAGACACGTCATTGGTAGGATGAAGAGCTTTCACATCTAGAGGCGATGGACACCATACAGACACTAGTGGTACCCCTACCACTACTCTATGATGCTAAAGTGTAAACATGGCAGAACCCTCTGATCAGGCCCTTGGCCAAGACCTGGTCATTGGTGGGCATTCTGACCCAGGGCCATAGGAGGTGATGGCAGGGTGGGCAAGTAGAGAAAGCTCTGGACTAGGAGTCAAGAGACCTGAGTTCTAGCTCCAGGTCTGACCTCAACCAGCTGTGTTACCTTGGTAAGACCTTATGCCTCTCTGGGCCCATTTCCCACTACGTAATAAGGATACTGGCCTATGTGATCTGCAGGATCCCTTCCAACTTGCCATCCTATCCTCAGAGAAGCTTCCAGGGATTGATGCTGGTCTCCTATGCTGCAGGGCGTCAAACTGGCACGTCTAGAGTTTCAAGTGACAGCCCAGGTTTCTGAGAACACAGGGGTTCTCCAGAGCCTGAGCCCAGGGCAGGGACGAAGGGGACATGACATCTGGGAATAGGAATGGGAAGTCTGAAAGGGAGAAAGTCGTGAGCTCGAAACGAAAATATCAAGGACAACACTCCCGTTTCCCTAAAACGCATTCTGTAGGCTTTAATTCCTTCATTCGGAGAGAAGACAAGTCCTGACAGCTCAGTCGTCTGAACTGGAGCCAGAGCAGGGGGAGTCTAGGCCTCGGGAAGCCAATGGAAGAAGAAGGAAAAGCACGTGGATGGGGTTCCATTCACTGTACCTTAGACACCTGGCTCACTGGACTGACGGCAGCCCTGGAGGCAGAGATTGTCCTCATGGTGACAGATGAGTAAACTGGGGCTCAGAGAGGTGAGGGGACTCATGCGTTTTCTTATCACAGGACCACAACCCCATTTGGGCTCCCCAGGTTTCTGGCATCTGGATCCCTGAGCTTGAGCCAGGCCTGGGTGGTTGCCCAGAACCTCACGTCATACGTAGACAAGGGGGGAAGAAAGATGGGGAGAGAGGTGGGCGGGGAGGAAACTGGGAGTGGATAGGGGGTAACGATGGTGGATGAGGAAGGCAAGAGGGCATTGAGGATGTTGGCCAAAGACCAGTCTCCTCCGCAGGGTCAGCAGAGCTGGAGAGCTGTGGCCCAGGCAAATGGGGCTGGGCATCTGCACTTTGTCCTCCATCCTCTCCAGCCATCAGTCAGCACCCCCAGCGCCCTGCCCACGGAAGCAGGCAGTCACCAGCTCCGGGTGCTGACTCTGCAGACCGGGAGGGCCCTGAGCCGGGTCTGGCTGGAACTGCTCCTAGAGAATTGCCATCTCAGTGCATCACTGGGTCTGGAATGGACCCCTGTTCCAGACACTTTCCTCCCTGCAAACTTGGGCATTAAGGAACACTTAGGCTTTCAAAGGAAGGTCTAACAGTTGGGATTACGAAAGTCCCAAGGGCTTCCCTGGTGGCGCAGTGGTTGGGAGTCCGCCTGCCAATGCGGGGGGCGTGGGTTCGTGCCCCGGTCTGGGAGGATCCCGCGTGCCGCGGGGCGGCTGGGCCCGTGAGCCATGGCCGATGGGCCTGCGCTTCCGGAGCCTGTGTTCCGCAACGGGAGGGGCCGCAGCGGTGGGAGGCCCAAGTACCACAAAAAAAAAAAAAGAAAGTCCCAAGACTGGGAGTTCCCAGGTGGTCCAGTGGTAGAGAATTTGCCTGCCAATGCAGGGAACCTGGGTTCGATCCCTGGTGGGGGAACTAAGATCCCACATGCTGCAAGGCAGCTAAGCCTGCAGGCCACAACTACTGAGCTCGTGCGCCTCAACGAGAGAGCCCATGTGCTGCAAACTACAGAGCCCATGCGCCCTGGAACCCATGCGCCACAACTAGAGAGAAAACCCGCACACCACAACTAGAAAGAAGCCTGTGCGCCACAAAAAAGAGCCCACGCACTGCACTGAAAAGATCCCTCATGCCTCAGCGAAGATCCCGAGTGCTGCATGCAACGAAGACCCGACACAGCAAAAAAAAAAAAAAAAAAAAAAAAAAAAGAAAAGAAAGAAAGAAAATAAATAAAGAAATTAAATAAATAAATATTAAAAGGAAAAAGAAAGTCCCAGGACTAACATGGTCTCTCCACCCCTACCTCTTACAAAATCCTCCTAGAGCAGGCCTAAGACAAGGACCAGAGTACAGCACCTCAGGGTCGGAAGGACCCTGAAGATGACCCAGACCAAGCACCATCTTACAGATGTGGGAACAGATGCACAGAGAGGTGACTCAACCCGCAGTGGTCACACAAAAAGTTAGCAGCAGAACATCCACAAGAGCCTAGGCCTCCTGGCTCAGGGCAGCATCCTCCAGCCCACTATACAGCTTCCCCAACCAAGCCTGAGAGATGTAGATGGATGCTCCAGACGTCTGAGGACAATCAAATGAAGTTCTCAGGCTCCCCATTACCTAGGCCATGAAAGGCAGACTGTTCCTGTTAGAATGATAATGGAAAAGATCCCACTACCTTCCTTATACCAGAATATGAAAGGGTAAAGGGGGGAATGTTTGAATGTGAAGAACACCTTTGGTTATGCACTTGACCTTCCTGGGACTCAGTTTCTCATCAGTGAAATGGGAATAATCACACTCACCTAACTGCTGGTTGCAAGGGATTACTAGATAAAAGGGATTACAAGATAAAATGGGCTCAAAAGCACTTTATAAGCAGTATGTGAGGGACCATTCGTGCATTTTAGTGGGAGAAGGGGTGAGAAAGAGATGCTCACATCCTGAGCCCCTTGACACTGTGGGTGGTAGCCATGCATCGCGAAGGGGAGAGCCTGACCCACTTTTTGGAGGCTGCCTTGCCATGGGTGAGGCCATAACCCCCAGACTCCCCAGGAGAAAGCTTTTGGTTTCCCACTGAGGTCCCCAACCCCAAATCTCAAGGTCTTTCCTGCAAACAAACTGAGGCTGGCCTCTGAGTGTCTTCGAGGTCAGCAGACAAGAAGCAAAGGAGATGGCAGAGAGGAGATGTGGAAGTTGGGGTCCACATTTAGCTCACCTCAGGCTCCGGGAGCTCAGGAAAGGCCATTTTTAGGTATTGGAAACGGGCTGCACGGAGGGCATTGAACCAGTCCACTATCTCCTGCAGAGAAAAATACAAAGGACAGATGGACAGCCAATGAGAGAGAGTGGTGGGGGAGCTGAGGCTGGATGCAAGAAGCCAGCTGGATCTTCGAGTCTGGGCACAGGCACGCACCCCCAGTCCCACTCAGGGACCTGTGGGCTGGTCACAGGCATCTGGGAGGACAGTGCCAGAGCCCAGGGGCATCACCTGAGCAAGTGGGAAGCCACTGACAGGGAGATCCCCAGAGCCCTGGGAAAGGACCAAGGCGAACCACATAGGAGTCATGCAGTGGCCTAGGACAGTGCTTGGCTCTTTCTAATGTGTGTATGAATCACCTGAGGATCTCATTAAAATGCAGATTTGGATTCAGTGGGTTTGGGGTGGGGCCTGAGATTCTGCATTCCTAACGAGTTCTCAGGTGACGGGACGCTGGTCATTGGGACACACTTGGAGAAGCAAGGGTCCTCAGATGTCAAAGACGAGCTTTCAGGTGGGGGCAGGTGCACCTGGGGATGCTCCTCCACTGAGGGTGCTCATCACCTGGAGTGCAACTTAGGCTAAAGCCGGCTTGGACCTTCTGTGTCCCTCTGGGAGAACGCCGCCCTCGGCAGTGTCCACCAT
Source organism: Mesoplodon densirostris (assembly GCF_025265405.1). NCBI lineage: Eukaryota > Metazoa > Chordata > Mammalia > Artiodactyla > Ziphiidae > Mesoplodon > Mesoplodon densirostris. Next base: position 52,820,615 of record NC_082678.1, on the reverse strand, counting down.
CGTCTCTCACGTTATCCAGCTGGCTGTGCCTCTGCCCTGCCACTCTCCTTCCAGGCCTCCTTAGGGCAGCCAGAGTGACTTTCGAATTGCAAGTCTAACTGAGTCTAGCTTAGAGTCCTCTCCACTGCCCTCAGGGAGACAGTCTACGTTCTTTGCCCTCTGAGCTCCTTCCGTACAAACCCAGTGCAATCCCTCCCCCCACCCTAACACATGCTATTACCTTTGCCTGAAACACTGCCTCACCCAACTCTCTGCCCTCACCCCCAACACACCTTTCACCTAGAACATTCTATTCATCCTGAGGGTGAGTTCAGATGTTGTAATAGATTTCTGCTCCACCCAAGCCCTGATTCTATGAGAACTGCCCCACCCATTCTCAGCCACACACCACCCACCCCCAGTTGCAGCCACGCGTGCTGCTAGGACCACAGCAACTGGACAAATGCAGAGGCTGGACAGGGCTTATCAGATTCTTTCTCCCAGGAATTTGGAATTGGGGAGCTAGCTGAAAGACTTGCTCAAATAGCTGCTGTGCTGCACTTAGATGTAATACGGTGATTGAGAAATTCATTTGAATTTGGTTTCAAAGGTATGAAACATCATTACCCTTTCTCTCTTGCAGGTCAAACTTGCTGGCCGCCGTATTCCTGAGTTCGGAGTTCTCCCGTCCTGGGTGTTAAGAAACTTCTAGAGGCTCAGGCACTAAGGGAATGGGACCATCCCATGAAAGACCCACCTAGGCCTCCACTTTGGAAGGGCTCTTTGGTCACAAACTAGTGGTTCCCGGGCAAAATCCTGCGTACAGGTTTGTTTGGCTCCTGAAGTTTTGTCTGTTTCAGTCCTCTATACAGGTTTTCCTGTTTGCCACAGCCTTAGGGCTGTCCACTTTACTTTTCAATTGCCCACCTGGCTCCTGTGGGCATGAGTTTGAGCACCCCCCCCCCATTTATGCCCATCTAAGGGAGAAGCTGGGGCATCAAGGGAAAGAGGAGACCGGCCAGAACCAGGTTGCCGGTTGCTCTACAACTGGGTCAGTGGTAGGGAGCCAAGTACCGTAACTGTCTGAGACCTTGGGCACTGCAGCAAAAGTCTTCGTAGCAGTCACGCGGGTGGAGGGGTAGCCACTGGTATCCAGCCAGTCTGGACATGGGACTACAGCAGTGAGCCCAATGTGGACTGAAAACCAGGGATCTCCTCCATGTCTCCCACACTGCATAAGTCCCAAGATTCTGGTAAAGCCAAGGGAGGGAGCCGAGAAAGATGACTGATAATAGATTTCTTGGCAATTTGGGGAATGAGATTGTTGAATTTAGAGAAACAAACAAGTGAGACATTACACGCGCTCCTGGTTTTACAGAACAATGTGTTCCTGTTAGAGTGTATTCTCTCTCTCTCTCTCTCTCTCTCTCTCTTAAACACACACACACAGGGCTTCCCTGGTGGCGCAGTGGTTGAGAGTCTGCCTGCCAATGAAGGGGACATGGGTTCGAGCCCTGGTCCGGGAGGATCCCACATGCTGTGGAGCAACAAAGCCCCTGCGCCACAATTACTGAGCCTGCGCTCTAGAGCCCGCGAGCCACAACTACTGAAGCCTGCGCACCTAGAGCCTGTGCTCCACAACAAGAGAAGCCACCACAATGAGAAGCCTGCGCACCACAACGAATAGTAGCCCTCACTTGTGGCAACTAGAGGAAGCCCGCATGCAGCAACAAAGACCCAATGCAGCCAAAAATAAAATAAATACAATAAATAAATTTATTAAAACACACACACACACACACACACACCACAGCTCCTGATTCTAATCTCTCAGGAGGCCAAGCCATACTACTGGCCCTTGAAATAAACACTCCTGTATCTTTCCTATTCATGTCCTGTTTAAGCTGGTTTGAGTGTTCTCCTTTTCAGCATATTCACACAATTCTTAAATAGATGCTCCTCCCTCTGGAAAGCCTTTTTTGACTGCCCCCTTCCAGCCCACCCACCCCCCAGACTAGGCTACTTATATGTCTCCTGTGTGTCCCTAGCACGGCCTCCAGCCCATCCTCACACAGCATCGTCAGTGCCTATTTCCCCATCTGCCTCCCTCCCGAGATTCTGAGATCCCAGAACCCCACTCATGGCGCTGCCCCGTTCACTACACACCCCAGTGCTGCGTGCATTGCCGGGAGGAGCGCGATAAGGATTTACCAAAAGAGTGAATTCATGAATGCATAAATGACACAGATGTGAAATGAGGCACAAGAGCTTGTCTTCTTCTGCAGCTGCCACAATCATGAACAAATTACAGTAGCAACTAATGTTTACAGTGCACTTCCCCGTAATGAGATGCTTTCATGTTCATGGTTCTTGGTCACTCAACTCTCAAAACCCCTCTGGGAGGTGGACGTTATCAACCATAAACAAGCAGACTTCGGAAGGGAAGGAACCTGCCCTAGTGACACAGCTGGGAGTGGAAGAACCAGGGTCCCAGCTTCTGACTCCAAACCCAGCTCTTCAGACCACACCAGGAAGTCAGCCCAGAATGTGGAGGGAGCATGAAGCCTGCTGGGAGGGTGATCCATGGCCACCATCCCAGCGTTAGGGCCTTATGGGAAGATCGAGTCCCTGTATCTGGTTCCTGGTTCCTGCTGCCAAGGGTCCTTCCTCCAGCAGAGGCACTTGGGGAGGTGAAATGGGTGCAGGGCTCAGGAACCATTGGCTACGTGACTTTGAGCAAATTATTTAACATGCCCATGCCTCTGTAACACGGGGATAAAACATTTCCAGGGTTGATCTGAAGATTAAGAAATGATGTATAGTGACCGCCAAGAAGAGCACCTGGCACAGAATTGAAAAAGAAACTCACAAAATGTCAGCCCCCACCTTTGCCCCTCCTCACCTCGACTTAACATCTCTGACCCTTGCCCGGTCACATGACCCTGCTCATTTGGACCCAGCTTATTCTCTTGAACCTGTACTATTGGCCTGCTCTTCTCTGATGGAGTTGATTTCCTGGACCTTTAAGTGGTGCTTTCCCCAAACTTCAGTGTGCATAAGGATCACCTGGGGATCCTGTTAAACTGTAGCTTCTAATTCAGTAGGTCCGGGGTGGGCCCGAGACTCTAGTTCTAAGAAGCTCGCAGGTGATGGCTAATGCTGTTGGTGTCGGACCAAACGCTGAGAAGCAAGGCCGTGGAGTGCGCCGCTGCCCAAGCTTTGATCCATTCCTCCTCCCATATTTGGACTCTCCGGCCCCACCTGATTTGCCATCCCTGGGCATAGTCCCTTCTGCTAAGTGGATGCCCCTTGACGGCTGTGCATCATCCAGACACACCCCTGGTACCCACCAGGTTGCTCTCCCTGATCTCGCTCTGCTTTACTTGTACCTCTGTCTCCAACTAGAGAGTGACAATAGGAAATTCCCTGGCATTCCAGTGGTTAGGACTCGGTGCTTTCACTGCCGTGGGCCCTGGTTGAGGAACTAAGATCCCACAAGCCACGTGGTGTGGCCAAAAAAAAAAAAAAAAGTGACAATAGGTTAAGGTGAACAGCAGCAGCAGATCTCAGGAGGCTGCTGCGCAAGGGGGTCAGCGAGCTGGAGGCTCTCACCTTCCCACTCTCGTGATACACAAACAGGTTCCTGACGTGGCCCTCCTTTCGGTAGGTGATCTGCAGCCCATGGGGGTTCCCTATCTTCTCTGTCTGGAAGGTGGCATTCAAGTCCTTGATGCTGATGACAGCTTTGGGCTCTTTACCCTAAAAGAGAGGAAGCAGATACTTAAGATGCTGACAGTCAGCAGGGTGACTTCTCATCATGTTCACCAGGGAGACTTAACTGCAAACAGATGACCCGTATGGAACTCTGCATGCGTTTTAAATGTTCCTGCTCTCATAGCAAGATGTACAGATATTCTACCGCTGACCTGTATTCAGCCATCCCACTTTTCCTGCTTAATCAGATTGGCCTCTCTGAGCTGAAAGGGGGCTTGGAAAGACCTTAACTTAGAACTTTTCAAAATTTTTAGCCACAGAACTTTTTCTGAAATGAATCAACAGGAATTCTCTGGAGGTCCAGTGGTTAAGACTTGATGCTCCCACTGCAAGGGGCACTGGTTTGATCCCTGGTTGGGGAACTAAGATCCCGCATGCCATGTAGCCAAAAAAAAAAAAAAAAGAATTTGAAACAAATATCCATGGAAGGGGCCTCCCTGGTGGCGCAGTGGGTGAGAGTCCGCCTGCCGATGCAGGGGATACGGGTTCGTGCCCCGGTCTGGGAGGATCCCACGTGCCGCGGAGCGGCTGGGCCCGTGAGCCATGGCCTCTGGGCCTGCGCATCCGGAGCCTGTGCTCCACAACGGGAGAGGCCACAACAGTGAGAGGCCCGCGTACCGCAAAAAGAAGAAAAAAAAAAAAATCCATGGAAGGCAAACAAATAAAATAGATAAAACAAACAGATAAAAGCAGGTGTGGGGGCCTCAGGGCACGCCCTCCCACCCTCCACTCTGTTCTCAGGGTCTGAACACAATTCAAGCACTCACTGATGCTAAGAAGGCAAAGGGAAAACAAGTGCTTCCTTTCATAACTGATAAGAGAGAAAAATGATACCAACACTCTAGTCCCATAATAGCTGTTACCCACATGCAGCTATTAAAATTAAAACTAAATAAAATTAAGACTTTAGTTCCTTAGTCACACGTAGTCCCATTTCAAGTGCTCAGTGGCCACCTGTGGCTAGTGGCTAGGGTACTGGACAGGTGCAAACATGGAAAATTTCCATCACTGAAGGAAGTTCTAGTGGACAGTCTTCTCTAGAGGGAAATTTGGTCATATTTACTAAAATGTTGAGTGTTTTGCTTTGACCCACAATTTCACATCTAAGAATCTATCCGAGGAAGTAATTGCATTACTATGCAAACATGTATGTCAAAAGATGTTTACTGCCATGTTGCTTATAACAGTAAAAAAAAAAAGAAGAAGAAATTATTGAAATGTCCATCAATGATAATGGGTTAAATAAATAAATCATGGCATATCCACACAATAAAATATCACAGAATTTTTTAAAGGAAAATTTAAATCAATATTACTAATATGAAACAATGTCCATGATATCCATGCATGAGAAATACCAAGTCCCAGAACTGGATGTATAGTAGGAACCTATTAATGCAAAAATTATATACACATGGGCTTCCCTGGTGGCGCAGTGGTTGAGAGTCCGCCTGCTGATGCAGGGGACACGGGTTTGTGCCCCGGTCCGGGAAGATCCCACATGCCGCGGAGTGGCTGGGCCCGTGAGCCATGGTTACTGAACCTGAGCGTCCAGAGCCTGTGCTCTGCAACGGGAGAGGCCACAACAGTAAGAGGCCCACGTACAGCAAAAAAAAAAAAAAAAATTATATACACATATATATGCATATAGTATATATATAATGTACATAAACTATATGTATATACTATATGTTTATTTGCACATACATAAGAAGTATGGACAGATTTACACCAACACTCTTCACAATGGTTTTCTTGAAAGAGTAATGGACGACTTTCCTTTTAAAATATTTACTATGAAAAATACTAAAAATACAAAAAAAGTGTATTTAATTTTGTCAATATTGTTCCCAAAGAGGAAATTTGTTTAAAAAATACGACATAACTAATAAAGCCAAAATCTCTTTAATTACTACTTACCCTGTCCCTTTCCCCTCCTCCACTCCCCACAGTCAATCACTGTCATGAGTTTGATGTTCATCTTTCTAGTTCACTTTTTACACTTTTATACACACATACACATACCCATGAACAATACATAGTGCTGTTTTATGTGGCTTTAATTTACATAAATGGCATCACATTATATGGATCATTCTACAACTTGCTTTTTTTTTTTTTTTTGCAGTATGTGGGCCTCTCACTGTTGTGGCCTCTCCCGTTGCGGGGCACAGGCTCCGGACGTGCAGGCTCAATGGCCATGGCTCAAGGGCCCAGCCGCTCCGCGGCATGTGGGATCTTCCCAGACCGGGGCACGAACCCGTGTCCCCTGCATCGGCAGGCAGACTCTCAACCACTGCGCCACCAGGGAAGCCCTCTACAACTTGCTTTTGTCACTCAACATTTTATCTCTGTCCATGTTGAGATATACCAATCTTCTTGGCTCTTGTAAATGACTACACCAAAAGTTATCAATCTATGTTCCTGTTGACAGATACTGAGATTGTTTCTGATTTTTTGCTGCTGTCCGCTTGTATCCCTGGTATACCTCCATGAGAGTGTCTCTACGTCACGATTAGGAATGGAATTGCTAGCTCACAAGTGTGTACATCTTTGACTTACTGAAAACTGCCAAATTATTTAGCTAATGGCTCTCCACAGTGGTTGCACCAATGTACATACTGGAAGTAAATTTCCATCAATAACATAGAAGATTTCCCCTTTCCCCATATCCTCACCAACACTCAACGCTGCCAGTTTTTTTTTTAACATTTTTGCCAATATGAAGTGTTTGAAATGGAATCTCATTGTTAATTTCTCTTATTCAACTTAATTGAGGTATAATTTATAAGCAATAAATGGAACTCACTTTAAGAGTACAGTTTTTTGACAAGCGTATATACCCATGTAACCACCACCACAATCAAGATCTAGAACATCACTATTACCCTAAAAGAGTTCCTTTTGCTCCTTTGCATCAATCCCCACCCCACCCCAATCCCAATCACTTATCTGCTTTCTACTGGTATAGTTTTGCCTGTTCTGAAATTGCATATAAATGGAATTATACAGTACATATTCCTGTATAAGTCTTCTTTGGCTCAGAATAATATTTTTTAGATTGATCCACATTGTTGCATTTATTAGTAGCTTGTCCCTTTTTATTGCTGGGTAATATTCCGTTCTATGGATATACTACAATTTTTTAATTCATTCATTTGTGGATGAACATTTGGGTACCTTCCAGGTTTTGGCTGTTACAAACAAAACTTCTGTGAACAAGATTTGTGGACAAATTTTGTTGTGGACATATGTTTTTGTAAATACCTAGGAGTGGAAAAGCTGGGTTATGTGGTTAAGTGTACATTTAACTTTATTAGAAATTGCCAAATTGTTTTCCAAAGAGGTTGTATCATTTTATGTCCCACCAGCAATGAGAGTTCCAGTTTCTCCATATCCTTGTCAACACTTGGTGTTGTCAACCTTTTTAATTTTAACCATTCTGGTGGATACATAGTATATCTCATTGTGATTTTAATTTTCATTTCCTTGACTGCCAGAGAGATTGGGCTTCTTTTCCTGTATTTATCAGGCATTTTGGTTTCCTTTTCTGTGAACTACCAAACCATTTCCTTTGCCTCTTCTGCCAATGGATTGTTTTTTTCTTCTTGATTTTTAGGGTTTTTAAAAAATGTGATCTGGGTATTAATACTTTGCTATGTTGAAATATCTTCTGAGTTTTGCTTTCTTTAAACTTCACTTTTTTGTATTATCCAAAATTTTCACATAAAAATGAGTTACCTTTATAATTTAAAACTTTTCCATTTGGGTAAAGAAATAAAAAAAGAACAAAGGCAACTTGTTCTATTTTTAGACTGCTTTTAGACCGAACAGGCTTAGGACTGAGAAAGAGATCAACTTTTTCCAACCAAGGATGAGACTCACATCCTAACTCACAACAGCTACTGGGGTTTGGTGGCTGCTCCTAACTCTGTAGCAGCACTTTTTCTTCCTGCCTTTTGTACTTGCAATATTTTTCAGTGATTTAAACTGAAGACTGAGAAGAAGTCTCTACTCTCTCTTGGAGGGTTAATACTCTTCATCCCCCATCATTTTTCATCTGGCCCCAGACTGAGGCCACACTGGACGGATCTTCTGGCATTGCTCTGGTCCATCCAGGAAAGCAACAGGGGACATAAATCGTAATTTCTGCATGTAGGAAATGGAGTAAGATGAAGGCTAAAGTGCTCAGAGCTTGTCCTTCTCTTACTTTCTTGGCCATTCCTTCACATTCTCTTTGCTGGAAACTTCTTATCTTTCCTCTAAATATTGGAATATCCCAGGGCTCAGTGTGATAGATAATCTCCAAAGATGGGCCTCTCCAATTCCTTCCCTTCTAGTTTGCATATGCCACTCTACCCATAAAGAGGTGGAATCTATAACTCCTCCTCTTGAATTGGAGCTAGCTGCATGACTTGCTTTGACCAACAGAAGGCAGTTCCTGGACTAACCTTTGAGAGGCCTGGCAGCATTCTCATTTGCTCGGGGAAAGCCAGCCGCCATGCTGCAACAAAGCTTGAGCTGGACTCCTGAATGAGGAACAATCACAGAGAACGCACAAGAAGGATGCCAAAGCACCTGACATGTGAGTGAGTGAAGGCTTCCTGGGTCTCCTAGCGCAGCCCAACCACTCCACTGATGCCACATGGAGTACACTGGAGCAGCCACTGCCTGTTCAAATTCCTGACCCACGGGACTGTGAGACACGATAGACTGATGTTTTGAGCCACTAAGTTTTAGGGTGGTGTGTCACTCAGCAACAAATAACTAAAATACTCAGTCCTCCGACATCTTTTCTCATCCACCCCCACCCCCTGCTTAGGTGACTCCCAGCCAGTCCGGTTGCTAAACCAGTTTACATGCTGATGACTCCAGCTCCAAACTCTCCCCAAATCTCTAGACTCAGAACTTCTGAGAACTTCTTTCTCAGTCTCTATTTGTATGACTAATAAGCATCTCAAACGGGAAAGGAACTCTTGATCATCCCCATAGGGAGCTAAGTCTTTGCCATCTCAGCAAATGACAAATCTAGACTTCTAGTTGCATAAGGCAAAAATCTGGGAATCATTCCTGATTCTGCTGACTTTCACACTCTGTGTCCAATCCTTCAGTAGATCCCATTGGCTCTATTTCCAAAATACACGTAGAATCTGACTACTTCTAACCAGCTCCATCACCATTATCCTGATCTAACCCATTATTCCTCGCTTGGATTATTGCAATAGCTTCCTAATTGGCTTCTCTGCTTCCACCCTCGCCTCCCCACTGCTCCATTCTCGCCTCCCCATCCCACCCCACGCCATTCTCGCCCCGGTAGCAGCCAGAGTGCCCCTTTCCAAAAGTTTTAGTCAAAGCAGATCACTTCTGTGCTCAAAACCCTCCTGTGGCTTCCCAATAGCAGAGTAAAATCCAAAAGTCTAAATGTTTTGTAAAAATATTCTGTGATAAACCATAGTGGAAAAGAATATTAAAAAAAGAATGTAAATGTTTTGTAAATCATATATCCCATAGGGGTCTTGTGTATAGAATATGTAAAGAACTATTACAGGCTCCCCTGGTGGTGCAGTGGTTAAGAACCTGCCTGCCAATTCAGGGGACAGGGGTTCGAGCCTTGGGCAGGGAAGATCCCACATGCTGCGGAGTAACTAAGCCCCTGTGGCCATGAGCCACAATTACGGAAGCCCGTGTGCCTAGAGCCCGTGCTCCACAACAAGAGAAGCCACTGCAATGAGAAGCCCGTGTACCGCAACGAAGAGTAGCCCCCGCTCGCTGCAACTACAGAAAGCCCGTGTGCAGCAACGAAGACCCAACACCGCCAAAAATAAATAAATAAATAAACAAAAAATTTTAAAAAAGACCACATATTGTATGATTCCATTTGTATGAAATGTCCAGAATATGCAAATCTATAGAGTTAGAAAGTAGATCAGTGGTAGCCTAGGGCTGGGGGAGGGGAGGGGAGTGGAGAACTAGAGCTAACACATGTGGGGTTTCATTTTAGGGTAAAGAAAACGTTCTAAAATTGATTGTGGTTAGAGTTGCACAACTCCATGAATATACTGAAAGCTATTAATTATACACTTTAAATGGGTGAATCCAATGGTGTGTGAATTTATATTTCAATAAAGCTGTTTCCAAAGAAAAATCCCAAGTCTTCCTATGGCCTCTGAAGTCTTCCACTGTGTGAGCTCATCTTGCCCCATTTTCTTCTTGCTCACTCTGCACCAGGCACTCTGGCCTCCTTCATGTCCTCTAGACTCACCAAATACATTCCCAGCTCAAGCCAGGGCTACGGCTCATGGGTGGGCAGTTTGTGCACTGAACAAAAAGCCCCCAGCTGAAGGTACAAGTGAGCACTGCCATCCAGGCTTCTGCTTGCCTAGACAGGGACCAGGGCTGCACCCTCTCAGAGGGGTTGCCTTTTCTAATCAGCACACATGACCATGCTCAGGGCTTCTGTACATACTGTTCCCTCTACTTCTACCCTTTGCCCACAAATCCACATAACTCATGTTTATTCAGTTCTCTGCTCAAAAGTCATCAGAGAGGCCTCCCCTGACCATCTGTGGTAGCACCTCCCTCTACCCCATGCTCTAACTCTTCACCCTCTTTTATTTTACTTCGTATAACTTATTGCCACTGGATAGATTATGTATTGATGTATGTTTTGGTTACACCTGTCTCCATCCACTAGAATGGAAGCCCCAGGAGAACAGGAACTTCGTTCAGTTTATTGCTGTATCCCCAGTTCCTGGAATAAGGTCTAGCGTAGTAGGTGCTTAATAAATATTTCTTAAGTACATAAATAAATGAAGTAAAAATCAAGTGATCATCAAAGGCTTAATCATGGACCAGTCTAAGCCCATTCTAGGTGAAGAGAAGGTGTGGTTTTTAGTGGACTGGATGGATTGTATAACAAGGAAAAGTAGCAGCGTGTGGTACCTAAGTCTCAGTGGCTGAGCTCATACATGAGACCAGGTGCTATTGATCAAAATGTAGACCTGGGACTTCCCCGGTGGCGCAGTGGATAAGAATCCGCCTGCCGGTGCAGGGGACACAGGTTCGAGCTCTGGTCTGGGAAGACCACACATGCCGCGGAGCAACTAAGCCCATGTACCGCAACTACTGAGCTTGCACTCTACAGCCCACAAGCCACAACTACTGAAGTTCACATGCCACAACTACTGAAGCCCACGTGCCACAACTACTGAAGCCCACGCATCTAGAGCCCGTGCTCCGCAACAAGAGAAGCCACCACAATGAGACGCCCGCGCACCTCAACGAAGTGTAGCCCCCCTTCACCGCAACTAGAGAAAGCCCGCGTGCAGCAACAAAGACCCAACGCAGCCAAAAATAAAATAAATAAATAAATAAAAATGTAGACCTGAGTGGGGTGAGAGCCAGCGCTGGGGAGGAGTAAGAGAAGACTTACCTCTTCTTTAGTGTAGTACTTCAGGAGGCCTTCTCTTGCCAGGAGGACAAACCTCCTTTTCAGGAACTGTGCGTTGTCCCTTCCCCGCTTCCATAGGAACCCTTCTCGGTTACCTTCCACCAAGGATGAGAAAGAGTGAACACTCACGGCTTCAAGACAAACAAGCAACTCATGAACCCCGTACCGTATGGTCTCAGGGGTGGAATGAACCTCTCACCTGCTGCTAAAATGTCTAGGATCTAATTTAGCTATTTCAGCTGCAGGACATGGGGGTCCTGTCTGGGGCCAAATTTGCAATGTTGTATGATTTCAGTTGGGCTACCCTCAACTTTCTTCCTTGGCTGTTTCCTAAGAAGACATAGTAAACTCTAAGTAGGCTAAATCCTAAGAAACTGGATTGATTCTGAAGGAGGCCCAACTTCACGCTGACATCAGCCTAATGAAACTCTCCAGAGCGTGGGAATAATGAGTGACCTCTGGGCTCCTGCTGGTAGATGAATACTCTGTGCTCCTGGCCACCAGCAGAGCTGAGCACTGGCTGCCTCTGGTCCTCAAAGAGCAGTTTCGTATACTTTGCTCTCTGGGTCAGTGTCAGCTTGGACTCAGAGTAGCAGGGCAGAAACTGCCACAGGTTCAGGGCCACCGACGAGGCTGTGCCCTGCACAAAGGCGGGAAGGGAGGTGAAATCCAGTCCATGCACCTTCCCAAGGCTTGTGCCACACCAGGGGTTACATTAGCCAGAAGCAGGGTGTCTTATTTCTTCCTGGTCTGCCCGGTGGGTGAGTCATTTTGCAATTTATACTGAAGACCCTATACACCCTGTGGCCCTGCAAGGACCTGAGACGAATGTGTTTCTTGGCCAGTCAGACCATAAAACCCCACCAGCCGATGTGTTGCTATTTCAGAGACCGAGGAACCCACAACTTGGCCTCTGTGGCCAGAGCAAGGAGGGCAGGTGTATCTCTGCTGACCTTGTTCCTAATACTCAGGCACTTTGTTTTCTAGAACTCATCAGGACTAGCCCTCAAAAGATGATGAAAATAACTTTACCTGGGGGTGAGATTGTTTTCCCCTCAGCCATAAATTCCTGTCTTTCATACTTTGCTCGAATCCATTGTTCCTTTAAGACCCTAAAAAGAGAGAATCTTTAGTCAGCTGTGTCTGATGCATCCTCTTCCCATGGCAACTTTCTGAGACCCCGCAGCTGAGGATGGGAGCATTACAGCAGCTGCCTGGCTGCCTGCTCAGGCTAGCCAGGTATTCTCTGCCTGGGTACTAATAACATTTGGGACCGGGTAATTCTTAGTGGTGGAGGGATGTCTCGTGCTTTGTAGGATGTTTAGCAGTATCTCTGCTCATCCTCCACCTCCTCGATGCTAGTGGCACCCCCACCCCAGTTGTGACACCCCAAAATATCTTCAGACATGGCCAGTGTCTCCCCAGGGGGAATATCTCCCCCAGTGAGCTATATGCACACCACTATACTATTCCAACCTCGGCCTCAGCCCTCTAGGTCAATGAGACAGACAACAGCTCCCCTGGACCATCTACTCTGCCACATCCCACTGCATGTTCATGAGCTTAAGCCAGGAGAGCCCAAGAGCCTCTCCCTGTGGCCCAGCCATGAGATCTGAGCATGCTACACTGGACAGAGCAGTGGTGTTAGGGTCTGACCACCTGGGACCTGGTCCCACTCTACCATTTATCCACTGTGTGACCAAGGGCAAGTTACTTAACTCCTCTGAACTTGGGGAGTATGCCAATAATATTATACCTACCTACCCCTGAGGGTTGTTGAGAGGTTTAAATGCATACAAAGTGGCTTGTACTGTGCAGAGCACATAGTAGGTGCTTAGGTGGGGCCTAAGCAGCTGCTTTGGAGCAACACTGAGCTCAAGTGGGACAGCTAAGGTGGGACTCCGTAGAAAGTATAATAGCTGAAACACATTTGTTCTGCTAAAATACCGGCAGCTTCTTAATCAAGTTAGTTATCACCTGTAGGCTATGAGAACATCAAGTCAAAGGGACAGATCCTAAAGAAAATGCCCCATTTCACAGCTGTGGAAACTGAGTCCCAGAGGGGGCAAATGACAACCCAAGCTATGAAGGTGGAGAGGGGCTTTCATCAGGTCTGTGTGCTCTCCGTGACAGTACCAAATGTTTTCCTGGCTCCACCTGCTGGGCATGTCTGTAGAAGAGACCACCACACAAGAGATGGCGTAGCGGTGGTTGCGGGGTCGGGGGGGGACCAGGAAATCACCCACTCACATGCAGTCGTTGGCCTGGGGGATATAGTAGAAAGCAGGGACTCTGGCTTCATACTTGGCCTTCACTCGGAGGTTCCCATTGTGGGTCATAAACTGCAAGACAACAGCAACTTGGGGTAATGTTAGAACTTGAAAAAACGTGAACTGAAACCACAGTCTACCCTGAAGGCCACTGTTCTCACTGGCTCCTGGGCTGAGTCAGGAGACACTCCTCCCGGAGTTTGACACATTTCCCCTCCTCCCCGCCACCCCACCCAGCTTGGTCATCTGTGCTGCTGGGAAGCCCCAACCTGGAGCAATGAGGTGCTGTAACAACCATGCTTCATACAGGCAGAGCTTTACAGCTCTCCTGCATTAGTTCATTCGATCCACTCAACCACTGTAATATTACCATCCCCGTTTTAGAGGTGAGGACACTGAGACTCAGAGAGGTTAGGTGACTTACCCAAGGTGACACAGCTAGTCAGTGGAGAGCTGGGCTTTGAACCCAGACCTCTCTAACTCCAAAGCTCATGTTCTTTCTCCCACCCCCTCCACAGATGGCCAGGACCACCAGCAGCAGTCCCTGCAAGTCCGCAGGAGACAGATGGAGCTGGAGGATGGAAGAAGTTCAGTGCTCGCCCCATAGATTATGTAGGTCAGGAAGATCACTGGGGGCCTCTGGCACCCAAGAGACCCAGAGGCAGATGTGCCAGGAGTGGCCCTGGCCAACAGCACTCAGTAACAGCAGTGGCATATCTGGGGTGAGGGCATGTGTGGAAAAAACATCGGGTTTTTAATCCATGTCCCTTGGGCAGTGTGAACCCTGTTCTCCCCTTCCCCAGTGGCCACTTGGCTGTGTTCCAGGATTTGCATGGGCTTTGGATCTCAACAGAGCAGGGTTCGCATCCCAGCTGCGCCATTTATTCACTGAGTGACGCCTGGGCAATACTTAAGCCCCTGAGCTTCAGGGATCTCACCGTGAAGATGAAGAAGATATAACAGGGGAGTGATAAGGTATAAAGAAACCACCCTCGGGTTTAGGTGCTGGTTTCCAGTCTTTCTCCTGCACTAGAATGTAAGCTCCATGTGAGCAGAGACTTTATCTTGTTCACTGCTCTCTCCTATACCCAGCATATGTAGGCTTACAGTAACGTGTGGAATGTATGAGTAAAGTATCTAGCCCAGTGGTCTAGCCCAGTGCATGGCACAGATGGGTACTCAGTAAACATGGGTCTGCTTCCCCAGTAGTCCCGGAAATCCTCAGCTAGCCAGCCCAGTTTAGTACTGCCTGCTCTCTGAAGGTTTTCTGGCCAGAATGGTGTTATCTGGGCTGCAGGTGTCCTCCATCTTTGTAGGTCAGGAGAAAAAAAGTGGTCCCCTCCCTGGCTAGGGGGACTGGAGGAGGACTATGAACCATGAATCGGAATACTTCTGTTATAGTCCAAGATTTCAGTGAATGAGAACAGCAGCTGTTAATTGACTATTTACTTTGTACCTGCCTTGAGCCTGCATTTAATCCTTACAGCAGCCCTATGAAGGCGTAGTGGTATCTTTATAATACAGATGTGGAAAAGATTCACAACTAGCGTTAAATAGCAGGCTCAGGGCCTCATAGCTAGTAAGTAAGCAAGTGATGGACCTAGGATTTGAACTCAGGGCCTCGCCTAAGGCAAGTCTAATTGGCTCCTTATTGCCCCTCTCTTGGCCTCAGTTTCCTTCCCTGTAGAATGGGAGCGCCCTGCCCACTGCCTCCACCCCAGTTCTGCTGTTCCAATGCTCTCCACCTGTGCCCCTTGCTACCTCCACAATACTGTCGTCCCAGAAGTCAAGTCTCACAGATTTCACTTTGCTGATGTCTGGGAAGTTGCGGTGGACTCCGGAGCAGTTCAGACAGATGAAGATGCCCAGCTTGTAAGAGGCCCAGTCAGGGTCTGCGGGGCAAGAGGACAGGAGGGGAGCTGGGTGAAGAAACCAGGGTTGGGCAGGGGGCGCCGGGAGAGGCAGGGCTTGGCAGTTAGCCTGGGGAGGTGTCCAGCTCAGCCCATGTCTTCTCTCTTAGCCTCCCCGCCTTGGATGAACTAAGATCAGCATGAAACCCTCTGATCAGCCCACTGGCCCTGGCGCGGCGGCGGCCAGGATGAAGATCTTGGAAGGAGTCCCGAGGAGGATGGGGGCGAGAGGCTGAGGCGGGCGCGATGTGGAAGTGTCGGGACTCCGAGGAACCTAGAGGAGAGCGCGGAGGGAGGGACCGGCACCGAGGCGCCTGGCTGGGGAGCTGCGGGTGGGGAAGTCGGAGTCAGGGACGCTCGGGGTCCACAGGGTCGGAGTGCTGTGGAGCAGGAACGTGGGAGGACCCTGGGGACGTCCGGGCCGGGTAGGGAAGGGGCACTGGACCATCAGGGCAGAACTGGGTCCGGGGTCTGGGATCCCTGGTGTGTAGGATGTTTGGATCCGAGGGTGTGGGAAGTGGCTGGGTCCGGAACGAAAACGTCAAGGACCGTGGTCCGGGTGGGCAGGGTGTCTGGCAGGGGAGGTGAGTAGAATGGTCAGGGCACCCGGGGCCGGGATCTAGTGTCGAGGTCCAGAGTGGGGAGAACAGGCGGCCCGGCCGGGTTCGAGTGGGAGCGGTACCGGCCGAGGAGAGGGCTGCCGGGGCCCCGGGTCCGAAGGTGATATAAGGGTCACGCGCGGATCCAGCGGGAGTCCTGGACCGGCCCGGACCTGAAGGGAGGGGAGGGGGCCGGCGGGCCGGGGCCGGTCCCACGTTCCGGACTGCACGCGCCGCCGCGCCCTTACCCGCCGCCCCGCAGTCGGCGCAGTGCGCGTTGCCAGTGCCCGCCGCCCGCAGCAGCTCCAGCAGCCGCTTCTTGTTGCGCTCGCGGTCGCCCATGGCCGGCCCCGCGGGCTCAGCAGGGCTCAGTCCGGCCGCCCCCCGGCCTGCTGCCGCCCATGGTCAGCGCCTTCGTCCGCAGGTGGAGCGGGACGCAAAACCGGCGCCTCTAGCCCGCCCGCGCCGCCTGTCCCGCCCCAAAGGACGTTAAGCCCCGCCCCTCCTGGACTTTCTGTCCCGCCCCCGGCGCGTCCTGTTTGCGGGCTGCGTTCCTCTTTAAGGCGCACGCCCGCCCGGCAGGGACCTAGTGCAGGGCTTGGAGTCGGTCACCCTGGACCGAGGTCAAATCCTGGCCCGCCACTGGCTAGCGCTGTGACTGTGGACAACCTGGTCAGCCTCTCTGGGCCTCAGTTTACACCTCTGTAAAAGACGAATAAGGGCATATGTCCTTGGCAAATTAAAAAGGATCTAACTTCTGTTAAAGCGTTCTCCTGATGTATTATAGATCCTACATCTACTCAGAGACTTAGAGACATTCAAATGCCACCTCCTCAGGAAGCCCTCCTTGATCCCTAGCCTGGAGTAATCTCTCCAGCTTCTGGTCTTGCTAGAATACCAACCGTTATTGGATCCATTTCGCCCTTTGGCCCTGAGCATTTTCTACCGATCTTGCCTTACAGTTATTTATATATTTATGTTAATTCCTTCTCCCCTCCCCCCACACACATGCGCACACTAGATACTTTGATGTCAGAAGAGTTACTTCTGTATCCCACACAGCTCCTAGAAAAAGCACCTGCACATTTTTAGAAGTCTAATACATAGTCGCATGACGGTGTTCCCCAGGAAGTGTGGCTTCACCAAGAGGGACACCGCTGGGCATTTCTATCTGTGAAGTTCCATCACCGTGAGGTGTGGGCAGGGCTTAGGTGGTCTTGAATCTGGGCATTTCGTGAATGCCCCTCCCCCATCTCTGTCCCTCTTTGACACCATCCTCAGTGATCCACAGACTCCCGGTAAGGCACACGCTGTGCACACTTGTCATCCCCTCTGTAGGCAAATATCTGTCATATGCATAAGGCTTAATGCACATCATCTTAGGCTTCCATTCTGGTGGGTTGCAGCTGATCTGCCAGCATCCCCAATTCAACACACGTGCACATACACATGCGAACACGTAGGGCAGCATGGTGTAATGGAATGAATTCAGAAACCCAGACTTTGAATCTTGGCTTCATCACTCACCAGCTGTGTGGCCTTGGGCAAGTTCCTTCACTTCTCTGAGCCTTGGACACCTCATCTGTAAAACGAGGGTCGAGAGATCACCTAATAGGGTCATTGAGATGAGCCAGTACATGGCACACAAAGCTCTCAAAACACAGTGGCTCCCTTGCTTCCCCTGCCCCTGTGGTCAGCTCATGGGATCATCCGTTGGAATGCTCTGTGTCATTTCCCATCTTCCCCAGGGTGGAGGAGGTCAAGCCTCCAGGCCCTGGGGGAAGGGGACATTACCAAGAGTAAGCAGCCAGGAGGGTCTTGACTGTGGGGGTGAGGCCTAGCCTAGGAATCTCTCCAGAGGGACCAAGGAGAGAGCCTGGAGAGGGGTCAGAGGGCATGGGGTTGTTTACCAAACAGGCCGAAAGATGATTCATTTCCGCTGCTTTAGATGAAAAAAGGGACAGAAATAAATCTCCCAGGAGGAATCTGGGAAAGGCAACCTAAGGGATGAAGGCAAGGCGAGGGGGCAAGTGGGGGACGAAGAGGGGACAGGGAAAGGACATCATTTCTCCGCAGCCAGGGCAGAACAGTGATGTTGGGGAGCTTCTTGGGTGCCTTTGTCCCGCTGAGCTGCTCTCTTTGCACCTTGAGATTCAGCGTCCCCTCCCTGGAGGTCCCACAAAAGCCAACCCAAGGGAAAATATATCATCTCCTTCATGGTGAGAAGCAAGAGATTGAGAGGTTCCTTTAGTTTCTTCTCTTCCCGTCCTATTTCTGGAAGTTTCCATTTAACAGAATTTCAAGGGACTTCCCTGGCGGTCCGGTGGTTAAAACTCTGCACTTCCACTGCAGGGGGCACAGGTTCGATCCCTGGTTGGAGAACTATGATCCAACATGCCGCGGTGTGGCCAAAAAAATAAATAACTAAAACTAAAAACAAAACAAACAAACAAAAACACCAGAATCTCAAGCCTCAAGGTTTGCCAAAAACAAACAAAAGAAACAAAAAGAAACAAAAAGCGGTACTGTTAAACTTTGTTGGTGATGGGTTTCTTTTCTTTTTTTAAATTTATTTATTATTTTATTTTTGGCTGCATTGGGTCTTCGTTACTGCACGCAGGCTTTCTCTAGTTGCAGTGAGCGGGGGCACCTCTTCGTTGCGGTGCTTGGGCTTCTCATTGCGGTGACTTCTATCGTTGCGGAGCACAGGCTCTAGGCGCACGGGCTTCAGTAGTTGCGGCACACGGGCTCAGTAGTTGTGGCTCGCGGGCTCTAGAGCTCAGGCTCAGTAGTTGTGGCGCACGGGCTTAGTTGCTCCGCGGCATGTGGGATCTTCCCAGACCAGGGCTCGCACCCATGACTCCTGCATTGGCAGGGGGATTCTTAACCACTGAGTTACCAGGGAAGTCCCCATGGTGATGGGTTTCTTTCTTTCTTTGGGGAGAGGGGAGAGAGAGAGGGATAATGCTAATTAACAAGTATTGTGTGTTTTTACAGAGACTTTCACACCATTTGATCACACTTGGTTTCCATGACAGCCCTCTGAGAGCAGCCTGTTATCCTCATGGAGGATGAGAGGTTAAGGTACCCTAAGTCATAGCCAAAGCAAAGGTGGGAACAGGGGCCTACATCCAGGTCTCCTACTGTGGTGTCTGGCAAATCCCACAGGACAAGGCTGCTCTCCCTTTAGTCCTCTTCCTATAACTGGATTTTTTTTTCACTTTTAAAAATATTGTGGCAAAATCTCTATAACATAAAATTGGCCATTTAGGGACTTCCCTGGGAGCTCAGTGGTTAAGAATCCACCTGCCAATACAGGGGTCACGGGTTCAAGCCCTGGTCCGGGAAGATCCCACATGCTGCGGAGCAGCTAAGCCCGTGCGCCACAACCACTGAGCCTACGCTCTAGAGCCCTCGAGCCACAACGACTGAAGCCCACGTGCCTAGAGCCTGTGCTCCACAACAAGAGAAGCCACTGCAATGAGAAGCCCGCGCACAGCAGTGAAGACCCAACGCGGCCAAAAAATAAATTAATAAATAAATATTTAAATAAATAAATAAAATTGGCCATTCTAACCATTTTAAAGTGTACAATTCAGTGGCCTTCATTACATTCACAATGCTGTGCAACCATCACCACTATTTATTTCCAAACCTTTTTCATTGCCACAAAGAGAGACTCTGTAGCCCCATCGTGGGGACTGGACATGATCAAAGTCTAGCTCAGCTCTGTATTCGGGAACCAGGAGCTGCTTCTAAGGGAAGAACTCTGTGCCAAAGGATGTCTTGACCCAGCGGACACCGAGTACTGGGATAGGGCAGAGGCAGCCTCTCTCGTGGGCTCAGTCCATACAGCAGCTGCTGGGTGAGGGGGCAGTCGGGCCCTGGGACAGAGTGTCCTCTGTAAATAAAGCTCCCAGGATCCCTCAGAGCACAAACATCAGTCCTGCTCCTGGGGTCACTGTCTCTGTCGAGCTGAGCCCAGCCACAGCAGGACTAGAAGAAAACCTTCAACCACATTCCCAGACGTGGACTGGGCTCAAGATCCCCACAGAATAGACCACAACCCCTTGGAAATTTTAAATAATTATGTTTATTAGTTATAGAATTTTAAAAACTATAATTATAGGAAATTTGGAAAATACAATAAAGAAGAAAGAAAACACCACCCACAGTTATGGCTACCATTTATTCAGGGATTGCTGTATGTCAGGACCCTTATGGGTATTATTCCATTTGCTCTTCAATAAAACCCTGAGATGTAGATTATTTTTAGGCCCATTTTACAGATGAGGCAACTGAGGCCCCGAGAGAATCTAAGTGAATTTGTCCACAGTTACACAACTGAGATGATACATACTGGATGATACAGAGTACTGGAGCTGGGACTCAAATCCAAGTTCATCTTGAGCCCTTTTCAACAAAATTTTATGTTGAAATGTATAAAGTTGACTTACAAAAGTAGTAATGTCATGCAGTTCAACCTAATGGTGTTTTTTTAATGGTCCTACCACTGATATTGATTAATATTTCATAAATTTCCTTCTGGTCTTTTATACATCTTTTGATCATTGGGACCACATTTTTCATACAATTTTATATCCTTTTTTTTTTTTTTTTTTTGCGGTACGCGGGCCTCTCACTGTTGTGGCCTCTCCTGTTGCAGAGCACAGGCTCCGGACATGCAGGCCCAGCGGCCATGGCTCACGGGCCCAGTCGCTCTGCGGCACGAACCTGTGTCCCTTGCATCGGCAGGCAGACTCTCAACCACTGCGCCACCAGGGAAGCCCCTGTTTCCTTTTAAATCTCTCTGAACATTGCTTCTCCATCTTTTGGGGAATCCTCTACTCGCACCCAACGCTAGTGCTCCCAGGGTTCTCTCCTGGACTCCCCGTGCTTTCCTCACACTGTCCCTCTCCCTGGCTCAGCCAGGCATTCTCCTGGGATAAAGTGCCATTTCTTTATGGCACAGCCTAGTCCTCTCCCTTACATATCTAACCATCTACTAGACATCTCCACCCAATGTCCTGTGGGTTAAAGACAGATCAGTGTTAAAAAAAAAACAAAACCAGATCAGTGTTTTTTAAAAATTGAAATACACACACACAAACTGAAATACAGTAGAAAATGTCAAGGTGCATCCTATGTAAAAACACAAATATTTTCTTTCTCGCTCTCTTTTTAAAAATGTATTTATTTGTGTTGTTTTGTTTTGTTTTGTTTTGGCTGTGTTGGGTCTTCGTTGCTGTGCATGGGCTTTCTCTACTTGTGGCGAGCGGGGGCTACTCTTCCTTGCAGTGCGCAGACTTCTCATTGCGGTGGCTTCTCCTGTTGCAGAGCACGGGCTCTAGGCATGCGGGCTTCAGTAGTTGCAGCACGTGGGCTCCACAGTTGTGGCTCGTGGGCTCTAGAGCGCAGGCTCAGTAGTTGTGGTGCGTGGGCTTAGTTGCTCCGCGGCATGCGGGATCTTCCTGGGCCAGGGCTCGAACCCGTGGCCCATTGGCAGGCAGATTCTTAACCACTGCACCACCAGGGAAGCCCCTCTCTCTTTTTTTAAATTGACGTATAGTTGATTTACCATGCTGTGTTAGTTTCAGGCGTACAGCAAAGTGATTCAGTTAAAAAAATACATATATATATGTTCTTTTTCAGATTCTTTTCCATTATATGTTATTACAAAATACTGAGTATAGTTCCCTGTGCTATACAGTAGGTCCTTGTTGGTACAAGTGTCTTTAAATAAAGCTTTGGTACAAGTGTCTTTAAATAAAGCTTTTGTTTCACACGTACATCATCAATGTGTCCTGGGTCACGTTCAAAAAAGTTTTGAAAACATAGGAACTAGATAACGGGCTAGACACAGGCATGGGAAGGGCCAAGGCCATCTGTATCTGGGCAACAAAAACAGGGAAGTGAGGGGCTGGTTTCTGGGGAAGATGATGACTTTCATTTTGAACCCACTGATTCTGATTTACAGTAAATCATGCATAGTGGTTGCCTCTTACTACTTCCAGGCTCTTGTCAAAGTAATTCTGAATGAATGCTCTGAGGCATGAGGGAGTTTCCCCTCAAGGTCATTAATAATCAGCTCCAAAGAAGAGATGAAACTTTAATAGGGGAAGTAACATTTACTGAACACTTATTCTATGCCAGGCTCTCTGCATCCAGTCTCTAACGAGAAATCCTCTCAGGAGGATTTCCTGGCGGTGTGAGGCAGGTACCATTACCTCCATGTCACAAATGAGGAAGCTGAGGTCCACAGGGGATGAGAAACTGTCTAAGGTTGTGCAGATAGCAAGTCATTTGTTATATCTTGCCAGTGAACCACAGCATCTCAGAAAGCATCAATCACCAGCGCTCCTTATGGCCTCCTGTATTGGTTTTCTAGGGCTGCTGTAACAAATCACCACAAACTGGGTGGCTTAAAACAACAAAAATGTATTCTCTCACAGTTCTGGAGCCCAGAAGCCTGAAATCAAGATGCAAGCAGGGTTGGTTCCTTCTGCAGGCAGATCTGTACCATGCCTGTCTCCCAGCTTGTGGTGTGTGTGACCTGCTGATGATCCTTGGCCTTGGCTTGTAGAAGCATCATTCTAAGCTCCGCCTCCATTTTCACCTGCATTCACAGGGTCCTCTTCTTATAAGGACACCAGTCATATCGGATTAGCTGCCCCCCACCCCCTGTAGTGTGACGGCATTTTAATCTTAACTGATTATGTTTGCAATGACCCTCTTTCCAAACAAGGCCACAATCTTTTTTTTTTTTTTTTTTTTTTTTTGCGGTACGTGGGCCTCTCACTGCTGTGGCCTCTCCCGCTGCGGAGCACACGCTCCGGACGCGCAGGCTCAACAGCCACGGCTCACGGGCCCCGCCGCTCCGCGGCATGTGGGATCTTCCCAGACCGGGGCACGAACCCGTGTCCCCTGCATCGGCAGGCGGACTCCCAACCACTGCGCCACCAGGGAAGCCCCACAATCTTTTTTGAGGGATACATTTCAACTCATTAACACCTCATTAAGTGGAACAAGCCTTGGAGTTAAAAGGAAATTATTTCCCATTGATTTGGAGAATTTTGCACAAAAAATTGGCTTTATTTTGTGTTGGATTCCTAAGTTCCGCAGAAATTGGCAAGAATCCTAGAATTCTCATGAGTACTTGTAACTGGCCACATCTCCACCACCTCCTGGACAGTAGCTACACAGACACTGCTGCCTGATAAAAACGCAAACACACCATCTGGCCCTCCCAAAGCCGCCGCCCTCCTGACTTCCCTGTTTTTCACAAAATTAGCTAAAGTCGTCCCATCTTTCCTGAAAGAACCCAGAGTCAGCAACAGAGACATCAATGGTTTAAGGGATAAGGGATCTTACACATCTGAAGCAAAAGGATTCTGGAGCAGCCCCACATGGTGGAGGGCAGGACATGGTAGCAGTCTTCATTGGGTGCGGGGGGAGAGGTTACCAGTTACAGAGGGAAATGACGTCAGGTGGGTACATTGGTTACCAGGGAAACCAGCAGAGGAGCACAGCCCCTCACTGCCCCTTTGATAAACTATCCCAGTGGAGATGTTTTGGGCTATAGATTAGAAAAATCACTAGCTGGGGCCGGGGGCAAGTACAAAGGCATTTACTGATTAGGCTCTATGATTAGGAGCGAAGGTCAGCCACCTGAGTAGGGTGTAGGAAAAGCAGGGACTGTTCCAGCAGGGGATGTACAGAGAGCAAGAGAACAGCCATGCCGAGTGGCCTGATCACACAACCTCCCAGGTTCAGTTCCTTATGGTTGCCTGTCCCTTGAGAAGATACACTAGCTTCCAAATACACTTTGCTACTAGGCTCTTTACCTCCAATCCAGCCTCACACTTCGACATATGCCCAAATTTTTAGAAACACACCTCAAATCTGACTCTACAAAAGCCCCGGTGGTTTCGAGTTACCTCGTGGAACTATTCAGCTGCTCCATTCTGCATTCGAGGCCCAGCCAAATTTGGAGCCAGCCTCGGCTCCCTCCATCTCTTCCAAATAGGATACTGTCGAGGCCCAGTGTCAAAGCCACCTCCTCCTACCTCTCCCTTCCTTGAAGGCTGTCTTCACACAGTTCCCCCTTTGAGCTCCTGAAACACCACCTCGCACCTGTCCCAGTTATTCCATTTTACCTGGTGATTTGGTTATGTATGTTCCTGCCTACGCTCCCCCACCAGACTCTAGGCAGGGCCCCAATAGGAGCTCATCAATCTGTATGCCTAGATAATAAACCCAGAGAGTCTCCCCAAAGGAGGGATCTTGCCAACTACAGGCTAAAACCCGCCCAGGCGTTCTCTTCCCAGACATTCTGCTCACCGGCAGTCAGGGGCCGGTGAGGGCGAGGCCCTTTCCCGGATGCACTGGAAGGAGCCTGCGGCGCACCCGGGGGCTCCGGATTCCGGCACAATCCGGGCCGGCGTCTGCCCAGAGGCGCAGCGGAGCGGTTGCTCACAGCCCAGCGGGAACCACCTCGGGCCGGCGGGAACCACCTCGGGCCGGCCGGAACGCCGCTTCCGCTGGAACCTTTCTACTGAAAGGCCGGGCGCTTTTGGGCGAAGCACGCAGGAACCGGAAGTTAGTGGAGGAAGATGGGCGCGGGCGCCTATTTCTTTAACGTGGAAGATGAACGTCCCTAGTATCCTCTTGGCGGGAGGTAGGGTGCCTGCACTACTGGGTGAATCTCCCGTCTGACATTAGCCCCTGGTCCTGGAGTATTTCCCCCTTGGGTCCCGTGTCCAGGTCTCCCTCTTGGGGTCCCCGCTGAGTTGACGGGGCTGTTCTGGTCGCCGAGCCTAGGAGCGATTGTGCTTTCTTCCCTGGGTTAGGGGTCCACGAGCGACTCCTCGGACTGGGCCGAGGGCGGAGGGTTCGGAGTCTAACGGCTGCTTGCTTGCTTCTGGATGCGTTGTTGTCCTGTGGCCGCAATGTCAAAGTTTCCATTGGTTTTACAAAGTTGTTCCTTATATGGTTTTTCTTCTTTGTAGAAATATAGTCATGGTAGAAATCTTGAAAAGTGTACAAAAGAAAATAAAAACCGCCCTTAAACCTACCACTCAGCTAAAACATTTATTATAAACGTATAAAATTTGGTTGTTTTTCTCTTTTTTTGGCTGTGCCATGTGGCTTGCGAGATCTTAGTTCCCCCACCAGAGATTGAACCCTGGCTCTGGCAGTGAAAGCACCAAGTCCTAAACCACTGGACCGCCAGAGAATTCCCTAAAATTTAGTTTTATTTGGTTCCACTGGATGAGAAAGAAAGTATTGAAGATAAATATTGTTAAAAAGATCTATTAATTGTTAAAAGGTTTCTCTAAGGTTAAAAATTTCAAAAACGTTAGGCAGTTGAAATCATTTTTTAAATACATGCTTCTTGATGGACATAAAATAAGATTTCTAGGTAGTAAAACCTAGGCGTTATCCATAAAAATCAGAAGATATCTCTTATGGATATGATCCACTAGTTCTTTCTTTTTGGCTGCGTTGGGTCTTCGTTGCTGCGCGCGGGCTTTCTCTAGTTGTGGCGAGCGGGGGCTACTCTTTGTTGTGGTGCGCGGGCTTCTCATTGTGGTGGCTTCTCTTGTTGCGGAGCACGGGCTCTAGGCACGCGGGCTTCAGTAGTTGCAGCACGCAGGCTCAGTAGTTGTGGCTCGCGGGCTGTAGAGCGCAGGCTCAGTAGCTGTGGCGCACGGGCTTAGTTGCTCCGCGGCATGTGGGATCTTCCCAGACCAGGGCTCGAACCCGTGTTCGCTGCATTGGCAGGCGGATTCTTAACCACTGCGCCACCAGGGAAACCCCACTAGTTGTTAAATTATAGGAAAGTCAGTGTCACTTTGCAAAGGCTCTGGTTAGGCCACAACTAACGCTAAAAGGAACTAAGACGTCTCAACTTACATTTGCTAAAATTTCCTTTCAGGGAGGTGGAGATGTTTTCCAGTTCCATTAGGGTCCTCCTTATTCCAGGACCTACATAATTCCTGCTGTCGGAAAAAATCCACTGCACCAAAGAAAATTATTCCCCATGTTGATTTTTCTGATGAAAACGCAAAGGAGTCTGGAAAGGCACTTGACAAGCTCTTCTCTTCAGAACAGCAGGCTTCCATCTTGCATGTGTTGAATACAGCGTCTAATAAAGAACTTGAAGCTTTCACATTACTTCGTGGAAAAAAGTCCCTCAGTATTGTAGAGCAC
Source organism: Mesoplodon densirostris (assembly GCF_025265405.1). Lineage (NCBI taxonomy): Eukaryota > Metazoa > Chordata > Mammalia > Artiodactyla > Ziphiidae > Mesoplodon > Mesoplodon densirostris. Next base: position 52,794,421 of record NC_082678.1, on the reverse strand, counting down.
AGAGAAAAGTTTGGGCCATTTCAGAATTTGGAGAGTTTAATGAATGTGCCCTTGTTCCAGTATAAAACCACCATTCAAGTTTGTAACTCCATTCTTAATCCAGAGACTGGAGGGAAAAAAAGGAAGTTACAGGAAAATCGGCTCTTGAGGAAGCTCATCAAACCAGAAATAGGAAGAGAGAGACTTAAGGTATACTTTTTTTTTCTTAATGCGTCTTATACTGCCTAAATATTTGAGAACCAAAGCACTATTCTGAGCACCAAGATGGGGTTCTTCAGGCAGATTATAGTTTAGTTGGTGGGCCCAGAGATACACATATAAATAGATAATCTATTATATGGTTATTCTCAAAGAATGAGATGTACAGGTAGTAAATTGGCAATTTAGAGGAGAGAACTGTGGGTTGGGGAATGTTTACTAGGAGAACTCAGCCTGGATCACGGAGAGTGAACTAGACTAGCAGGAAGAGGAAGGCATTCTAGGAAGAAAGGACAGTTGATGTAGAGAAGTAGGTCTGGGCAAGACTTATTTAGGAGGAATGTTAAGAAGATATATGGCTGTTTTCCTAGGCTCCTCCTTCATCTCACATATTAGTTCTACTCCTATTACTTGTTTCTTGTGCTTCTTCACTGTGACCTAGATTCTTAGTACTTTGTCATGCAACAGGTACCTAACACAAATCCCCACCTCTAGTCTAGACGCCTCCCGTCCACCTTCCACACAGCTGTCCATGTTCTTTCTGAAATGTGTATCTCATGTTACACCTGAATGTTATAGGCTTTGGTGGCTCCCTGTAGCTCTCAGGATAAAGGAAGTTACTTTTTGCAGAAATGTGCCTACCCCTCTGCCCTTTTCCCACTTGCACTCTTTATTCACTGCCTGAGTGAGAGGTGTCAGCCTGTATTTGCAGACATCTGGGTGAAATAACTCCCCGTTTACCATTTTACTCATTCTCCTAGTTCTCCAATAAGTCTTCCTGACCATTTCTCCTCTCTACAGTGTAACTTGTATGGTGGCATTTCTTATAATATATGGTTATGTCCCTTGTTTCCCAGTATCTAGCACATTCCCCAGAAACATTTGCATATTTGAATGCCTACTTTGAGCTAGGTGCTGAGAACAAGTAAAAGTTCTGTTCAACAAGTAAAAGACTGCTACTGGTTACCTTTTTTTTCCTTTTTTTTGCGTTACACGGGCCTCTCACTGTTGTGGCCTCTCCCATTGCGGAGCACAGGCTTCGGACGCGGAGGCCCAGCGGCCATGGCTCACGGGCCTAGCCGCTCCGCGGCATGTGGGATCTTCCCGGACCGGGGCACGAACCCGTGACCCCTGCATCGGCAGGCGGACTCTCAACCACTGCGCCACCAGGGAAGCCCTGGTTACCTTTTAATAATAATTACTCTTTAACAATTCTTAGTTCATAAACTGTAAATATATTTCTATTAATAAACTAATTTGGATTTCTGAGTTTGTATCTTAAATTTTATATCTGTTAAAATGTTTACACTTGTAATTAAACCAGCCTTTTTTGTTTTAGGCAATTAATAGTATTGTATCCATTGTTTCTGGTACTCGAAGAATTGCCTGGGCTCACCTTGATCGTAAATTGGCAGTGCTGGACTGGCAGCAAACTGAATACTGCCGATTGATGAAAGGAACATACCTATCATCTGTCTATTTAGAAGAGGTAAGGCAGTTACACCTCCAAATCCCTACCTGCTAGAGCTCATTGTGTAGTATTTTAGTCCTAAAAGGAATGAAATAAGATAGTAAGGATGGATTTTCTTTTGGTACTTATTATTCACCCATTCCTATGTTTTCCATCACTTATGATTTTTTAACAATTGAATCATTTATTTCAAGAAATGCCTTATGAATCAAAGGCAGATCCTGAGAAAATCAGTGGTAAAGTTTATTACTCTAAATGTTAAGAAACTTCATTACCATATTTATAAAGCTTATTCTTCAAACACTATTACTTATTGTCTCATTTAGTCTTCAAAACCTGGTGAGATGGGCAATAATGATCATCCTGATTATATCTATGAAAACTGGTTCAATCAAGTATATGATGTGATTAGTCAGTTGCAGAGGTGACTGATTCTAGGCTAGTTATTCCAACCCTATACTCTACCCTAGAATTTTTTAAAAGCTAAATAAGACAATTTTGTCTAATCTTAAAGCCAATATAGTTTTTAGGAATTATGAAGCCCACTGTACAGATGAAGAAACTAGTAATTAGGAGGATTTACTGACTTGTCTTAGCTCAGCTTGTTCCTACTAGAAAGAACTTGGCTGGCCTGACCCCTTCAGAAAATGCTTTTTCAATTACTTCAAAATTGTCAATAGCAATATTATGTAAGTTATATATTTAAAAAATAGAAGTGGGACAGAGAGGGGGCCCAAACAATAAAGCTTAATGAATTATTTCTGTTCACTTATTTTATCTTCCCTCCTTCCCCCCCCCCCAAAAAAAAAAAGGTTTCTTCAGTTATTTCAAAGATGCCTAAAGCCGACTTCTATGTCCTGGAGAAAACAGGACCTTCATTTCAGAACTCATCTCTGTTTCCTATACTATTACATTTTCATATCATGGAAGCCATGCTGTATGCCTTGCTGAATACAACTTTTACCCAGGATGGCCATCATCAGGTGCTGAGCATGAACCGAAATGCAGTGGGGAAGCACTTTGAACTGATGATTGGTGACACGCGGACTAGTGGAAAAGAGGTAGTGAAGCAGCTCCTCTCAGAGTCTGTACTGAAAGAAGAGCCTCGGGTATTCTTCCCACCAGATAAGATAGTCCGCTACAGACAGATGTTTTCATCTACTGAACAATACAGGGTAGAAGAGTTATATGATTCATTATTACAAGCTATTGCCTTCTATGAATTGGCAGTTTTTAATACTGAATCTTAAAATTCTGAGGTTAGTATGTTACATGTTCTTAATATCATATTAATTTATATTTATTAGGTCTGAAGTTTTAAAACCAACTGTTTCGAACATCCGTGTTAATGGAGAAGAAAACATAAGTTTGACTGTATTTAGATGTTTCAAGTCAGACTTTTGGCTACTGAATGGTTTACACAATAATAAACCAAGGCTAAATCAATAAATGAGATTCTGTGCCTTTTGGGTTTAAGCATTAAAAAATAAGATGTTCCCTAAACATCCAAAACAAGAAACAAAGTTATCTTCCTTGAAAGGCAAATGCCATCTATACTAAAGGATTTGCATTATTATCATACTGTTAAAATAGGGAATAATGAATTTTCTGGATGGTGCTCATCATGGGAATAAAGCTAAATATAACTGACAACACAGCTTGTAGAATCCTCTTCTTACTCTGAAAGTACAATGTGGTTTGATGCACTGCCTCCAGAAGGGAGTTTTCATCAGCTCAATCTATTAAGCCCCAAACAAACAAGCTTTGTTTAATAGGCTTTTTTTTTGGCTGCACCACGCAGCATGGAGGATCTTAGTTCCCCAACCAGGGATCGAACCTGTACTCGCTACAGTGGAAGTGTGGAGTCTTAACCACTGAACTGCCAGGGAAGCCCAATAGGCTCATTTTTAAACTTTGAAAATTTTTTTTTTTTTTTGGCTGCACTGGGTATTTGTTACTGCACGTGGGCTTTTCTCTAGTTGCGGCGAGCAGGGGCTACTCTTCGTTGTGGTGCGCGGGCTTCTCATTGTGGTGGCTTCTCTTGTTGCGGAGCACGGGCTCTAGGTGTGCAGCCTTCAGTAGTTGTGGCACACGGGCTCTAGAGCGCAGGCTCTGGAGCTGTGGCACACGGGCTTAGCTGCTCCGCGGCGTGTGGGATCTTCCCGGACCAGGGCTCGAACCCGTGTCCCCTGCATTGGCAGGCGGATTCTTAACCACTGCGCCACCAGGGAAGCCCTAAGCTTTGAAATATTTTACTTAACAGACCACCTTTTGAGAAAAGTAGCACTTTTTTCCCCACATCTCTCCATTTCCATTAGATTTGCCTTAGTTCAGGCCCTCATTATATCTCACCTATACTGAACCCAAGTCTCTCTGATGTCAAAGCATTAAGTCTTTTCTTTCCTTTAATCTAAAAGTGAAGTATACTTGTTGGGAAAAAAAATTCAAATAATCAGAAATCTATAAAATACATGGAAGTCCTCCCTTCCAGCACCTCCAACTCCCTAGGCAGTTTGATGTACACTCTAGACTTGTGGCCGTGCACAAGTAAATCTCTACATATGTGACTGTGTATGTGAGCGTCTCCACCTTGGAACTGTTGTAGATACCTCCGAGTACACATCTGAACTCATTCTCTTTCCCCCAGGCCACCTCAGTTGCCTTTGTTTTACACTTTAGTGAACAGCTTCACCAACCGTTCAAATTGTTCATGCCAGATGTGTGGCATTCTACTTCTCAACATTTCTAGAAATAGCTGTAGTGAAATGTGTCCAAATTAGACATTTATAGGATAAGATGCTAAGTACTGAAGAGTCATCAAAATTCGGTTACTGGGCTTCCCTGGTGGCGCAGTGGTTGAGAGTCCGCCTGCCGATGCAGGGGACACGGGTTCGTGCCCCGGTCCGGGAAGATCCCACATGCCATGGAGCGGCTGGGCCCGTGAGCCATGGCCGCTGAGCCTGCACGTCTGGAGCCTGTGCTCCGCAACGGGGGAGGCCACGGCAGTGAGAGGCCCACGTACCGCAAAAAAAAAGAAAGAAAGAAAGAAAAAAAAAAAAAAAAAAAAAAAACCAAACCAACAAAAAAACCCAAAATTCGGTTACTTTTTTTTTTTTTTTTTTTTTTTTTGCGGTATGTGGGCCTCTCACTGTTCTGGCCTCTCCCATTGTGGAGCACAGGCTCCGGACGCGCAGGCTCAGCGGCCATGGCTCACAGGCCCAGACGCTCCGCGGCATGTGGGATCTTCCCGGACCGGGGCACGAACCCATGTCCCCTGCATCGGCAGGCGGACTCTCAACCACTGCGCCACCAGGGAAGCCCAAAATTTGGTTACTTTTATCACAAAAGTAAATCTTAAGTCTTAGAGGAACCTTTAAGAATTGAGAAAATATTTCCCAAAATTATGCTTAACCTTAAAAAAAAAAGATTAAATGTGTCCCTATTAGGGAGGAAAATACCCCCATTATTTCTTGGTTTTTGATCATTTAAATCCAATTCTTTGGAGTTATTTTACTTTGGTTCCTCAATTGATGAGGATTATCCGAATTTTCTAATAATTAAAGACCAAATTAACTGGTAAATGCTCTACAGGTAGTGGACTTTTGCATTCAGTAGAAAATAATAAATCCATATACTTAAAAAAATGCCTTAGATGTTATTCTTTCTTTTGTACAAGGACAAAACCTGTAAGATATAGACTATATTCAAGCCTATACAATATCCGTATTTACCCAGATGATTACATCTGGAACTCTCTAAACATTGCAGTCTTTTAGCTTTAGCCTTTAATTAAATCAGTGTACTATCAATACAAGAAAAGGTAGGTTGAACAAATAAGAGGTAAAAACATTTTGTACCCAGGTATACATCTATTTTTCAACTGTACAAAATTAGGATACTTACCTTTTGAAGTGAAAATTAATTCACCAGATAATGTAACTGAATATTAAGCTAATATATAATATAAACAATTGAAATAGGAAATTATTTTCAGATACATCTGATTGCAAAAATGATTTTAAGTGAAATGTGGTATTTTAAAATCTTGTAATTAAAAATATATACCTTCTCCAAAAATATAACCTTAAGTCAAAATGGCTATCATGTAGAAATCCTAGGGTAGAATCCTTTATTACAGTTTCAGTGAATAGCAGTTTGTCCAAAATATTTATATTATCATTAATATCTTTATGAAATAAAACATCAATGATATAAAAATACAAGAAAAATGTACAAATGATTTGCGTTGTCAAAATATACAAGATATCACATTTGTATGGTTACTAAAAAAGATTTATGAAACCTGAAGTTCGTAATCTTGATTTCACCTTGTCAGCGTTCAGTGATTCACATGGTAAAATATGCTGGATGAGTACACTAAAAATAATTTTATCAGGAAGATCTTACTTTTTGAAATTTCTTTCCTTAGAAGTTTGCTTATGTATTATACATGCTATTTTGTCCTTTGGATTGTGTAAACTTATTTTTAAAAAAGATTATCACCTAGGTGATTCACATTCACAGCATGGATTAAGGGTCACCAGAAGGGGAAAAATTATGGATTAGTTTAGCACTGAAGCACCTTTAGAAATATTCAGTGAACTCTACCTTCTAGAAACAGCTCACACACATACAAAAATACTCCAATGCTAAATCAGATAATACCAAAAAATTCAAAAAACCCCCACCACTACAATTATAAATACAATTTGTAACTCCAATCTTTTCATTTTAAATATTTACACACTAATAAGAAATATACAAATAGACTGTTTTAAATGTACATTAAGAGAAATAAACTCTTCCATGAAAATCACTATAAAAATGTCTCTTGGGCTTCCCTGGTGGCGCAGTGGTTGAGAGTCCGCCTGCCGATGATCCCACGTGCCGCGGAGCGGCTGGGCCCGTGAGCCATGGCCGCTGAGCCTGCGCGTCCGGAGCCTGTGCTCCGCAACGGGGGAGGCCGCAAGTGAGAAGCCCGCGTATCGCAAAAAAAAAAAAAAAAAAAAAAGTCTCTTAAGGACCATGTAAGAATCTGTACAAGGCACCGTACATGTAGGATATTAAGGGAAGCCAGCTGCCAAGGTGTTCATAGTGTCTTTTGAAATGTTAAGGTGAATTCCTTCAAGATAGTGCAGGAATCTGTCAAAATTACAAGGAAAAACACTTTAATAGTAATAGTTCCATCAGATGAGAATATTTATTAATCTTGAAATAGTTATGTAACATGTTTTTATAGAAACTACCTTCTTTTACTTTTTCCTTGTTCTTTTAGCTTCTCAGTCTTACAAATGTTTCGAAGAGTTGGCAAGTATTCTACTATACTAGCTTGTCTGTTACCCAGGTTCGGAAGAGATCGGCTAGAAAACACACTTTTGATGACTGCTATCCTCTTCCAAGCACTGCTGTAAATTAAAAGTAATGCATTATTTTTTGATTTTTAATGCCCAATAAAAATGCAACAATCCCCAAACCAGCTGCTGGTCTCTGCTTCTCCTTGCTTCTGGTCTAGACTAGATTAACTGTATTCCAGATTCATCTCCTATATCATTTTCAACACATCAATCACTCCCATACTGAAAAGACTTTAATGGCTACCTGCTCTCTGCACACCAAATCCAGACCCCTTCCCTGTTATCCAAGAGTCTCCCAAATCTAACCCCCACCCCAATCTCTCAATTTTTCTTCCCAGCAATCAGGCTGGTCTCCTTAACTGTCTCATTAGAAGCTACATTATTAATATGAAGGGCTTACCATGATCAATAAAGCCCAGCATTTCAAAATTAGTAAGAGAAAGAAACTAATAATTTCCCCTTTACCATTTATTATTGAAAAATAAAAAGTAAACAGAAGTCAAGACTTACTCTAAATTAGCTGCTGACTGACTGAAGTGTACATTGTTGCGCTTTTGTGAAACATAAAAAGTAAGTTCTTTTGTTGGATCTCTTCCTACTTTCTTACAAGAATTCAGGGATGTTTCCAATGCTTTTGAAATAGTAGAAGAACATTTAGTAAAGCTGAGAGCTTCTACAGCTGCCTTTAATTCTCCAGAGCTTTGAGAAGTCCATCCATCACTACTCTCGAGACTAAACTCATCACAAAGTCCACTTTTAACCTTTCCATTTGTCCAGCCAAAATCATTTTTACCAAATTCCCTATGTTCCCTTACATCAGTTAAAAGGGCATCTAGGAAGGACATGTTATCCACGAACTCAGTGAGAGAATTTAAACCGTGAGAAACAAGGACCGAATATTTTTTTTCTGCTGGTGTTTTAGGAGAACGAGGAATAGATTCAAAGTTTGACTCTAGACATTTGTTTAGTTTATTTGTCTCTGGATTGCTTTCTTTATCTCTGGCTTTGCTTTCTTCTGAATTTGGAGAAGATGCAGAGGAAAGCCTAATAAATTCATCAGAAAAGTCCAATTCGGTGTCAAATAAGTCACTATCATGTAAAATTACCATCTTTTTCTTATGTTTCTTTTTTTGTGACTTTTTCAATGGCTTCTCTCCTTCAGAAAGTTTCCTAGCAAGACATTTCATATTTTTTGTTGCTGCATTGGTGTCCACACTTACTGACGAACCAGAAAAGTTTTCTGTTTCTGGAATGATGTTAACAGGTAGTGGTAGAATGAACTCAAGATTACTATATAAGAAATCTACATTCCTCATTTGGAATTCTGTAAGAAGCTGGATGAGCTTATGCCATTCTTCCTTTGTTCTGATTTTGTGCTGAAAAACAATATTGAGTAAAGAAATGTCATAACAGTACATAGTCTGAACATTTTTCTACCCATATGAATATAGTGTCATTCCTATCTATCTTCAAAGTAATGAGTCGCTAACCCTCATAATTTTATTAACCTACACTTCCCTAATACATCAAATAGCATCATGAGTCTAAAAGATTAATTTAGACTGTTAATTAAAAAAATTAAATTCTCTAATAGTACATACCCTAATTCAATAATTAGAAGCTCATTTGCTTAAAAACTACTGTTTTGAAACTGTCTTTTTTTATCTGAAATATTTCTAAGTTCTATTCTAAATTCTATAATATGAATTTAGAGCAATGCCTATGCACCATTTGTCAAAGTGGTACAATGTGTTAAAATCAGAAATCTGAAGCCTGTAAAAATTACTGGTAAATTTAAGTTAACCTTAAGATTCAAAAGAAAGTGTTGGGAAGATAAAAAAGAACATAAATTTACTAGACATTGAAAATACCTTCAAAAATGAAAATAAGTCTTCAGATGGGGAAAAAATGTTCTTAAGGCCAAACAAGGTCTCAGCACAGCCAATGTCACATTTGGGAAGGTCTGTTGGATTCCTTTTAGTATTTTTAGCATTATTTTTGGAATCAGGGTCATCTTCAGAGCAAACAAGTGGTACATTTCTGCTATTTCCTCCTACAAAATTAGTAAAAGAAAACCTTAGCTATCCATATTTTTATCAAATTGTAGCAAGTAATTATTTAAAATCCAAGATCCTTTGGCATTTAAAAAAAATAAATTTATTTATTTATCTATTTATTTTTGACTGTGTTGGGTCTTTGCTGCGGGCAGGCCCTCTCTAGTTGCAGCCAGCGGGGGCCACTCTTAGTTGCAATGCATGGGCCTCTCACCGTCGTGGCCTCTCCTGTTGCAGAGCACGGGCTGCAGAGCGCAGGCACAGGCTTAGTGGCTATGCAGCATGAGGGATCTTCCCGGGTCAGGGACTGAACCCACGTCCCCTGCATTGGCAGGAGGATTCTTGACCACTGCACCACCAGGGAAGTCCCCTTTGGCATTTTTTGGACCTAATCCTCATTTTGTTATTCTCCCCGTGTGTATCTAATTCATAAAGCATACAATACAAACATGATTTCTACATAGGTTAAGTGGGGCTGGGGTGTGGGGTGGGCTTACAAAACAATCCAACAGCAAAAAGGGCAAGGACTGAACAGGCAAGTCACAGAAGAAACACAAATATCAAAAAAACTCATAAAAAGATGTACAATTTTACCAGTGATCATGGAAGTGGAAATTAAAATAAGATACCCCTCATTTTTCACCTTCTAAATTGACAAAATTAAAAAATATATTCACTGCATACTTTAACAACAAAGTGAAGATGACTTAAATGTCACCTAGTAGGTAATGGTTAATTAAATTACGTTACATCCACTTTATATGATGGAATAGCATGCAGCTGTGAAAAAGAGAGGGCGGGCTTCCCTGGTGGCGCAGTGGTTGAGCGTCCGCCTGCCGATGCAGGGGACACGGGTTTGTGCCCCGGTCTGGGAAGATCCCACATGCCGTGGAGCGGCTGGGCCCGTGAGCCATGGCCGCTGAGCCTGCGCGTCCAGAGCCTGTGCTCCGCAATGGGAGAGGCCACGGCAGTGAGAGGCCCGTGTACCGCAAAAAAAAAAAAAAAAAAAAAAAAAAAAAGAGAGGGCTAGAACTATACGTACTGACAATAAATTGTGAGGTAAGAAAAAGCAAATTGTTTAACAATACACATAGTATTGTTTAATTTTGCTAAATAAGTAGGTAGCAATATTTGTATATGCATAGATAAAGGTCTAACAGTAGCTACCTTTAAGAAGTGGGGCAAGATCTTTTACTTTTTACATTATATACTTCCGTATTGTTTGATTTCCAATGAGTGTGTATCTTTTTTTTAAGACAGGAATGAAATGAATTTAAGATCTTCAAGAAAAGAAATAATGCTGGGCCTCCCTGGTGGCGCAGGTGGTTGGGAGTCCGCCTGCCGATGCAGGGGATACGGGTTCGTACCCAGGTCTGGGAGGATCCCATATGCCGCGGGGCGGCTGGGCCCGTGAGCCATGGCCGCTGAGCCATGGCCGCTGAGCCTGCGCGTCCGGAGCCTGCGCGTCCGGAGCCTGTGCTCCGCGACGGGGGAGGCCACAACAGTGAGAGGCCCGCATACCGCAAAAAAAAAAAAAAAAAAAAAAAAAAAAAAAAAAAAAAAAAAAAAAAAGAAATAATGCTCAAGTTCTTGGTATTACATTTTTTTTTTTTTTTTTTTTTTTTTTTTGCGGTATGCGGGCCTCTCACTGTTGTGGCCTCCCCCGTTGCGGAGCACAGGCTCCGGACGCGCAGGCTCCGGATGCGCAGGCTCAGCGGCCATGGCTCACGGGCCCAGCCGCTCCGCGGCATATGGGATCCTCCCAGACCGGGGCACGAACCCGTATCCCCTGCATCGGCAGGCGGACTCTCAACCACTTGCGCCACCAGGGAGGCCCCTTGGTATTACATTTTATAACCAGTAATATGGTGATAGTTACTAACTATTTTGTTTAAAATAGGATATTTTCCATGTCTTATTTATCATATTTACTTCTAAGAAATAGTTAAAACTGCCAGCTTAAATTGAATTAAATACTTTGAGAAAGAATAAGATATTAGGGCTTTCCTAGTGGCACAGTGGTTGAGAATCTGCCAGCCAATGCAAGGGACACGGGTTCGAGCCCTGGTCTGGGAAGATCCCACATGGCGCGGAGCAACTGGGCCCGTGAGCCACAGCTACTGAGCCTGCGCGTCTGGAGCCTGTGCTCCGCAACAAGAGAGGCCGCGACAGTGAGAGGCCTGCGCGCTGCGATGAAGAGTGGCCCCCACTCGCCACAACTAGAGAAAGCCCTCGCACAGAAATGAAGACCCAACACAGTCAAATAAATAAATAAATAAATAAAATTTTAAAAAGAATAAGATACTAAATTTTGAACTAATCAGAAAACCAATAGGGGATTAATATTACAGAACTTCACCTTTTTTTAAATTAAATATTTGTATATTTCCCAGAGCAGGATCTGTAACTACAGAACTGTGACTATGGAGCATGGAAACCACAAACTATGAACTTCTTCAGGGAAGGAACCATGTCTTATTCATATAAACACAGGACCTGGCATGGAGAAAGTCCTCAGTAAATGTCTGTGACTTGAATTAGGTAACAATGACTGAAGATTGATAAGAAATAAAATAAAGCATTTCTGAAATAATAGAGTTCTTAGGAAAGAGAGAATTACAGGCTATTAAGGAAGCTGAAAAGGAACTTACAATACAGTCATCTAAAAATAATTTACATATGGAAAAATTACCAATACTTATTTTTTTAATAAATGAAAAAGAAAGTTGCTAAATAATATAATTCTATTTGTTTATAAGCAACTATGTTTATAAATGTACAAGTAACCATTTGTTCCAGGTTCAGTTTAATTGTATTTACCCACATTTAATGCTTACAAAACTTTTCATCAACTAAGTTGATGTATGTATGTTTCTTTTAATATTAACATGATACCTCAATGCTCAAAATTTTTATAATCTTTCAAATGTTTTGGTACAGCATATATTTTAATATAGGATCCCATTACAGAAATTTCTTTTACAACAAATCAACTTACGACAAAAAGATAATGGCCTTTCTTCTAAAAATCCACCTCCACTTCTAATCCAGAATTGTAAGTAAAGGATACTTTTTCTGATGTCACAAGTATTTGCAGTTAGCAATGTTACAAAATCTTTTACATCGGTTCTAAAATTCTCAGTCAAGCAGATCATCTGTAGGTAGCTGGCAACATTTAGCTGAGAGAGAGAGAGACAGGAGGGGAGAGGTGGGGGTAGGAGGGAGAGAGACACAGGAAAAAAACATGGTCAACTGCAGAGTTAACAGAAATACATCAATAACATATCAAAAAGCAAGCCAAATTTTGCTAAGATTCACAATATCTTAAGCTCTTATTGAGAATGATTGATCTAGAAAAATGTAAAGGAATATGGTACCAAATTAGAAGCATTTACATAAACTTCTTTTATTAACTGTACATAGTCTGAGACAGCAAGGAAAATTTTATGGGCGATTCTCCAACCTGAATCCTGAAGGCAATTTTATTAAACCTTAAGAAAATCCCTTAGGGGGCTTCCCTGGTGGCAAAGTGATTGAGAATCTGCCTGCCAATGCAGGGGACACGGGTTCGAGCCCTGGTCTGGAAAGAATCCACATGCCGCGGAGCAACTGGGCCCATGAGCCACAACTACTGAACCTGCGCGTCTGGAGCCCGTGCTCCACAACAAGAGAGATCGCAATAGTGAGAGGCCCGCGCACCGCGATGAAGAGCGGCCCCCGCTCGCTGCAACTAGAGAAAGCCCTCGCACAGAAATGAAGACCCAACACAGCCATAAATGAATGAATGAATGAATGAATGAATAAATAAAAGAATAGTGGTTATCGCCGGTGGAGAGGGCAGTGCTGACTAAAAACGACCCAAGGGAACTTTTGGAGGTGATGGAAATGTTCTATATTTTGATCTGGGTGATGGTTACATGGATGTTTATCTCTGTTCACATTTTTCAATTTGTATACTTAAGTGTATTTTTAACTATATGCAAATTTCACCTCAGTAAAGCACTGGTTACTATGAAAAAGACCTAATGAACACTGGAGTCTAGTAAAAATTTGAATACATGAATTTTGAAAAAGATATTTTTTAAAGTAAAAAAAAGATAATCAGAAGTCTCCTAAAATGCAGAAATTTTAACATACCCCTTAGTAACCACATTTAAAAATTATAACTAAATTTTATAATAAATCACCTTTTATATAATTGTGATATATAATTTATGCTGTTCAAAATTAAAAACTTACCAGTGAAGGAGTGTTAAAATTAATTTCTTCAAAGCAGCCATCAAACATTAAACTAAATGTTGGATCTATAGGGAAATAACATATTTTTTAAACATTAAGACCACTAAGGTACTTTCTCTTGTCATACTTTTCTATGAAAGTATTCTATATTTCATCAGTAATGAAAATAAAATATGCAAATTATAAATCATTAAGGAATTGAACTTCCATCTTGACTTTTTAATTAAACTACCATCTCACTTGGGATTAATATGATTTTTATCAATATTTTTAGAGTACAATCATTAACTATCAAACGGGCTATTAATTTCTAAGTAGAGTCTAACACAAACCCATAGCAGAGATATTCTACTCAATATTTGCAATGACAAATATTAGAGAAGAATGTTATAAAACAATATATAGGGAATTCCCTGGTGGTCCAGTGGTTAAGACTCCACACTCCCAATGCCCAGGTTTGATCCCTGGTCAGGGAACTAGATCCCACATGCCGCAACTAAAGATCCCGCACTTGGTAATGAAGATCCCGTGTGCAGCAACAAAGACCCCATGCAGCCAAAAATAATTTAAAAAAGATCTAGAAGCCTCATCGCTTTAGGGAAAAAAACAGACTTAATTTACCAGCAGACTTCAAAAGGAACATATCTAACTAAAATTAGAAGCTTTCCCCAAATATTTTAACCAAAAGTAATTAATTGTAAAACCACTGGTTACCTACCACTTGTCGTAAGGATTACAGGTCTTTTCGTGGTTGCCATGAATGTTTTGATTGCATTCAAAAACCCAGCATCTTCTTCGAAAATGACATCAACCTAAGAACAAATGGTTATTAGAATATTAATACAGTAACAATATACTTATTGGATATCAGTTATGTATACACAGTAGATACACTATATGTCTATTAGAGACAGAATTTATGAATTTGTGAACAGTGTGACTTCACACCATGCCGAAAGCTTACAACGTTTTATACTATTAAAAGGGTAAAAAAAGTATCAAACATTAAAAACAAAAAAATGCAGTCACCTATAATTGGATAAGTATGGGTCAGAATAATTTCTACAAACACTAAGCAGTAACTGAATTGCATTAATCATGTTCCTAAAAAATTCTTCTATGGCTGACAGTTTCATTCACTTTAATTTCAAATAGATACAATTATTCCTGACCTTCTTGGCTATTTTACAGTCCTTTATAGTAAAACATACAGTAATCTTTAGAATAAGTTTTTATCAGGAGGTATCACAAATGTATACCTCTGTAAGCCTACCTCCTCAAACAGAATGAGAGATGTTGCATTTTTCCTGTTGGGTTCCTCAGCCCCAAACTCTTTGACATTTTTATTAGTTGTGTTTGTAGATTTAGTCTGAATAACTGGTTTCTGTTCAAAAGAATTTTTGATTCCTGCATAAATAAAACATTAATATTTTAGATAAAATCAACTTTTAACACTGGATTTTTCCACAGAATAAACTCAAACTGAAATCCATGATCAAAACTGAAACAAAGTATCAATACTCCTATATATACGACCTTCAGTGTAACTGAGGTTTAATAAATAGCAATAGGAACTCATGAACTATGATAATATTTTTATGTTATCAGGGCCTCTGTTAATTTAGTATCTTACCTTTATTATTTTCCAGAAGTGCTCCTATTTGTTCATTATTTTTTGGCTTACAAGACACTTTAAAATAATTTGCCAAAGTTCTAGGTGGAAGTACTCGCTTTGGTCCACTACTTTGTGGTGATGGTGGAGGAAGTTTTCTTGGTGATGTAACAACCTTCTTGGGGGAGCTTAATTTTTCTGCCAAAAACAAATTGCACTTAAAGACAAATATTCTAAAAATTAAACAGATGGCAAGATTGAGTTATCCACAGTATATTTCTACCCTTACCAGTTAAAAAGCAAAGGTATAAAAATTCTTTTTCATTCTTATATTCTCTTTACAGTCAAATATTACTGTATTGTTAGTTATTCTACCAGTAGAGAAGGCAAAACCAATCATTTGGAAAAGATACTCTTTTCCAAGAAACATATATTCTTGAAGCAAAAATCTTCATAATCCCTTAATTCACTCTGTCTACATCTGCTTGAGGTCAGAAGAGGCTGGAGAAAAAGTGATATCAGTACATACTGAGCACATTACAGACTTTCCTGTGTAACTTCAATTTAGCCCACAGTAAACTGATATTGCAAGCAAACGATATGTTTTTCTAGATATGCTATGAAAGATGGATACAAAGTTAAAAAACAAATGGCTGATGTCTACCCTTCAGAAGCCCAACAGTGGCCTGGCATTTATTCCAGAGTGTGTCCTTTGCTCCTCTCTAAGTACCCTCATTCAGCCTTTACAAGTGCTAGTTATTATCATACGGACTCAGAGCAGGATCTTCTTTATGTACCAGCATATGTGCACCATTCCATGACTGTGTCCTATTCTTTTTTTGTACCCTCATCTCCAGAGATCTTGTCATAGACCTTGCATATCACAGGTGTTCGGAAAACTTAGTGAAAATTTTGAGCTTGAAAAAAAATTATAGATATCACTATCATGTCATAAAAATAGAGCATTTTAGGGACTTCCCTGGTGGTGCAGTGGTTAAGACTCCAAGCTCCCAACGCAGGGGGCCAGGGTTCGATCACTGGTCTGGGAACTAGATCCCACGTGCATGCCACAACTAAGAGTTCACATGCCACAACAAAGGAGCCTGCAAGCCGCAACTAAGACCCAACGCGACCAAATAAATAAATAAAATTGTTTTTAAAAAATAGGGCATTTTGGGCCTCCCTGGTGGCGCAAGTGGTTGAGAGTCCGCCTGCCGATGCAGGGGATACGGGTTCGTGCCCCGGTCTGGGAGGATCCCATGTGCCGCGGAGCAGCTGGGCCCGTGAGCCATGGCCGCTGAGCCTGCGCGTCCGGAGCCTGTGCTCCACAACGGGAGAGGCCACAACAGTGAGAGGCCCCCGTACCACAAAAAAAAGAAAAAAAAAAAAAATAGGGCATTTTAACACCACAAGGAAAGAGGTGTAATCTTAAAAATATTTTAATATAACTAAAAGTGGGATAACCAGTCATCATGAATCTCTTGCTGTGACACCACAGGAAGCACACAGCCCTGTCTATGCGGGTAGGCCAGCACCAAAGTGGAAATGAATCTAATCAACCCCACAGATCTAACTGCCAGTTTATAAGAAATACAAGGAAGAGGAATGTGTTAACTGATACCATGAAGATATAATCAGCCAAATCTAGAATGTGAGAAATTTTATGACAAATGACCCATGTTCTTCAACAAATAAATGACATGAAAAGAAAGGGTGAGGGCCTCCCTGGTGGCGCAGTGGTTGAGAGTCCGCCTGCCGATGCAGGGGATACGGGTTCGTGCCCCGGTCTGGGAGGATCCCATATGCCGCGGAGCGGCTGGGCCCGTGAGCCATGGCCGCTGGGCCTGCGCGTCCGGAGCCTGTGCTCCGCAACGGGAGAGGCCACAACAGTGAGAGGCCCGCGTACCGCAAAAAGAAAAAAAAAAAAAAAAAGAAAGGGTGAGGGAGCTGATTAAAAGAAACTTAGGTGACGTTAATCAAATGTAAACTATGAATCTTGTTTGGATCCTGATTTGAACAAACCATTTGAAACAGAAAACTGAAATTAAACTACATATTACATCAAATTAAGGTATACAGTTAATTTTGTTAGGTCTGATTATGATATTGTGGCTATGCTTTTAAAAAAGTCCTTATCAGTTAGAGCTACAATGAATGGCAAAATTCTAATTATTGGGACTTCACCGGTGGCGCAGTGGTTAAGAATCAGCCTGCCAAGGCAGGGGACATGGGTTCGAGCCCTGGTCGGGGAAGATCCCACATGCCGTGGAGCAACTAAGCCCGTGCGCCACAACTACTGAGCCTGCGCTCTAGAGCCTGAGAGCCACAACTACGGAAGCCCATGGGCCTAGAGCCCGTGCTCCACAACAAGAGAAGCCACCACAATGAGAAGCCCGCGCACCATGATGAAGAGTAGCCCCTGCGCACCGCAACTAGAGAAAGCCTGCACGCAGCAACAAAGACCCAATGCAGCCAAAAATAAATAAATAAAATAAATAAATTTATTAAAAAAAATACTAATTATTAAAATTCTTTTCTTAGATTTTAATTTTTTAAACATTACAACTTCAGGAAAATAATTTACTTACTTGGTGACTTGCCTATGTTGTAGCTATTAAAAAAACAGGGTTTTTGTGAGTTTACACCTTGCTTGTCTACTTGATGGGACTGAGTAGCTTCCTTTAGCTGAGACAGAATTTGTCTACCACTGCGCTGAGAAGAGGCATTCACTTCAAATATCTAAAAGAAGAATTTATGAAAAAATGGCAGAATGGTTTATGTTTCCTTTTGTTTCAAGGGTAATTATTACATTAACATTTGTCCACTAACCTTAAATCCAAGCTCCTGAGCACAAGCATATACCGCAGCAGTTTTCCCCACTCCTGTTGGCCCTGTTATAAGAACAGTATTGCAAAGACGATTCTCTTCTTCATCATCTGAACTGCCTTTAAAGTCTATGCTGTCCAATGGATCTGAAAAATCATTCAAATGCACATAAAACAATCACTTAGGCGTCAATTCTGTCTCACCAAACCCAATGACCAAATCCCACAAACTTCTTGCTAATAAATGTTGGAAATTCAATGTACGAAAACTAAAAAACCAAATATAAAATATCAAACAAGCAGCTTTATAAAAATTTTCAGCTAATCTAATTCTAAAAATGTTCAGTGAAATGGAAAAAAATGACTCAGAATACCTTCCTGTTTCTCATCTCTTTTTCCCTTCAAATTCTGTCCTTCTTCCAATTCAGCTCTTCTTTTCCAGTCTTTCAACCAACTACCACAAGAAAATGTATGTTAATAAAAATAATTCACAGAATATAGATAGCTCTTAGATGATACGTTAAAATGATTGTCAGGGGAAGTGATGGTATATTGCTAGTTTTTAAGAACTCCATAACATTTTTGAATCACCTATATAGTAAAATAATTTTACATGGACATTGATATTTTAAAATGAAGTAATTTTTGTCTAAATACTCAAGACAATATGTGCAAGGATATTCACTGCAACACTGTTTATAGTAGCCTCCAAAAGGAAAAACCTAAAAATACATCACATATGGTATGTATGCTCACATAAGAAATCAGTACAAAAACTGTGAAGAACTGGAGTAGATTGTATGGTGACATGAAAGATGTCTAATATATTGATACAATGCTTAGTATGAGTAGAAAGATTAAGTTCTAGTCTGGAGCTAGACTGAGTTTAAATGCCAGCTCCACCACTTTCTAGCTGTGTGACCATGGACAAATAACTCAACCTCTCTGGGCCTCATTCCTCATAAGGAACAGTATTTACCCTCTTAGGATTGTTCTAAGGATCAAATGAGCTAAGCATGATCAAGTGCTTAGAACAATGCCAATCTCAAAGATTTTATTATTATGAGTCCTAATTCCTTGTATGAAATCCTTTGGGCCAGATGAGTTTTAGAATTCAGGATTTTTCAGATATTAGAAATGTAATTTGGTACATATACCACATAGAACATAATATCCCTAGTGGGTCTGTGGCAGTACATCCATAATCACTGAATATTTCTAGTTAAAAAAATATGAACTCCTACTAAGTGGGACTGATAAAGACTATAATAAACTTTATGTATATAATAAAGTTAATAAACTTTAAATTTCCAGAACTCTTTGGAGGTGGGAATTATAGACAAAGGATTATTACCTGAATTAGTAGTAATATGATCCTATTTGTTAGGAAGAAAGGAGCAAATATATGCATTAAAATTTTTCTGGAAGGTTTTACAAGACACTTTTAATAGTCATTTACCTCTAGGGAGTAGAAACAGGAGAAAAGAGGTACATTTACTTTTCACTGAAAATTCT
Source organism: Mesoplodon densirostris (assembly GCF_025265405.1). Lineage (NCBI taxonomy): Eukaryota > Metazoa > Chordata > Mammalia > Artiodactyla > Ziphiidae > Mesoplodon > Mesoplodon densirostris. The sequence continues at coordinate 52,775,153 of NC_082678.1, read as the reverse complement.
TTTTATTTTTTTATTTTTAAGATTTTACCTTGTGATGTATTACTTTATAATTTCTAGATTTTAGTACAAATAAAATAAATAGTAAAACTAGATTCATAAACTATTTCTCAATTCTTTTACAAATTTTACCAACCTATGTAACTTTCTAATAGCTAGCTCATTGCCTATAAGTTCACCGGAGTTCTGGGGTTGATACTTTTCTGTCCAAAGCATGTCTTCAGTTCCAGAATCTAAAGCAAAAAATATATATTAAAGTATTTTGTTTCTTGGCATAAACATATATTCTTAGGCATTTACATTATTGTTTCATGTAACAATAAGTATTTGTACAAATATTTATATTTACAAATTGCCAAAAAGGCAATTTCAAAACTTAACATTATATTAAAAATTTTTCACATCAAAACCCTTCCCTCTTAAAAGCTAACCACCATAAAGTCTTATGACAATAAGATTTAAAAGTATACATTAAAAATTTTAACAATCACTCAAGAAACACAAAATATGAAAAATAATTTGTACTGTAAGAAATAATCTAAAGAACAAATGCAGCATAATTTTCATGGAACCTCTTCTTGACCACTAAAAAGATACATTAAAACATTCTAGGATGTCAGTCTGAGTAAACGGAGAGATGCTACACTCCCAATTGAGAAGAGTTAGGAAGATGCCAGTCCCCTCCAAATTAATCTACGTTGTGGTATGCATCTCCCTCTCGTTTTTTTTGGCCCCACCACATGGCATTAATCTACATTCTAATGCAAAATCAAATCCCCAGTGGAATTTGTGGGGTAAGGGAATCTATAGTTTATTTAGTGGAGTCAATGCATGAAAATAGTTTTAAAAACTGACAGATGGATGGATCTAGAGATTGTCATACTGAGGGAAGTAAGTCAGACACAGAAAGATAAATATCATATGATATTGCTTATATGTAAATCTAAAAAAAAGGGTACAAATGAACTTATTTACAAAACAGAGGTAGAGTCACAGATGTAGAAAACAAACTTATGGTTACCAGGGTAAGGGCAGGCAGGGATAAATTGGGAGATTGGGATTGACATATACACACTACTACATATAAAATAGATAACTAATAAGAACCTACTGTATAGCACAGGGAACTCTACTCAATACTGTGTAATGGCCTATCTGGGAAAAGAATCTAAAAAAAGAGTGGATATAGGTATATGTATATCTGATTCACTTTGCTGTACACCTCAAACTAACACAACATTGTAAATCAACCATGCTCCAAGAAAAATTTTTAAACGGGCTTCCCTGGTGGTGCAGTGGTTAAGAATCTGCCTGCCAATTCAGGGGACACGGGTTTGATCCCTGGCCCGGGAAGATCCCATATGCCGCGGAGCAACTAAGCCTGGCCACCCAACTACTGAGTCTGCGCTCTAGAGCCCACATGCCACAACTACTGAAGCCCGTGTGCCTAGAGCCTGTGCTCCACAGCAAGAGAAGCCACTGCAATGAGAAGCCCGCACACCACAACAAAGAGTAGCCCCCGTTCACCGCAACTAGAGAAAGCCCGTGCTCAGCAACGAAGACCCAACACAGCCAAAAATAAAAACAAATAAATTAATTAATTTTAAAAAATTAAAAAAAATTTTTTTTAATATAGAGGGGCTTCCCTGGTGGCTCAGTGGTTAAGAATCCGTCTGCCAATGCAGGAGACATGGGTTCGAGCCCTGGTCCGGGAAGATCCCACATGCCGCGGAGCAAATAAGCCTGTGTGCCACAACTACTGAGCCTGCGCTCTAGAGCCCATGAGCCACAACTGCTGAGCCCATGTGCCACAACTACTGAAGCCCGTGCGCCTAGAGCCCATGCTCCGCAACGAGAAGCCACCGCAATGAGAAGCCTGCGTGCCGCAACGAAGAGTAGTCCCTGCTCGCCTCAACTAGAGAAAGGCCACACACAGCAACGAAGATCCAACGCAGCCAAAAATAAATAATTAATTAATTTAAAAAAATACAGAGACTTGCTGTACAAATTATCAAAACATAATCTAAATGGATGAATTAATTCAATAGAATGTTTCAGAAAAGCTACGTAACCAAATGGGAATATGTCAAAAATATGTGAAACAGGTGTAAAATAATAGGTAGAGTGTGATTCTAGGTTGTTGTTTTTTTTTAAATTATTTGGCTGCACCGGGTCTTAGTTGCAGCACTCAGGATCTTCGCTGCCGTGTGCGAGATCTTCATTGCGGCACGCGGGATCTTTTTTGTAGTTGCAGCATGCAGGATCTTTAGTTGGGGCATGTGGGATTTTTAGTTGCGGCATGCGGGATCTTTAGTTGCAGCAGGCAGGATCTAGTTCCCTGACCAGGGATTGAACCCGGGTCCCCTGCATTGCGAGCGTGGCGTCTTAACCACTGGACCACCAGGGAAGTCTCCCGGTTTTTAAGAAAGCATATGTATTTAGGGAAGCACAGAAAAATCAAAGACCAAACAGCCATCTGTTAAACGTGGTTATCTGGAAGACTCTAATCAGTGAGGCTTCCACTTCTTATTTTGTTTAAATGTTGCAGTGAGCATATATTAAGAGACGGGGGAAAATGAGAAGTTAAAAACAAACAAGAAACCTCTAGGACCACAGGGAGAAAGTCTAATTCACCTGGAATAGAAGATACTTCTGATGTAGACTTGTCACCATCTATTATCAGAATATCAGAATCTTCTACGGCTTCTGTTTCCACTTTACACCTTGTACTCAAAGCTGTTCGTTTCTTCCTGGATGTTTTAGGAAATAAACCTTTGGAAGAATCTAGCTTTATCCCGCTGGAGTTGTTTCTTTTGTCAAGTTCTTCTAGTTTCCCACTTATCTTTTTTGGACTTCCTGAATACTCATTTGGTTTCTTTCTTTTGGATTTATGATTTTCCATTTCCACTCGTTTCCTTTTGGTTTCTTTTCGACTGACGTCGGGCTCTAGTTTTGGACTTCCTATTTGGGGAATTATTGAAATGCATGTGCTTATTAATCAACAAAAAACAAATTTTAATACCCAATAATCTTAATACCACTTCAAAATATCCAATAGCCTTATGTATAAAATGAAAACGCAAGAATCAAATGTGGCATACTGAAAGCAAGCTGAATATCTTGTTATTTAGATGCCTTTTGTATGGGCTATATAAACTACCTCATCTAATAAGGCTTTCCTTAAATAAATTATTAGTATTTTAACATAATTAAAGCTGTCTTTGGGTTGCCGACTCTGGAAGCTGGCAGGGGCTAACACTGTATCACACAAGTTGCTTGAATTTAATTGAACAGCTTTCCCTATCAACCATAAGCAATGTTCTCTCAGTGGTGACCACTTCCAAGAGTCAATGGCTAAGCTTAGTGTTTTCAAAACTGAAATGTTAACAGAAATAGTAATTATCACTAACCTTGTTTACGTTGACACTTGGAAAGTGCCTGGTGCTCAGTTCGCTTTTTTAGAAGCAAAGGGAAGTATTTCCTCAAAGAAAACTCAGGATTTGACCACCTAATTTCCTCCAGCAAAAGATTTCGTACTTCTTCAGTCAAATCCTTCCTTCTCCCCACAAACTGCAATGAAGAATAAAATGCTCAATTAAACCCACATTGTCCATTAATCTTAATCAGAATACTACCAACTACTTTCTGACTATAAGTCTATGTCATTGTAGGATTAGCTTTAGTCACTAAATACAATCTCGATGGCAAAGCTGCATTTGCACAGCTTCAGAAGGACTTGGTTCATTTTTGTTTGTTTGTTTGTTTATTTATTTGGTTGCACCAGATCTTAGTTGCTGCAGGAGGGCTCCTTATTTGCGGCTCATGGCCTCCTTAGTTGCAGCTCGAGGGCTCCTTAGTTGTGGCATGTGAACTCTTAGTTGCAGCATGCATGTGGGATCCAGTTCCCTGACTAGGGATCGAACACAGGCCCCCTGCACTGGAAGCGCGGAGTCTTATCCACTGTGCCACCAGGGAAGTCCCTTAGTTCATATTTTTATTGTTCTTTCTTTTCAACGAATTGTATTTTACACATTTATTAGATTATAATTCTGGCTGATAAAGTATCTAAATGTGCTATATAATCTAATATTCTTTTGAAACTGGCTATCATTAACTCTTAGTATGTTTTTAAAGCTCTAGGAGTATTTAAAACAGATATGTACTTCAATTGGGATTTATTTTTGAAAATTGGACTCTAGGAAGAGATGAATTTTAGGCCACAACAGTAAATATCCAAAATTTTTTCCCTCTGAAAGATATGAAGGGAACTTCCTACAATGGATGACTGTTCTCACACTTACCACAGCAGCAGACTTATTACTTTTTGAATTTGAACTCAATGTTGAAAATTCACCAAGAGCCATGACACATTTTGAGAGATCTATTACTTTAGTATTCAGTTCTTTAAGTTTAGTTAAGAGAGGACAAGTGGGTGGTTTCAAATGCCACAAATGGCACCCTAAAGAAAAAGAGAAAAATTATGTTAATTACCTTCAGTCATATCCTTATCCACTTATCAAATACCAACTAAATAAACATGAGAAGACTCGACAACAACTATATAGTTAACACAAAAGTACCAAAACTCAAATGAGTATACAGGAAACAATACCTTCACCTCCAACAAATACAATTCATAAAAATTACCCAGTCTTCCCTCCCAATTGTTAAAAATAAGCAAATATTAGAATATTTTCTTTTCTTTTTAAATCAACCTTGCAAATCAGGTTAAAAATTTCAGGGGCAGTTAGCATCCTGAAATCCAGATTCTGTTACTAGGTGAGCGTGGGCATGATCCTAAGGAAAAGCGTAACTAACTTCTGTAATTGAATGTACTATTAGAAAATGCTTTATAAAACTGAACTAGGGACTTCCCTGGTGGTCCAGTGGTTAAGAATCCACCTTCCAATGCAGGGGATGCAGGTTCGATCCCTGGTCGGGGAACTAAGATCCCACATGCTGCAGGGCAAGTAAGCCCACGCACCACAACTACTGAGCTCGCACGCCTCAACCAGAGTGTCTGCATGCGCAAACTACAGAGCCCACACAGTCGGCAGCCCACCGCACCACAACTACAGAGCCTATGTGCTCTGGAGCCCACACGCCACAGTGAGAGGGAAGCCCGCACGCTGCAACGAGGAGCCCACGCGCCACAACGAAGATACCGTGTGCTGCAACTAAGACCCGACGCAGCAAAAAAGAAAATTAAATAAATAAATATGTAAAAAAACGGAACTAGTAAAAGTAACAAGAAAGACTGCATCGAGAGAATGGCCAGTGAAAGAACTGGGAAAAAAGAAAAGTGGGGGCTTCCCTGGTGGCGCAGTGGTTGAGAGTCCGCCTGCCAAAGCAGGGGACACGGGTTCGTACCCCAGTCTGGGAGGATCCCACGTGCCGCGGAGCGGCTGGGCCCGTGAGCCATGGCCGCTGAGCCTGCGCCTCTGGAGCCTGTGCTCCGCAGCGGGAGAGGCCACAACAGTGAGAGGCCCGCGTACCACAAAAAAAAAAGGAAAAGAAAAGTGGAATATTACTAGAAAGACTGACTGGGAAGTTCCCCAAAAAAGAGAGGCTAAACAAAACTCAAAAACTATCAAGGTCATGGGCTTCCCTGGTGGTGCAGTGGTTGAGAATATGCCTGCTAATGCAGGGGACACGGGTTCGAGCCCTGGTCTGGGAAGATCCCACATGCCATGGAGCAACTAGGCCCGTGAGCCACAACTACTGAGCCTGCGCGTCTGGAGCCTGTGCGCCGCAACAAGAGAGGCCGCGATAGTGAGAGGCCCGCGCACTGCGATGAAGAGTGGCCCCCGCTTGCCACAACTAGAGAAAGCCCTCGCACAGAAACGAAGACCCAACACAACAAAACTAAATAAATAAACAAATGTGGGTTTAAAAAAAAATCGTTAAAAAAAAAACAACTATCAAGGTCAGATACATAAAAGGAAAAGAAAGGAGAACAGAACATAGTGAACATTTCATGAGTAGAGGGAATAGACCAAACCAAACCGCAAAGCCAGCTGAGAAGAATATAACTGTTTTTGTGCTGACAAAAAAACTCTAGGTAGGAACAACAACAAAGCAAAGATAGAAGGCTTTGTACATTATCAGTAAATTAAAAACTACACAAGTAAAGTAGGACTGTGGTTGCCATAGCACTTGGATCCAAAGAGAATGAGCTCAGGAACAAGCTAACACCACCTTACAAGGCTTGGGCAAACAGCTTGCTCTCGTGCATGGTGCATGTGAGGAAAGACTGAACTAGAACAATGGAGCACTGTTGCTCCACTGTTGCTCCAGTGGAGCTCCCTGTTACCAATGGCAGGATATAGCCCACAGATACTTCTGTGGTACTAAACAGCACAAGCTGTTCTGGAAAGGAGGCAAACAGATTTCCCTTGAACAGTGAACAGCAGACTGGACCAAGACAGGGCTGGAGCTCCTCTGACAAATTCTTAAAGATGATCTGTTCACACACAGGCTATGATTTCAGAAGGGAACGGCCTTCCTTTTAGAACACAGCGCCTGTCTGGACAGCATTCACTTAAGGGCCCACGCATGTGCCTGCCCTCCCCTGGCATCAGGGGTAAGGGCTGAGGATGCCTTTGGCTTTCTTGCCCCACCCCCTTCCTCAGTCCAAGGCTGAAGAAGAGAGGATAAAACACTAAATTCCCACAAAAATCCCCATAAGAATTATACCTAAACCTTTGTCTCACCTTAAACCAACTTACATGGTTTCATATTACTACTAACATTTTAAAATATTTCATAGTAATAAACTCACCATCATCTTTTTGCTGAACATGAACGACGCTCTGGAAACTGGTACTCACTGCATTGTACACATCTAACGCAGCAGCTTTCTTTGCAATTTGTCGTTTCAACAAATCTGGCAAACCACTCATTAGAAAGTCACGCTTTGCTTTAAACTGCACATCACAATCCTGAGGCTTCTCAGTTGCATCTTGGCTTTTAAGAAAATGATGTGAGAAAAGGAGAGCTAAGGTTATAAACACTTAAAAAAATAAACTAACTATACAATAAATACTTCTTAATTTTATTTGAAAAAATTTAATCAGCTACCTGAGATGTTAGCTGGTCAAATTCTTTTTCTGCTTATCGTAAAAACGAAAGTCTTTCAGTGTTAAAAAAAATTAAAATAAGTATATACAGAAAATAATGTCTTGAAGGACATCCACCAAAATGTCTTTGTCTTCCTTTTTTTTTTAAAACATACATTTATATTATAATCAGAAAACAAAATCAGTGCCACATTTCTAAAAGTTAACACAAGGACTTCTAAGGTAATATTGTTTCCAATACAATAGCAGGAACCTTAAGGCCCTTATCATTGATGTCTCAGTTTCACCTGGCTTATCTTGTATTGCTAATCATAAGAATCTTGACTTTAGCGGGAGGGTGGTGAAAGGGTAGAGGAGGATGGCATGATGGAGTGGCTGAGGGGAGGGAGAGCATGGTGCTGGTGTGCCACGGCTTATACACCCTTCCTAGCCTGCCATATATAGAGTGAGGACTGTAATATTCTCTGCAAACTGAAATTTGGGTTGGTAATTAAGAAGAGGCTTCAAAAATTTCTATTCCTTTCCCATTTGAGAGAAATGAAGAAAAGATGAGATCTAAAGCCAGACTGAAGAGATTAATCTCAGAAAAGAGGAGGTGTACCTTTTCGACTATTAATTGGAGGGACAGACGAAAAGATGGGTGAAGTAGTTATATTAGTATGTGCCTAGAGCAGAAGGTAAACTTTAAGGAGGGGGTACAAGGTACTAATAAAAAATATACACACAGGGCTTCCCTGCTGGCGCAGTGGCTGAGAGTCCGCCTGCCGATGCAGGAGACACAGGTTCGTGCCCCAGTCCGGGAAGATCCCACATGCCATGAAGCGGCTGGGCCCGTGAGCCATGGCCGCTGAGCCTGCGCATTCGGAGCCTGTGCTCCGCGACGGGAGAGGCCACAACAGTGAGGCCCGCGTACCGGGGAAAAAAATATACATATATACACACACACATATATTATATACACAGTTAGAAATAGTTTTGGGTGTGTGTGTGTGTACTTCCTAGCTTTATCTGCTGAGAAAGCCTAGAAGCACTGATACCTCAGGAGCATTAGGTAAAATAAGCACCTCCACTAAAAGGAACCAGGGCTCCTTGCAGAAGAGGCTAATTACAGAGCTGGGGCAGGGCAAATAAAAGATGAGCCTGGAATATCTTTGTGTTCAAAAAAGTAAGAAATGCTCTATAAATAATGAGTATGTGTCAAAGGGGCAAAGAAACCAAGCTGAAGGGCTTCCAATGGCCAAATTAGAAGCAATTTGAGCCTTAAAATTATTAATGGATTAAAACCCAGAGAATAAAACAGGAATCCATGAGTAAATGGGTAAATACTGGAAACAACCCAAATGGCCACCAATAAAAGAATAAATTGTGGTAAATATATTCGTATAAGGAATACTATTCGGCAATAAAAAAGAATAGACTACTGATATTTTTTGACTGAAAGAAGCCAGAGACAAAAGTGTACCTCCTGTATGACTTCTATGAAATTCTAGAAAAGGCAAACTAATCTATACCAACAGAAAGCAGATCACAGGTTGCATGGCATTGGGAGTGGAAGGCAGGGATGAACTGCAAAGAGGCAAAAGGGAATTTTTGAGGGTGATGAAATGTTCTCTATTGTGGTGGCGATCACACAGATGTGTACATTTGATAAACCTCAAACTGTTTACTTAATATGGGTGCATATGATTGTATGTACATTATACCTGAATAAAGTTGATTTTAAAAAATATGTGTGTACTGAGCAAGAGCAGTTAGGCACAAAACAATATATATATGAATATATAAAGTTTACGTGAAGTTCTAAAACAGACAAGACTAACCCATGGCAACAGAAGTCAAACTAATTGATGGTAATAGAAATCAGAATAGTGGTAACCCTTTGTTGTGGTGGTGATGGTGGTGATACACAGAAAGAGTAAGTAACCATTAGGGAGTAAAAGAAAGATGTTACATCTTGATATAGTGTACTAATCAAAACTGTATGCTTAAGATTTGTGCACTTAACAATATGTAATTATTCCTCAATAAAACTGAAACAGGAAGAAAAAAATAACCTGAACTCATGTCCCTAAACCTGGTCTTCTTCCATCATGCCATCTACTGGCACAGACCAGAACTTAAGTGTCACCCTTCTACCTTTGTCTCTCCCACCCCCAGCCCCCGTGTCTAATTAATCAGCAAGGGTTCTTAAATTTATCTCCTAAAATCTTTTCATACGTCATCTCCAGCACCTGAGTCCACACCTCCATCATCTCACACCCAAACCCTTGCATCCACTCTAATCCCTCCTCCATCCCATTCTCTGTACAAGAGCCAAATTAATCCAGCAGTCAAATTAAACTTTCAAAATCCAAATGTTTATGTCCATACTCCTGTTTAAAACCCTCTGATTGCTTCTCATTGCTCTTAGCATAGTGACAAAATTCTTCCATATGGCCTAAGGGCCCTACCCACATGGGCTGGCAGCCACCTCTCCAGCATAATCTCATTTCTCTCCCCCATGCTGTTTCTGCTCAAGTCACACTGGCATTCCTTCAACCTCCTGTGTTTACCATGCTCCTTCCAGCCACAGGGACTCTGCAGATGGGCCCTCTGGCTGGAACACTGCTCCACCTCCTGATGAACTCCTGCTCATCCTTCAGTTCAGATGTCATTTCCTCAGAAAATCCTTGCTTGACCAGACCAAATCGACTCAACAAACTTTTAATAGACCTTTGTACCTCTCCTTCTTAGCACACTGCAATTTTTCATTTGTTGGCCCAATTAACGTTTAATCAGAGATTGTCTTTCCTCTAGGGTATAAGCCTCCTGAGGACAGGGAATATGTCTTATTCCCCATGATATTCCTAGTATCAAAAACAGCACCTGCTACATAGTAGGTATTTAAATATTTACTGAACAAGTTCATAAACCAGCTTTTTGCTATTTTTGGTTTGCGTATTTTCCCACTGTTTTGTCTAGAGATGGACACAAAATGTTTGCAAAAGACCAAGATCTTCAAATTGCAGTTGTAGCATTGTCAATATTGTCATCTATTAAAATGGATTTATCAAAGCTTCAAAGTAAATGAATGCAAAATATATTCCATGAAATATTTTGACATTTTAAAATTTGTATCAGACTGACCTGCTTTCATCAAAACCAAGGACAGGATCAGCTGTTTTCTGAGCCTTTCTAGTAAGAAATAAAGGCGCGACTTTCACTTTTCCTTAGAAGAATAAATGCTTAGGTTAGTATCAAGGTTCATCATCTCCACTTACCTCTAGCTACTTATAAAACTTAAAAAAGGGCCTCCCTGGTGGCGCAGTGGTTAAGAGTCCGCCTGCCGATGCAGGGGATACGGGTTCGTGCCCCGGTCTGGGAGGATCCCATATGCCGCGGAGCGGCTGGGCCCGTGAGCCGTGGCCGCTGAGCCTGCGCGTCCGGAGCCTGTGCTCCGCAACGGGAGAGGCCACAACAGTGAGAGGCCCGCGTACCGCAAAAAAAAAAAAAAAAAAAAAACTTAAAAAAAATTTTTAATTAAAAATTTTTCTATAATGAGCTGATCTCTCAACCTGGCAAAATCAATATCAGAATCTCTTGGGGAGCTTCTTTTTAAACTACGGATTCCCACAATCCACCTCTGGAGATTCTCAGTCAGTATGTCTAGGGAAGGACCTAAGGATTTAAAAATTTTTTTAATTTACCAGATGATTTTGATAATCAGTCAGCTTTGGGAACCACTAAGTTAACTGAGGCTAAAAAGATACAAAGAAACGCAATCACTTAAAATACACTCAGTTACCTTTTGTAAAACTCTTCATTACATTATAACTTTACTCATTTACTCATTAAAATAGAAATATTTAATATAATTAAAAGGTTATATTTTATAAGACAAGAGATTAAATCAAAATGAGATAAAATTAAAATTCAGAACAATATAATCCCCCCAAAACATTCTAATGTTCATAATCAAGTTATCAAATCTGATTACCAGGGACATTTTTAGGAGTCTTGTTAAGTTTTTTTCCTAACACATCATTCAGACACTGAAGTTTCTTCTGATTTTTCTCAGGATGCTTTAAAGGAGTAGGACTTGAACCTGTTATTACAGAGTCCTAAGACAGAATAAGAAAAAAATTTTTTAATAACATACAATTAATGTTATTAAAATTTTAAAAGCATTACAGTGCTAGAAGCCATGACAAGATAATCACATTAGCAACTCCATACATCTCCCTGTCAGAAACTAACACGGAAAACACAGGATATGAATGGCAATAGTCTGTGCTTATATCATACAAGTTCATGTGATCAAAGAGTGGATTTATTATGACCATGGGTTTTCTTTTTTAAAGAAGCAATGAACAGACTAAATTGCAGATAAAAGAATCAATACAACCAAGCTATAAAAATTATAGCTAATCCCTTTCAGAACTATACATCCTAAATATGTATTAGATGAAGTCTGGTAAGTTCTATACATACATCTATAGAGCATCTACTATGTGTTAGGCAATACAGCAGGCACTGGGAACACACAAAAAAGTGAAACTCTAGAGTTGGTGTCAAGTTTACACCAGGGTTTAGGGGACAGAAGGAGAGCTAATCTATGAGTAAATCGTTTAACTAGTGAGCTTCCCTGGTGGCGCAGTGGTTAAGAATCCGCCTGCCAATGAAGGGGACACAGGTTCGAGCCCTGGTCCAGTAAGATCCCACATGCCCGCAGAGCAGCTAAGCCCATGCACCACAACTACAGAGCCTGTGCTCTAGAGCCCGCGAGCTGCAACTGCTGAGCCCACATGCCACAACTACTGAAGCCCACATGCCTAGAGCCTGTGCTCCACAAAAAGAGAAGCCACCGCAATGAGAAGGCCGCACACCACAATGAAGAGTAGCCCCCTGCTCACCACAATTAAGAAAGCCCGTGCACGGTAACGAAGAGTAGCCCCCGCTCACCACAACTAAAGAAAGCCCATGCACAGCACTGAAGACCCAAAGCAGACAAAAATAAATGAATAAATAAATAAATTTATTTTTAAAGTTTAGTTAACTAGTTATAATACAATATAGTGAAAGTAATACTGACTAAATACAAAAAAAAAAACCCATGAAAGTATATTAAAGTACATATAGGGAAGGAAACTATTTGTCTTGAAGACATCAGCAAAGCTTTCAAGAGGACGTAGTCAATTATTCACAGCATTTTTCATAGCCGAAAAGTGGAAACAACCCAAATGTCCATCAACTGATGAATGGGTAAATCAAATGTGGTATTTCCATATAATGGGGTGTTATTTGGTAATAAAAAGAAACAAGATACTGATTCTACAACATGGAAGAACCTTTAAAACATTATGCTAAATGACAGAAGCCAGATACAAAGGACACATATGGTAGGATACCATTTGTATTAAATGTCCAGAATATGCAAATCTATAGAGACAGAAAGTGGATTAGTGTTTGGCTAGGGCTGGGGGAGGGGAGATAGGAAGGTGACAGCTAAGGAGAATGAGGGTTCTTTTGGGGGCAATGAAATATTCTAAAACTGACTGTGGTGATGAATGCACAACTCTGTGAATATACTAAAAGCGACTGAATTGCACACTTTAAATAAATCATGTTATTATATTTTTTAAAAAAAGAGAGAGAGATGGTGGCATAATTTAGCAGGATCTTAATCTCTGAATAGGAATTCCTCAGGTAGAAGAGAGTACCTAATATACATTTTACGCTGAAACTACAAACTGAAAAAAGTAAAAATTGCAGCCTTTGGGGCAAAACGAATAATTTAGTATGACAGAGCAAAAAGTGTGTGTTTGAGGAAGGGGGGTTGTTTTGAGGAAAAGGAGGAGCTAGTTCAGCCTAAGAAGGATCTTGAATGACTTGATAAGGATTCAGAGTGTATTCTGTAGGCAAAAGAGAGCCAAAGCCTTTGAAAAGAGAATGGAAAATGATATTTTTCTACCACCTCAGGGCTTCCTACAATTCTACCTTATAATTTTATAACAGTTTCCTTCTCCCATTTCAAACAGAAAAACAGAACAGAATTTATATCAATAAATATTTGTAATACTTACTTCTGTTTCTGACCTTTCAGGGAGCGTCTGATGTCTGGACGAACGCCTTAAAGGTGTCACTATTTCATCAGTAGCTTTTGACCTACTAATGTGTAAAGCTTTTGCTTTTTCAATCAATTGTTTTGCTTTGGATACATTTTTTGAAGCACTGCTTACCTAAACACAAATATGAAATAATACTTTAGGTTACTGGCAAATATTTTATGTTTAATAATAGAAAAAAACAGAAAAGGCAAACCTTTAACGACAGTAGAAAGATCAGTAGTTGCCAGGGAAAAAGGAAGGGATGAATAGGCAGAGAACAGAGGATTCCTAAGGCAGTGACACTACTCTGTATAGTATTATACTAGTAGATACATGTCATTTAACATTTCTCTAAACCCACAGACTGTACAATACCAAGAGTGAACCTTGGGGCTTCCCTGGTGGCGCAGTGGTTAAGAATGCGCCTGCCAATGCAGGGGACACGGGTTCGAGCCCTGGTCCGGGAAGATCCCACATGCCGCGGAGCAACTAAGCCCGTGCGCCACAACTACTGAGCCTGCGTGCTATCTCCCGTGAGCCACAACTATTGAAGCCTGTGTGCCACAACTACTGAAGCCCGTGCGCCTAGAGCCTGTGCTCTGCAACAAGAGAAGCCACCGCAATGAGAAGCCTGCGCACTGCAACGAAGAGTAGCCTCCGCTCTCAGCAATGAGAGAAAACTCGCGTGCAGCAGCGAAGACCCAATGCAGCCAAAAATTAAATAAATGAATAAATAAATAAATTCATTAAAAAAGAAAAGAGTGAACCTTAATTTAAACTACAGACACTGGGTGATGTGTCAATGTAAGTTCATCAATTATAACAAGTGTACTATTTTGATATTGATTATGGGGAGGCTATGCATGTGGGACAGCACTGGGTATATGGGAAATCTATACCTTTTGCTCAATTTTGCTGTGAACCTAAAACTGCTCTAAAAAATGAAGTCCACGAAGTACATATATAATAGAAAAAGATAACCACAGATCACACTAAATAAAAGACCAGAAAAATGGTTATTCAAATCTTACCAAGGAAATGAAATTAAAATGTGTCTAATTATACTTAGTTTGCCTTTATTTCTTGCTTGAAATCTATTCACATAAATATAATTACATATGTGAAAAATACCCAAAAAGATATCCATATTAAATGTCTGTATATAAAAAAATTTTTTTAAGCAGATGTCTGGGGACTTCCCCAGTGGTACAGTGGTTAAGACTCCATTCTTCCGGTGCAGGGGGCATGGGTACAATCCCTAGTCAGCGAAGTTCCACATGCTGCGTGGTGCAGCCAAAACAAACAAACAAACAAAGAGATGTCTGTACAGATTAGAATTATTGGTTATTTCCCCATTATCTTCATGGCATCTATTCTTTGATTTTAGTCACTTTTAGGCTGAATCCTTTGGAGAGAGGCTGAAAAGGTAGTAGGTATGGAAAAGAGCACTGATAAGAATAAAGTCTGGCCTTCAGGCCCGGCTCTACCACTGATGTACTAAGGGATCTTGTGCATTTAAATATTATCTTCCAGATAATGTATTTGCCATATTCTGAGTTCTACAGGTTTTTACATTTGGATTAAAAACACATAGCAAGCAAGCTGCAAAATAGTTCACATTATATGATCCCTTTTAAAAATGACATATAAATATTTAAGGATAGGAAAAAGTCTGGACAGATGAACTTGTAACTATTAAAAGAGGGTTCCCCCTGGGGACCTCCCTGGTGGCACAGTGCTTAAGAATCCACCTGCTAATGCAGGGGACACGGGTTCAATCTCTGGTACGGGAAGATCCCACATGCCATGGAGCAACTAAGCCCATGCGCCACAACTACTGAGCCTGTGCTCTAGAGCCTGTGTGCCACAAAATTACTGAAGCTGGAACACCTAGAGCCTGTGCTCTGCAACAAGAGAAGCCATCGCAATGAGAAGCCCGCACACTGCAACGAAGAGTAGACCCCGCTCGCCACAACTAGAGAAAGCCCACGCACAGCAATGAAGATCCAAGGCAGTCAAATAAATAAACAAACAAACAAAATTAAATCCAAATAAATAAATAATATAAGCAGCATTTAAAAGTTCAGTAGAATCTTTCTAAAAAGTAAGAGATAGCAATGAAGAAAAAAAAGTGGGTTCCCCCTAAACAGGAAAGAGAAACTTGTAAAAGTTTTCACTTTTAAATTTATATACTACTGTGTCTTTTTTTGTTTGTTTGTTTGTTTGCGGTACACAGACTTCTCACTGTTGTGGCCTCTCCCGCTGCGGAGCACAGGCTCTGGACACGCAGGCTCAGCGGCCATGGCTCACGGGCCCAGCCGCTCCACGGCATGTGGGATCTTCCTGGACCGGGGCACAAGCCCGTGTCCCCTGCATCGGCAGGTGGACTCTCAACCACTGTGCCACCGGGGAAGTCCTACTACTGTGTCTTTTAAACAAATGTTTGCTGTTTTTAAAAACTTAAAAAAAATTTTTTTTTCACTGCTCCTTGTGACATGCAGGATCTTAGTTCCCAAACCAGGGATCGAACCTGTGCCTCCGCAGTAGAAGCGCAGAGTCCTAACAACTGGACCCGCAGGGAATTCCCAAAACGTTTAAAATGTTTTTTGAAAACGTGAAGAAGAATAGGTATGGAAAAAAATTTTTTTTAATTAACAATAAAAATAAAATAAAATAAATAATAGGCATGGATATTCAGAACATACATAAGGAGGATAGGAATGTTAAGGACCTGCTTTATAGTAGTAGAGTGACAGATTTTTGTTGTTGTGTTAGCAAAATTTTTTTTTCTTTTTCATATATTTGATTTATTGATTTTTGGCAGGGTTGGATCTTCATTACAGTGTGCGGGCTTCTCATTGTGGTGGCTTCCCTTGTTGCACAGCACAGGCTCTAGGTGTGTGGTCTCAGTAGTTGGGGTGCGTGGGCTCAGTAGTTGTGGCTTGCGGGCTCCAGAGCGCAGGCTCTGTAGTTGTGGCGCACGGGCTTAGTTGCTCCGCGGCATGTGGGATCTTCCCGGACCAGGGCTCGAACCCGTGTCCCCCCCATTGGCAGGTGGATTCTTAACCACTGTGCCACCAGGGAAGTCCCCAGCAAAATTTCTGACAGGCTGATGAACCTTAGGATAAGTTAGAATTCAAAATAATCCAGCTAAATTTAAATTATCGACTCCAACATTGAAACAGTTAAGAAAGACATGTTTTAGTGAATGTGTGAAAAAAATATCCACATGCATTTTGGCATATAGTTCTGCTATTACCCGAAATCTGTTTTTTTTTCCTAATAGTTATTTTTCTGATAAAAGTTTTAAAAAGCTCATGTTTACAGAAAAACAAAAAACAGAAAAATGAAGAAAATCAAAATCAACCATAATCCTATCATCTCAAAAACCAGTCATTTCCAACACCCTCCTTTCTGACCTAGCTGCCTGTCCTCCCAGCTCACACTTGGTTACTCCTGACTAAAACAGGAACTTCCGTCTTGACAGCTCTCTACTTCCGCCTTATTTAACAGCCCCTGGTACCCCTTTTCCACATCCCCAGCTTAAATTCCATCATATATCATGTCAACTCTCAAAAATGTTTTCACCTCCTTTGGCGCCACTGTCCTTCAAAACAGGGTTAAATATTTACTTTATGAGATTAATGACAAGAGTACCAAGCATAGTACCTAGAGTGAGATAAGAAGCACCCCCACAAGCGGAAAAAAAAAGAGAGTTGTTAAATAAAAACAAAAGAGATACCAACTTTCTGTGGCAGTGGCTTTCATCCAAGGATTACATCAGAACCACCCTGGTGGCTTTTTCAACACACATACACACACACACACTTGTACCTACTCACCCAGGAGAGAATCCAATTCTCTCATCATGAGGGATAAGCAGTTTACTCTACAAAATCAGCTAAACTATTCTTATACATACAACCTCTCCCTTTAGGATAGTGGTTTTCAACTGGGGGTGATTTTTCCCTCCAGGGGATATTTAGCAATGACTGGAGGTATTTTGCTTGTCATAGCCAGGGCAGGTGGGGGGCAACTGGCATCTCACGGATAGAGGCCACGATTACTGCTAAACATCCTACAATGTACAAGACGGTTCCCCACAACAAAGAAGTATCCAGCACACAATGTCAACAGTACCAGGGTTGAGAGACCCCACTTGTTAGCCTCTAATCTACAGGAAAAATGCAGTCACACTTATTTCCATAAGCAGCCTTAGGGAAAAAGATTGGAATATAACTGTCACTAAGAAAACTTTTTCTAGGTAAACGATACTGTCTTTATCAATTGCTTTCATCTCACAATAAGATATGTTGATCTCTTAATAAGCTAACTAGAGGAATGAAATAGCAAAAAATAATATAGGGTTATAGTTAACATAACCAATCTATGAAGTATGTGAATCTTCTTTTGGCGTATCACTTCCAATAGTAATAGTTACTGTTTTACAAAACAGAATACTACTTACAGGACACCCTAATATTTCAATTACCTTTCTAGTCGGAGACTCAAAATCTTCATCAGCTGCTTCAGATTTCTTAGACCTTTTCTTAGATTTTTTCTTAGATTTTTTGGGAGTACTAATTCTGGTGAATTTCATTCTGAAAAAATACCAAAAAGGTATTCACAAACATTCATATGATTATAACGTGTAAGAATTTCAATTAAATACAGAAAGGAACCAGCTACGGCTCTAATTTCTCGACCGTTCTGAAACAGAAAACGAAAAAAGACACCCCCCCAATTAGTTTCAAATTACTGATTTAAAAGAAAGCCAAACTCATTGTTAAACTCTTAGAAAATATAAAGTTTCATTTTATAAATCATAAGCTTTCTAGAAAATTAGCCCCTAAGATTAGCCAGAACCAACATGCAAGTATATGTTGAGTTGGCCAAAAAGTTCATTCGGGTTTCCCGTAGCATCTTATGGAAAAACCTGAGCCAACTTTCTGGCCAAACCTCACAGTATATGGCTCAGCTTACCTAAAAAAGTTCTATGATTTATTTTTAATCTTATGTTTGTTAAATGCACAGAATTCATATTTGGAGGATATTTCTCCAGGAATTAACAACTATGATAAATAAGAGTTTAAAACGCATCTAAAATACATCTAGAATTCTTCTGAAATCATGCCTGACTTTAAATTAAAGATGGAAAATAAGCAACATTTTTGAAACCCTGTTTTCCTTTTCTTATAAATCAGCTGTGTTCTAGCAAAAAAATTCTTCAGTGCTTGACATATTTCCCTTCACATCTAATAATACATGCAGAATATTTAGAACTTGAGAACAAAACAAAACTTTACCTAATAGGACTCTCCGAATCAGAGGATACTGTTATTAATTCCGCCGTATATAAGCTACGCTTCCCTGGTAAGTTCGCTGCTTTTGGAGTGGAAGCTTTTACTGGACTATCGTCTTGTGCGTCTTCAGAATCAGTACCTCTAACGATGACTGTAGCAGGTGTGTTGCTGCTTTGTTTCGGTGTAGAAACATATACCGAGCTGTCTTCAGTCTCAGCTTTAGAGTGTATAACCTTATCCTTAACTGGTATGCCAGTTTTTCTTGAAGACTTATTGTTACAGGGAGAGGAAATTTTTGGAGGGTCATCATCGGCTGCACCTTCACAAACAAGGTTTTTGCTGTTAAGTAATGTGCCGTTTTTGAAAACGTCTGTTTTCTTTTGTCTTAAACTCCTTCTAAGCCTTTTTTGATTTTGTTTCTCTTTAAAGGAAAAAGTTGATTCTTTCTTTTGACTATTTCTCTCTCTATTTTCACCTGGAATAGCACCAGTATCTAAGATTTTTTTATTCTTTTTCTTCAGCTTTTTACTTTTCTCCTTAGGAAAACCTCCTTTATCAGCATGTGTCTGTGAATTGCCATTATTTGAAACCATTTGGATATTAGGATTTTCCATGTTTTTAGAATTATTGTCTCTTCCTTCCTCATTTAAAGATTTTTCATTGAGCTCTTTCTGCTTATCAGAAGACTTTTTGACTCCATGTTTAAGTGCATCTGATGTTGGCTGCCTAAATGCTTTCATAAACTGCTGTCTTTCTTCTAGAGTGCATCTTGGTTTCACAGCTTCAGAACCTCCAGCTTCCAACACTGCCAATTCTAGTTCTTCCTCATGTATAACGACATTAGATCTTCTTTTCTGAATCGTCTGTTCATACTCAGGATGAGACAGACTATTTTCCATTTCCACCTGCTTTTGTTTCAAGAAAATTGAGGGTATTTTCCCTGCCTTTTTTGGGGGGATGGGGTGAACTTGTGCAAGAACAGTGACTGTCTTAAAGCGGACCTGTTGGGAAATCTCATAGGTTTCTGGGTCAGTCATACAACCACTTTTGGCTGCATCGTCAACAGTTTCAGAAGGAATACAAATAGACACTGTAGAGTCTGGTGCCTGTTCTACTTTACTTTCGTTGTGACTTTTTAAAAATTCCTCATATGAGACAGTTATTGTACTATCATTTAACTGGGCTGTTTTAGTTAGATTATCTCTAGATTCTGCATCATTTGCAGTATTTTCAATTTCGTTAGTTAGGGAAGGCATTATCTGTTTACTATCATTACCATCTCTTTTAAGGAGATTTAGTTCCTCTGCTAAGGGTAAACTTTCAGATAGATCTATTATCTCTCTGTGCTTCCTTTTCCTCAATTTGCTGCGATCAGTTTTTGAGGGCTCTTGTTTAGGACTTACTTTCTTAGAACTTTTTTTGGAGGTCATAGTGCTTGATTGTTTTTTGGTATCTTGAATACTTTCTGCAAGTACCTCGACATGTTTCTTATAGAGTAAAGCAGAAGTACTACTTTCCACAAAATTGTTACTTAAACTGGAGTCTTCCTTGCTATCATCACTGTTAATTTCAATTGCAGATTCATTTTCAGTTTTAATATGACTTAGTTGATGAGATAAATTAAGTCTCTTTCCTCTCTTCTTATTCTCTGTATTTGAGGACATTTCCAAAGGTGTTTTACAGTCTTTGTCACTGTCAGCAGGCAACGGTGTGGATGACTTTATCTTGTACTTTTTTGCTGTCTGAGTTTTCTCATTTGTGGGTAAAGTCTTTCTAAAATAATCCAGAATATTACTGGATTTGGGTGGAGAGAAAACCCTGTCTCCAGTCTTCCCCATTGGTGATAAATATTTGGTGATTGTTTTGCAAGAAATCCTGTCATCGACTATCCTTCGCTTCTTGCTTGCCTATCAATTTAAAAGAAGAAAGAAAGCACTTATTTCAAGCAACATAAATTCTAAACATGGATCTATTATTTTATGTAATGCGGTAAAAAAAGGAAGGCTCCCTTAGTTGATAAACATTACATATTAGGAAGAAAAAGAGCTTTAAAGTTAAACCTACATTCAAATCTCAATGTCACATCAAGTTATACAATTATAATTTGTGTACTTTATATATTATGCGTCAATAAAAAGTTTCAAGGCCCCCTATGCTTGTGTACAAATGTGTTAATTACTGTTGGCCTCTGTTTGCTCTATAACCTTTGAATAGTACCACCCACCCCACAGAATTTGTAATGAACATATTACATACAAACATGTGAAGTCTGATGCATGCTCGGAACTCTATAAATATTATTTCCATTTCCTTTATACTGTTTTAGTTAAAAATAAAGAAATTATTCTAACTATTTCCAAGAAACAGGTACATGGTGAACAAGCCTAGGATCCCAAAATTTACTAATTAAGTAAAAATTATAGTGGACATTTACTACAAATAAAACAAATAAGACTTTTCAGTGTTTTAGTGCGCTATTAAGAGTTACCGCCTGCCTCTTATACTATTCAGTACCCTTAAAAAAAAGCTCCATCAACTTTATTTTTAACTCCCTCAGTTCATTTGTTAGAAAAAACTTGCCAGAACAACAAGAAAACCTTTTCTTTTGAAGATAAGTAGCAAAGGAATTATACGTCTAGAAAATTAAAATGGATTATAAGGCTATCATGATTAAAAGCATAGCACTGATGCGTGAATAGGCAGGCAACTTAATAGAACCGATTAGAAAACCAGAAAGAGACATAAGTGTGTATTTAAAAATTTGGTATATGGTAATAGTAGCACTCAAGTTAGTGGGCAAAGAAGTAGTTAATAAATAGTACTGGGACAAATTTTAACCCTCTGGATAAATATGAGACAAAATAAATTACAGACAGATTAAAATTTTACATCTTAAAATGAAACGATAAATGTACTAGAAGAAAATGTTAATGAGTTGTTAGTATTATTATCGTGAGCTCGTATCAGAGGCACAATACCATAGGCTGTGGAGTCAAGCAGATCTAAGTTCAAGTGCTGGCTCTGACATCTACTAGTGTGGGACCTTGAGCAAATTACTGTTAATTTTCTAACTTATTTTTCTAACCTAACTTACTTTTAATTACTTCTTAACCTTCTCTCATCTGTAGAATACAGATAATAACACCTCATCACAGGGCTGATATTAGGTAAAATAATGTGTATAAGGTCCTTATCCTTAAAATACTAAACAGTAAGTATCATTACTGTGAAATAGCCCTCTAAGCAGGGCACCAAAAGCAGAAAGTGTAATGAAAAGACTGGAAAACTGAGCAAACAAAAAGCAAGAACGGTGTAATTCAAGTATCAAAAGTCCTTCTTCACACCTGAGACAAGCAGAGCAACTGCCTTTTCAGCAAAGAAGTATCAGCATAACATCTATTAGCAAGCAGACAAAAGTACTCAATTCTAAAAAGTAAGAAAGAGTCCCAGCGAAATAAGTGAATATACATCTTGGCTCACTTCGAAGACATCTGTTTGCATACTTCAGTTAGGATGCGAGCTTGAAATGAAAAGGTGTAAAAATATAGCAACCGTCTACTTTTAGACGCTACTCCACTACTTCACGGCATTAGAATCTCTTAACAACAACTGCTTAGTACATTTCACTGAAACTTGATGAACACTGGAGAATAACAGCATGCCAAGCTGGGACTTCTAACTGCAGTATCTTAAGCCCTAGAACAATGAGATAGTGATTTTTAAATGACGTACCTTTTTTGATTCCTGTAGTGACAATCTAAGCGGTATTCCCAGAGCAGGTGATTCGGTGGACAGGTAGAACTTAAAGATTCTTTTCAACGCTAAAGTTCTATGATTCCTTATCATGAACCCCTGACTTGACCCTGGGATGTTCCATAACATTTCACAAGACTAAAACATCAAGTTCCAGAAACATTTCAGGATCTGGGAACTAGTCCTTTACTAGGCATCTTAAGGTCCCCGCAAACATCTCACAATCCCAATGTTTCTAGGAACCTATCACGTCTTTAAGCAACGACACACCCCAGCCATTGTTCCACACAATGTCAGACTCTGGGGCCTCACCAGATCCCTCCTTTCCCCTCACAGATCCTAAGTCGGGATCACCTTTCACCCACACCCAACATTCGGAGATATTCAAACTCACCTCATTCCCGTAGTCTTTCACCGGAGGGGGAGCAGCTGCCGCCGCCATGGCCAAGACCCCCACCATGCTCCCTGCTTCCCAGAATCCCGGTTCCTAGGACCTTCCGCGGCCCGGCCCGGCCTGTCGGGAGGCCATGGAGGCGGCCGGCTCCAGCAGGAGCGAGGAGCTGGGCCGCGGGGTCCGCCTCGGACTCCCCCGCGCCCACTGCCCGGGGTGGTCGCAGAGGCTGGGCCCAGCTCAGCCAAGAAGAACGCGGGAAGAGGCGGTGAGAAAGCGCGGGCAGCGAAGACCCTCGGACTCGGTCGGTGAGCGCGGGGTGCCCCTGAGGCCGGCGCTCCAGTTCTGAGTGATCGGGACTGGGGCTCCCGTGGGGAAAGCAGGCCGAACACAGAACCTACCCGCGGGCTTCGGAGGGAGTTCTAGTCAATTGTGATTCCGCGCCGTCCAGAGTGCAGGGGGCGGAGCTTAGATTGCTTCCGGAGGCTGCGCGGACAGTGAGCCGAGAGGGCCAAAATGCTTCTTCGGCAAGCCTGCGGGAAGGCGGGATTGTTTCACCGTGAATCTAAAAGCAGCGGGGACTTCGGAGATTCAAACTTCTAAAGCCCAGTTTCACTGATGAGGATATGATTTGACTAAGTCCGTTGGTGGCAGAATTCAAACCCCATACTTCTGACGCCCCAGACTAGCCCCTATTTAAAAGTGGAAATTCGAAGAATACAGAAAAGGGAATAACAATTGATTACACGCCCACACGGAATAAAATGTTATTTTGCCAAGCGTCCTACCTAGAGATACGCCCACTTGGGGTCCGAGATTTCGACTTTTTACCCCTAATTGAGCTCAGGAGGCATTTCTTCCCGTGGATTTCGTCCTCGCGAGCAGCTAGGAGCCCAAGGTCGTCGCCTCAGCTGGCTGGCGTGTGTTCGAGTTGTTGCTGGGTACCAGTAGTTTGCTAGTTTGTAGTGACGATAATCTCATACATCATTTGCATTGTTTTCATGGATATGTTTAGCTTTACTTTTTTTTTACATTGCACTTGCAATATAGAGAGTGTGCTTATTTTGTCTGAGTGCTAGTTTTAACTACACGGTATGGAAGAGCTGAAACAAGTCATGTAAATACACCTGTCAAATAGTAACGGGAAGCCACCTCGTTCGGTCGGGTTATGCAAACTGATACTAACTGTTGACGTAATAAAGATAGATCTTTATGGTATTTGCTATTGTCTGGACAACATAAAGGGTACAAGTTTCTCCAATGAAATTAGTGGTAATTACTTTCTCCTTGAAAATTATTAACCCCGGATAAGGTTTTTCAGGAAGGGAGACTGCACTTCTAAATATAAACTGTTTTGTTGTTTTGGTTTCGTTTGTATATAACTCACCTAGTGTAAGAACGCTGCGCAAGGAGAATGACGGCGAAGAGGAGGAGAAATCAATTAGAAAATTACAGAAAAAACTGAAAGTCTGTTTGACTTTCACCCCCTAACTCGGTCTCTTCCTCTTAGCCCCAAAGCCAGCCAGTATTACCTATTTGGTGGATAGCATTGCAGCCTTTCTTAATACTTTTACATACATATACGTATCCGTAGAAAAATCTTTAGTTTTGTTTTTCTTTACATAAAAGGTAACAATGTAAATATCACTCAGCAATTTGTTTCTTTCATCATTGTCTTCAAGAGCTATGCAGGTCGATCTGATTCGTTCCCTTTCATTCCTGAGCATTCCACCCGATTATGCACAACATTTTATTTATCCATTTCCTTAGTGATGATCATTTAAATTGTCTTCAATTTTCTGTTAGTCAAACAATGAGTCAGCGAACGTTCTTGTCTCCTTGAACACAAATGGTGCTTTTCCAGGATACACACCTAAACGTGGAATTGCTGGGTTGTAGGGTATGTCTCTAGCGCTTTTTATTCTTCTAAAAAGCTAAGCATTTAAAATGTGGTGGCGCAGTGGTTGAGAATCTGCCTGCCAATACAAGGGACACGGGTTCGACCCCTGGTCTTCTAGCACTATAAATATCTGCTTATCTTTAAATATTTCAATATCTTTACACAGCTATTTTTAAAAATAAATTTATTTATTTTATTTATTTAGTTTGGGCTGTGTTGGGTCTTCCTCGCTGCGCACCGGCTTCCTCTAATTGCGGGGAGCGGGGGCTACTCTTAGTTGCGGTGCGTGGGCTTCTCATTCTCGTGGCTTCTCTTATTGTGGAGCACTGGCTCTAGGCACGTGGGCTTCAGTAGTTGCAGCACGCGGGCTCAGTAGTTGTGGCTCCTGGGCTCTAGAGCACAGGCTCAGTAGTTGTGGTTCACGGGCTTAGTTGCTCCGCGGCATGTGGGATCTACCCGGACCAGGGCTTGAACCCGTGTCCCCTGCACTGGCAGGCGGATTCTCAACCACTGCTCCACCAGGGAAGCCCTAAACAGCTATTTCTTGATCTAACAATTTTAAACAGTATTCATTAAAGTCCTGTTATGGTGGTTCATTCTCTTGTAACACCACCCTCCATACTTTCCCTCCTCCCACATTCCCAATATAGTTATATTATAAAGACTTGTACACTTGTACACAAATGTTGATAGCAGCTTTATTTGTAATAGTAAAAAACTTGGAACAACCTATCAACAGGTACATTAACAAACACATCCATACCATGGAATACTACTCAGCAATAAAAAGAAATGAACTATCAATACATGAAACAACATGGATGAAAAAAGAGTACATATTGCATGATTCCGTTTATTTAAAATTTGAGAAAAATGAAAATTAATCTCTAATTACAGAAAGCAGATCATCATTGCCTGTGTTCAGGGGTTGAAGGAGGGATAGATTACAAAGGAATAGGTTACATGGAAACTTTGGGGAGTGATGGAAATGTTCATTATCTTGGTTATGGTGATGGTTCCACAGGTATCTACTGATGAATAAGTTCATCACGTCATATACTCTAAATATATGCAGTTTATTGCAAATCAGTTATAGTCAATAAAGCTGTTTAAAAAATGGTTCAAGCTGATTGAAGGTTTTTAGCATAGGTGGGACTCACTCGTGGGTTCTACTGTAGGATCATCAGGAGATTTTCATTGGGGAACTTCCTAATGTTTATAGGTGGAGGTCTTTTCTCTGGACCACTTGGTTTCTCCTCCAATCTATTTAGGGGCAGAGGTGTTTATATCTCATGCAGTTTTGTGGAAGCAATAGGGAGGCGTCACCTAAATGCATGGAATAGGGCAAGGGACCTAAAATATCTAACTCTAATATTAACTGACGTCTCCCCTTTTCAGTCCCATGCCTCATTCTCATGTGCTGTGTTATTCATCCTTCCATCCATTCCATAAATACAAATGAATGCCTGACATGTGCCAGCTATGAACAAAACAGACAAAAATGCCTATCCTTTTAGAATTTATATTCTGGTTGGAAGAGACATGTAATAAAAATGATCCATAAGTAAAGTATATGGTAAGACAGGGCTAAATGCTGAGGAGAAAATAATGCAGGAAGTAGGAGAAGGAATGTCAGAATAGGGGTTGTGATTTTTTTTAAGTGACTAAAATTTTTAAAAGGATATATACCATGAGTTTCTCAGGAGCCTTTGGGGAGAGTTAGCCCAATTCTGAATGGTTCATCCTCTTCAGTTTAGATCGTAACTTCCTGCAGTTTTCTTGGGCAATTACTACTACTCCACTTTCCATCTTCCAAAAATTTATGGAACTCTCTAGTGCTCTTTTGTGTTCTCTACTGTTCCATTTGTCCCTAATCCATTTGTTTTTCCTAATCCAGTTTTAAATCCCTTAATTGTTATTTTGATGGGGTTTTGGAAGGGAAAGGAGAAAAGCCTTAAGACTCAGTTTAGGGTTTACCTTGTTCAAGAAACTTTTCCTGATACCTTCTTCCTTCCACTTTACCTTAGGCTGGATTAGGTGGCCGTCTCTGTGCTTCTACTCATTGCACTCAATATATTAGAATATAAATTCCTGCTTATGTGTGAGTGATCCCCCTACTGGACTATGAAGGCAAGTCCTAGGTCTCATTCCTGATTTGATTCCCAGCACCTAAGCACAGAGCCAGACACATACCTTGTACTCTTTAAATATTTTGTAAGTAAATGTGTGCTTCTACCTGGCCATACTATTCAGCCTTTGCATGAGTCCTGTGAGGAAGACATTTACATTATTGTCGATTTAGAGAAATGTAGCTCACACGTTTCCAAAGTTACAATGTTTAGCCAAGTCTCCAAACTTAAACTTCAGTGCTTTTTTAAAAAATTAATTAATTAATTAATTAATTTTTGGCTGCGTTGGGTCTTTGTTGCTGCGTTCAGGCTTTCTTTAGTTGTGGTGAGTTGGGGCTACTCTTCGTTGCGGTGCGCAGGCTTCTCATTACGGTGGCTTCTCTTGCTGTGGAGCATGGGCTCTAGGTGCGCAGGCTTCAGTAGTTGTGGTTCACGGGCTCTAGAGTGCAGGCTCAGGAGTTGTGGCGCACGGGCTTAGTTGCTCCGCAGCATGTGGGATCTTCCCGGACCAGGGCTCAAACCCGTGTCCCCTGCATTGGCAGGCGGATTCCCAACCACTGTACCACCAGGGAAGCCCGTCAATTATATTCTTATTGTAAATAAATCAATTATCAAGTCCTTTGTTTCTTGTAGCATGAGGAGTCTGTGCCTCTGAATCTGCTCACCTCTGGGTACTCTTGAAAAGTCAGTGCTAGACTAATGTGGTGACACAGAGATTAAAAACTCTGTAAAGCCCTGTCTGATGGCCTGCTGGCTTCTGTCATCACCACCTCTAGATCAATCTTCCTCTCTATTATTGACCAGAGCATGTATTTTTCAGAAACTTGTGCTCTAAATTTAAAAAAAATAAAAAAATTTCGAGCCTGGGGGTGCAGTTTTACAGATTTTCTTCAGTTTTCTTCATGTTATTTTTGTGGGTAGTGTGGATATATTAGATACACATTTTCTGCCTCCCATCAGTTAGTACGTCAAGGAAATAAAGTTGAATGAGACTAAGATTGGTAGCTTGTCTTTATGGAAGTTTTCCTTTTAATTTTTTTTTTTAAATTTCACTTAGTAAAGCTTTCTGGAGTGGGAGCCAATTCTGTTCAATTAGCTTTAGAGAGCACACAGAACATACCATGCTCAAGAACAATTAATAAATCCTGTTTTTTACTGACTCAATGTGTGTCCAAACTCTCCTGTTCCCTTGAACCATTTGCCTATCTTTCCCCCTGCTTTCACTGTCAAAACGCCATACAAGGGCTTCACTGGTGGCATAGTGATTAAGAATCTGCCTGCCAATGCAGGGGACACGGGTTCGAGCCCTGGTCCGGGAAGATCCCACATGTCGCGGAGCAACTAAGCCCGTGCGCCACAACTACTGATCCTGCGCTCCAGAGCCCGTAAGCCACAACTACTGAGCCCGCGTGCCACAACTACTGAAGCCTGGTTGCCTAGAGCACGTGCTCTGCAACAAGAGAAGCCACCGCAATGAGAAGCCCATGCGCCGCAATGAAGAGTAGTCCCCAGTCGCCGAAACTAGAGAAAGCCCCTTTGCAGCAACCAAGACCCAACGCAGCCAAAAATAAAAAACATATAAATGGGGCTTCCCTGGTTGCGCAGTGGTTGAGAGTCTGCCTGCCGATGCAGGGGACACGGGTTCGTGCCCTGGTCTGGGAAGATCCCACATGCCGCGGAGTGACTAGGCCTGTGAGCCATGGCCGCTGAGCCTGCGCTTCCGGAGCCTGTGCTCCGCAACGGGAGAGGCCACAACATTGAGAGGCCCACGTACGGCAAAAAAGAAGAAGAAGAAAAAGAAAAGAAAAAAAAAAATATATATATATATATATAAAAATGTATAAATAAACTTATTTTAAAAAAAGGAAAGAAACTACAGGCACAGGTAATATGAGCAAATCTGAAAAAGCATTATGGTGTGTGAAAGAAACTAAATAAAAAACACTACATATTATAAGATTCTATTGACATGAAATTCTACAATTGGCAAAATTACAGTGACAGAAAACAGACTGGTAGTCAGCAGGGCCGAGGGGTTAGGACAAAGAACAGAACACAACGGCACACAAGGGAACTTTTGGAAGTAATAAAGATATTCTCTATCTTGATGGACATGTTCTGTAACTATATTTGTCAAAATTCATTGAACCATACACTTGAAGTGGGTGTATTTTACTGTAAATAAAGTATATTTCAAAGCTAATTAACAGAAAGCAAACATGCACACATACAGATGGATACCACTACCATGGCCAAAGTTAAAAAGACTGACAGCAGTTGCCAGAATTCTCATGCACTGGAAACCTAACTGGCAGAGTCTTAAAAAGCTAAACAAATAAAAATAACATAATGCATATGATTCAACAATTCCACTGACAGAACAGCATGGATAAATCTAAAAAACATAATGTTAAATGAAAGAAACCAGATATAAAAGGACACATAATGTTTCCAATTTTTTGAAATTTCAGAATAGACAAAACTAATCTGAGTTAATACACATCAGAATAATGGTTATCGGGCTTCCCTGGTGGCACAGTGGTTGAGAATCTGCCTGCCAATGCAGGGGACACGGGTTCGAGCCCTGGTCCGGGAAGATCCCACATGCCGCAGAGCAACTAAGCCCGTGCGCCACAACTACTGAACCTGACCTCTAGAGCCCGCGAGCCACAACTACTGAAGACTGTGTGCCACAACTACTGAAGCCCATGCGCCTAGAGCCTGTGCTCTGCAACAAGAGAAGCCACCGCAATGAGAAGCCTGCGCACTGCAACGAAGAGTAGCCTCCGCTCTCAGCAATGAGAGAAAACTCACGTGCAGCAGCGAAGACCCAATGCAGCCAAAAATTAAATAAATGAATAAATAAATAAATTCACTAAAAAAAAAAGAGTGAACCTTAATTTAAACTACAGACACTGGGTGATGTGTCAATGTAAGTTCATCAATTATAACAAGTGTACTATTTTGATATTGATTATGGGGAGGCTATGCATGTGGGACAGCACTGGGTATATGGGAAATCTATACCTTTTGCTCAATTTTGCTGTGAACCTAAAACTGCTCTAAAAAATGAAGTCCACGAAGTACATATATAATAGAAAAAGATAACCACAGATCACACTAAATAAAAGACCAGAAAAATGGTTATTCAAATCTTACCAAGGAAATGAAATTAAAATGTGTCTAATTATACTTAGTTTGCCTTTATTTCTTGCTTGAAATCTATTCACATAAATATAATTACATATGTGAAAAATACCCAAAAAGATATCCATATTAAATGTCTGTATATAAAAAAATTTTTTTAAGCAGATGTCTGGGGACTTCCCCAGTGGTACAGTGGTTAAGACTCCATTCTTCCGGTGCAGGGGGCATGGGTACAATCCCTAGTCAGCGAAGTTCCACATGCTGCGTGGTGCAGCCAAAACAAACAAACAAACAAACAGATGTCTGTACAGATTAGAATTATTGGTTATTTCCCCATTATCTTCATGGCATCTATTCTTTGATTTTAGTCACTTTTAGGCTGAATCCTTTGGAGAGAGGCTGAAAAGGTAGTAGGTATGGAAAAGAGCACTGATAAGAATAAAGTCTGGCCTTCAGGCCCGGCTCTACCACTGATGTACTAAGGGATCTTGTGCATTTAAATATTATCTTCCAGATAATGTATTTGCCATATTCTGAGTTCTACAGGTTTTTACATTTGGATTAAAAACACATAGCAAGCAAGCTGCAAAATAGTTCACATTATATGATCCCTTTTAAAAATGACATATAAATATTTAAGGATAGGAAAAAGTCTGGACAGATGAACTTGTAACTATTAAAAGAGGGTTCCCCCTGGGGACCTCCCTGGTGGCACAGTGCTTAAGAATCCACCTGCTAATGCAGGGGACACGGGTTCAATCTCTGGTACGGGAAGATCCCACATGCCATGGAGCAACTAAGCCCATGCGCCACAACTACTGAGCCTGTGCTCTAGAGCCTGTGTGCCACAAAATTACTGAAGCTGGAACACCTAGAGCCTGTGCTCTGCAACAAGAGAAGCCATCGCAATGAGAAGCCCGCACACTGCAATGAAGAGTAGACCCCGCTCGCCACAACTAGAGAAAGCCCACGCACAGCAATGAAGATCCAAGGCAGTCAAATAAATAAACAAACAAACAAAATTAAATCCAAGTAAATAAATAATATAAGCAGCATTTAAAAGTTCAGTAGAATCTTTCTAAAAAGTAAGAGATAGCAATGAAGAAAAAAAAGTGGGTTCCCCCTAAACAGGAAAGAGAAACTTGTAAAAGTTTTCACTTTTAAATTTATATACTACTGTGTCTTTTGTTTGTTTGTTTGTTTGTTTGTTTGCGGTACGCAGGCCTCTCACTGTTGTGGCCTCTCCCGTTGCGGAGCACAGGCTCCGGACGCGCAGGCTCAGCGGCCATGGCTCACGGGCCCAGCCGCTCCACGGCATGTGGGATCTTCCCGGACCGGGGCACAAACCCGTGTCCCCTGCATCGGCAGGTGGACTCTCAACCACTGCGCCACCAGGGAAGCCCTACTACTGTGTCTTTTAAACAAATGTTTGCTGTTTTTAAAAACTTAAAAAAAATTTTTTTGGACTGCGCCTTGTGACACGCAGGATCTTAGTTCCCACACCAGGGATCGAACCTGTGCCCCCGCAGTGGAAGCGCGGAGTCCTAACCACTGGACCCGCAGGGAATTCCCAAAACTTTTAAAATGTCTTTTAAAAACATTAAAAAGAATAGGTACGGAAAAAAAATTTTTTTAATTAAAAATAAAAATAAAATATAAAAAAAAGAATAGGCATGGATATTCAGAACATACACAAGGAGGTTAGGAATGTTAAGGATCTGCTTTATAGTAGTAGAGTGACAGATTTTTGTTGTTGTGTTAGCAAAATTTTTTTTTCTTTTTCATAAATTTATTTGATTGATTGATTTTTGGCTGGGTTGGATCTTCATTACAGTGCGCGGGCTTCTCATTGTGGTGGCTTCCCTTGTTGCACAGCACAGGCTCTAGGTGTGTGGTCTCAGTAGTTGGGGTGCGTGGGCTCAGTAGCTGTGCCTTGCGGGCTCTAGAGCGCAGGCTCTGTAGTTGTGGCGCACGGGCTTAGTTGCTCCGCGGCATGTGGGATCTTCCCGGACCAGGGCTCGAACCCGTGTCTCCCGCATTGGCAGGTGGATTCTTAACCACTGTGCCACCAGGGAAGTCCCCAGCAAAATTTCTGACAGGCTGATGAACCTTAGGATAAGTTAGAATTCAAAATAATCCAGCTAAATTTAAATTAACGACTCCATCATTGAAACAGTTAAGAAAGACATGTTTTAGTCAATGTGTGAAAAAAATATCCACATGCATTTTGGCATGTAGTTCTGCTATTACCTGAAATCTGGGGGGTTTTTTTCCTAATAGTTATTTTTCTGATAAAAGTTTTAGAAAGTTCATGTTTATAGAAAAACAAAAAACAGAAAAATGAAGAAAATCAAAATCAACCATAATCCTATCATCTCAAAAACCAGTCATTTCCAACACCCTCCTTTCTGACCTAGCTGCCTGTCCTCCCAGCTCACACTTGGTTACTCCTGACTAAAACAGGAACTTCCGTCCTGACAGCTCTCTACTTTCTCCTTATTTAACAGCCCCTGGTACCCCTTTTCCCCATCCCCAGCTTAAATTCCATCATGTATCATGTCAACTCTCAAAAATGTTTTCACCTCCTTTGGCGCCACTGTCCTTCAAAACAGGGTTAAATATTTACTTTATGAGATTAATGACAAGAGTACCAAGCATAGTACCTAGAGTGAGATAAGAAGCACCCCCCCAAGCGGAAAAAAAAAGAGAGTTGTTAAATAAAAACAAAAGAGATACCAACTTTCTGTGGCAGTGGCTTTCATCCAAGGATTACATCAGAACCACCCTGGTGGCTTTTTCAACACATATACACACACACACACTTGTACCTACTCACCCAGGAGAGAATCCAATTCTCTCATCATGAGGGATAAGCAGTTTACTCTACAAAATCAGCTAAACTATTCTTATATATACAACCTCTCCTTTTAGGATAGTGGTTTTCAACTGGGGGTGATTTTTCCCTCCAGGGGATATTTAGCAATGACTGGAGGTATTTTGCTTGTCATAGCTAGGGCAGTTGGGGGGCTACTGGCATCTCACGGGCAGAGGCCACGATTACTGCTAAACATCCTACAATGTACAAGACGGTTCCCCACAACAAAGAAGTATCCAGCACACAATGTCAACAGTACCAGGGTTGAGAGACCCCACTTGTTAGCCTCTAATCTACAGAAAAAATGCAGTCACACTTATTTCCATAAGCAGCCTTAGGGAAAAAGATTGGAATATAACTGTCACTAAGAAAACTTTTTCTAGGTAAACGATACTGTCTTTATCAATTGCTTTCATCTCACAATAAGATATGTTGATCTCTTAATAAGCTAACTCGAGGAATGAAATAGCAAAAAATAATATAGGGTTATAGTTAACATAACCAATCTATGAAGTATGTGAATCTTCTTTTGGCGTATCACTTCCAATAGTAATAGTTATTGTTTTACAAAACAGAATACTACTTACAGGACACCCTAATATTTCAATTACCTTTCTAGTCGGAGACTCAAAATCTTCATCAGCTGCTTCAGATTTCTTAGACCTTTTCTTAGATTTTTTGGGAGTCCTAATTCTGGTGAATTTCATTCTGAAAAAAAACCCAAAAAGGTATTCACAAACATTCATATGATTATAACGTGTAAGAATTTCAATTAAATACAGAAAAGAACCAGCTAAGGCTCTAATTTCTCGACCGTTCTGAAACAGAAAACGTGAAAAGACACCCCCATTAGTTTCAAATTACTGATTCAAAAGTAAGCCAAACTCATTGTTAAACTCTTAGAAAATATAAAGTTTCATTTTATAAATCATAAGCTTTCTAGAAAATTAGCCCCTAAGGATAGCCAGAACCAACATGCAAGTATATGTTGAGTTGGCCAAAAAGTTCATTCGGGTTTCCCGTAGCATCTTTTTTTTTTTTTTTTTTTTTTTTTGCGGTACGCGGGCCTCTCACCGTCGTGGCCTCTCCCGTTGCGGAGCACAGGCTCCGGACAAGCAGGCTCAGCGGCCACGGCTCACGGGCCCAGCCGCTCCGTGGCATGCGGGATCCCCCGGACCGGGACACGAACCCGCGTCCCCCGCATCGGCAGGCGGACTCTCAACCACTGCGCCACCAGGGAAGCCCATCCCGTAGCATCTTATGGAAAAACCTGAGCCAACTTTCTGGCCAAACCTCACCGTATATGGCTCAGCTTACCTAAAAAAGTTCTATGATTTATTTTTAATCTTATGTTTGTTAAATGCACAGAATTCATATTTGGAGGATATTTCTCCAGGAATTAACAACTATGATAAATAAGAGTTTAAAACGCATCTAAAATACATCTAGATTTCTTCTGAAATCATGCCTGACTTTATAAATTAAAGATGGAAAATAAGCAACATTTTTGAAACCCTGTTTTCTTTTTCTTATAAATCAGCTGTGTTCTAGCAAAAAAATTCTTCAGTGCTTGACATATTTCCCTTCACATCTAATAATACATGCAGAATATTTAGAACTTGAGAACAAAACAAAACTTTACCTAATACGACTCTCCGAATCAGAGGATACTGTTATTAATTCCGCCGTATATAAGCTACGCTTCCCTGATAAGTTCGCTGCTTTTGGAGTGGAAGCTTTTACTGGACTATCGTCTTGTGCGTCTTCAGAATCAGTACCTCTAACGATGACTGTAGCAGGTGTGCTGCTACTTCTTACACATCTTCTGCTTCATTTTGGTGTAGAAACATATACTGAGCTGTCTTCAGTCTCAGCTTTAGAGTGTATAACCTTATCCTTAACTGGTATGCCAGTTTTTCTTGGAGACTTATTGCTACACGGAGAGGAAATTTTTGGAGGGTCATCATCGGCTGCACCTTCACAAACAAGGTTTTTGCTGTTAAGTAATGTGCCGTTTTTGAAAACGTCTGTTTTCTTTTGTCTTAAAATCCTTCTAAGCCATTTTTGATTTTGTTTCTCTTTAAAGGAA
Organism: Mesoplodon densirostris; assembly: GCF_025265405.1. NCBI lineage: Eukaryota > Metazoa > Chordata > Mammalia > Artiodactyla > Ziphiidae > Mesoplodon > Mesoplodon densirostris. The sequence goes on along the minus strand of NC_082678.1, from coordinate 52,740,404 downwards.
AAAGTTGATTCTTTCTCTTGACTATTTCTCTCTCTATTTTCACCTGGAATAGCACCAGTATCTAAGATTTTTTTATTCTTTTTCTTCAGCTTTTTACTTTTCTCCTTAGGAAAACCTCCTTTATCAGCATGTGTCTGTGAATTGCCATTATTTGAAACCATTTGGATATTAGGATTTTCCATGTTTTTAGAATTATTGTCTCTTCCTTCCTCATTTAAAGATTTTTCATTGAGCTCTTTCTGCTTATCAGAAGACTTTTTGACTCCATGTTTAAGTGCATCTGATGTTGGCTGCCTAAATGCTTTCATAAACTGCTGTCTTTCTTCTAGAGTGCATCTTGGTTTCACAGCTTCAGAACCTCCAGCTTCCAACACTGCCAATTCTAGTTCTTCCTCATATATAACGACATTAGATCTTCTTTTCTGAATCGTCTGTTCATTCTTAGGATGAGACAGACTATTTTCCATTTCCACCTGCTTTTGTTTCAAGAAAGTTGAGGGTATTTGCCCTGTCTTTTCTTGGGGGATGGGGTGAACTTGTGCAACAACAGTGACTGTCTTAAAGCGGACCTGTTGGGAAATCTCATAGGTTTCTGGGTCAGTCATACAACCACTTTTGGCTGCATCGTCAACAGTTTCAGAAGGAATACAAATAGACACTGTAGAGTCTGGTGCCTGTTCTACTTTACTTTCGTTGTGACTTTTTAAAAATTCCTCATATGAGACAGTTATTGTACTATCATTTAACTGGGCTGTTTTAGTTAGATTATCTCTAGATTCTGCATCATTTGCAGTATTTTCAATTTCGTTAGTTAGGGAAGGCATTATCTGTTTACTATCATTACCATCTCTTTTAAGGAGATTTAGTTCCTCTGCTAAGGGTAAACTTTCAGATGGATCTATTATCTCTCTGTGATTCCTTTTCCTCAATTTGCTGAGATCAGTTTTTGAGGGCTCTTGTTTAGGACTTACTTTCTTAGAACTTTCTTTGGAGGTCATAGTGCTTGATTGTTTTTTGGTATCTTGAATACTTTCTGCAAGTACCTCGACATGTTTCTTATAGAGTAAAGCAGAAGTACTACTTTCCACAAAATTGTTACTTAAACTGGAGTCTTCCTTGCTATCATCACTGTTAATTTCAATTGCAGATTCATTTTCAGTTTTAATATGACTTAGTTGATGAGATAAATTAAGTCTCTTTCCTCTCTTCTTATTCTCTGTATTTGAGGACATTTCCAAAGGTGTTTTACAGTCTTTGTCACGGTCAGCAGGCAACGGTGTGGATGACTTTATCGTGTACTTTTTTGCTGTCTGAGTTTTCTCATTTGTGGGTAAAGTCTTTCTAAAATAATCCAGAATATTACTGGATTTGGGTGGAGAGAAAACCCTGTCTCCAGTCTTCCCCATTGGTGATAAATATTTGGGGACTGTTTTCCAAGAAGTCCTGTCATCGACTGTCCCTCGCTTCTTGCTTGCCTATCAATTTAAAAGAAGAAAGAAAGCACTTATTTCAAGCAACATAAATTCTAAACATGGATCTATTATTTTATGTAATGCGATAAAAAAAGGAAGGCTCCCTTAGTTGATAAACATTACATATTAGGAAGAAAAAGAGCTTTAAAGTTAAACCTACATTCAAATCTCAATGTCACATCAAGTTATACAATTATAATTTGTGTACTTTATATATTATGCGTCAATAAAAAGTTTCAAGGCCCCCTATGCTTGTGTACAAATGTGTTAATTACTGTTGGCCTCTGTTTGCTCTATAACCTTTGAATAGTACCACCCACCCCACAGAATTTGTAATGAACATATTACATACAAACATGTGAAGTCTGATGCATGCTCGGAACTCTATACATATCATTTCCATTCCCTTTATACTGTTTTAGTTAAAAATAAAGAAATTATTCTAACTATTTCCAAGAAACAGGTACATGGTGAACAAGCCTAGGATCCCAAAATTTACTAATTAAGTAAAAATTATAGTGGACATTTACTACAAATAAAACAAATAAGACTTTTCAGTGTTTTAGTGTGCTATTAAGAGTTACCGCCTGCCTCTTATACTATTTAGTACCCTTAAAAAAAAAGCTCCATCAACTTTATTTTTAACTCCCTCAGTTCATTTGTTAGAAAAAACTTGCCAGAACAACAAGAAAACCTTTTCTTTTGAAGATAAGTAGCAAAGGAATTATACGTCTAGAAAATTAAAATGGATTATAAGGCTATCATGATTAAAAGCATAGCACTGATGCATGAATAGGCAGGCAACTTAATAGAACCGATTAGAAAACCAGAAAGAGACATAAGTGTGTATTTAAGAATTTGGTATATGGTAATAGTAGCACTCAAGTTAGTGGGCAAAGAAGTAGTTAATAAATAGTACTGGGACAAATTTTAACCCTCTGGATAAATATGAGACAAGGGCTTCCCTGGTGGCGCAGTGGTTGAGAGTCCGCCTGCCGATGCAGGGGAAACGGGTTCGTGCCCCGGTCTGGGAAGATCCCACATGCCGCGGAGCGGCTGGGCCCGTGAGCCATGGCCGCTGAGCCTGCGCTTCCGGAGCCTGCGCTTCCGGAGCCTGTGCTCCGCAACGGGGGAGGCCACAACAGTGAGAGGCCCGCGTACCACAAAAAAAAAAAAAAAAAAAAAAAAAAAAATGAGACAAAATAAATTACAGACAGATTAAAATTTTACATCTTAAAATGAAATGATAAATGTACTAGAAGAAAATGTTAATGAGTTGTTAGTATTATTATCGTGAGCTCGTGTCAGAGGCACAATAGCCAAAACAAACGAACAAACAAACAAACAGATGTCTCTACAGATTAGAATTATTGGTTATTTCCCCATTATCTTCATGGCATCTATTCTTTGATTTTAGTCACTTTTAGGCTGAATCCTTTGGAGAGAGGCTGAAAAGGTAGTAGGTATGGAAAAGAGCACTGATAAGAATAAAGTCTGGCCTTCAGGCCCGGCTCTACCACTGATGTACTAAGGGATCTTGTGCATTTAAATATTATCTTCCAGATAATGTATTTGCCATATTCTGAGTTCTACAGGTTTTTACATTTGGATTAAAAACACATAGCAAGCAAGCTGCAAAATAGTTCACATTATATGATCCCTTTTAAAAATGACATATAAATATTTAAGGATAGGAAAAAGTCTGGACAGATGAACTTGTAACTATTAAAAGAGGGTTCCCCCTGGGGACCTCCCTGGTGGCACAGTGCTTAAGAATCCACCTGCTAATGCAGGGGACACGGGTTCAATCTCTGGTACGGGAAGATCCCACATGCCATGGAGCAACTAAGCCCATGCGCCACAACTACTGAGCCTGTGCTCTAGAGCCTGTGTGCCACAAAATTACTGAAGCTGGAACACCTAGAGCCTGTGCTCTGCAACAAGAGAAGCCATCGCAATGAGAAGCCCGCACACTGCAATGAAGAGTAGACCCCGCTCGCCACAACTAGAGAAAGCCCACGCACAGCAATGAAGATCCAAGGCAGTCAAATAAATAAACAAACAAACAAAATTAAATCCAAGTAAATAAATAATATAAGCAGCATTTAAAAGTTCAGTAGAATCTTTCTAAAAAGTAAGAGATAGCAATGAAGAAAAAAAAGTGGGTTCCCCCTAAACAGGAAAGAGAAACTTGTAAAAGTTTTCACTTTTAAATTTATATACTACTGTGTCTTTTGTTTGTTTGTTTGTTTGTTTGTTTGCGGTACGCAGGCCTCTCACTGTTGTGGCCTCTCCCGTTGCGGAGCACAGGCTCCGGACGCGCAGGCTCAGCGGCCATGGCTCACGGGCCCAGCCGCTCCACGGCATGTGGGATCTTCCCGGACCGGGGCACAAACCCGTGTCCCCTGCATCGGCAGGTGGACTCTCAACCACTGCGCCACCAGGGAAGCCCTACTACTGTGTCTTTTAAACAAATGTTTGCTGTTTTTAAAAACTTAAAAAAAATTTTTTTGGACTGCGCCTTGTGACACGCAGGATCTTAGTTCCCACACCAGGGATCGAACCTGTGCCCCCGCAGTGGAAGCGCGGAGTCCTAACCACTGGACCCGCAGGGAATTCCCAAAACTTTTAAAATGTCTTTTAAAAACATTAAAAAGAATAGGTACGGAAAAAAAATTTTTTTAATTAAAAATAAAAATAAAATATAAAAAAAAGAATAGGCATGGATATTCAGAACATACACAAGGAGGTTAGGAATGTTAAGGATCTGCTTTATAGTAGTAGAGTGACAGATTTTTGTTGTTGTGTTAGCAAAATTTTTTTTTCTTTTTCATAAATTTATTTGATTGATTGATTTTTGGCTGGGTTGGATCTTCATTACAGTGCACGGGCTTCTCATTGTGGTGGCTTCCCTTGTTACACAGCACAGGCTCTAGGTGTGTGGTCTCAGTAGTTGGGGTGCGTGGGCTCAGTAGCTGTGCCTTGCGGGCTCTAGAGCGCAGGCTCTGTAGTTGTGGCGCACGGGCTTAGTTGCTCCGCGGCATGTGGGATCTTCCCGGACCAGGGCTCGAACCCGTGTCCCCCGCATTGGCAGGTGGATTCTTAACCACTGTGCCACCAGGGAAGTCCCCAGCAAAATTTCTGACAGGCTGATGAACCTTAGGATAAGTTAGAATTCAAAATAATCCAGCTAAATTTAAATTAACGACTCCATCATTGAAACAGTTAAGAAAGACATGTTTTAGTCAATGTGTGAAAAAAATATCCACATGCATTTTGGCATGTAGTTCTGCTATTACCTGAAATCTGGGGTTTTTTTTTCCTAATAGTTATTTTTCTGATAAAAGTTTTAGAAAGTTCATGTTTATAGAAAAACAAAAAACAGAAAAATGAAGAAAATCAAAATCAACCATAATCCTATCATCTCAAAAACCAGTCATTTCCAACACCCTCCTTTCTGACCTAGCTGCCTGTCCTCCCAGCTCACACTTGGTTACTCCTGACTAAAACAGGAACTTCCGTCCTGACAGCTCTCTACTTTCTCCTTATTTAACAGCCCCTGGTACCCCTTTTCCCCATCCCCAGCTTAAATTCCATCATATATCATGTCAACTCTCAAAAATGTTTTCACCTCCTTTGGCGCCACTGTCCTTCAAAACAGGGTTAAATATTTACTTTATGAGATTAATGACAAGAGTACCAAGCATAGTACCTAGAGTGAGATAAGAAGCACCCCCCCAAGCGGAAAAAAAAAGAGAGTTGTTAAATAAAAACAAAAGAGATACCAACTTTCTGTGGCAGTGGCTTTCATCCAAGGATTACATCAGAACCACCCTGGTGGCTTTTTCAACACACATACACACACACACACTTGTACCTACTCACCCAGGAGAGAATCCAATTCTCTCATCATGAGGGATAAGCAGTTTACTCTACAAAATCAGCTAAACTATTCTTATATATACAACCTCTCCTTTTAGGATAGTGGTTTTCAACTGGGGGTGATTTTTCCCTCCAGGGGATATTTAGCAATGACTGGAGGTATTTTGCTTGTCATAGCTAGGGCAGTTGGGGGGCTACTGGCATCTCACGGGCAGAGGCCACGATTACTGCTAAACATCCTACAATGTACAAGACGGTTCCCCACAACAAAGAAGTATCCAGCACACAATGTCAACAGTACCAGGGTTGAGAGACCCCACTTGTTAGCCTCTAATCTACAGAAAAAATGCAGTCACACTTATTTCCATAAGCAGCCTTAGGGAAAAAGATTGGAATATAACTGTCACTAAGAAAACTTTTTCTAGGTAAACGATACTGTCTTTATCAATTGCTTTCATCTCACAATAAGATATGTTGATCTCTTAATAAGCTAACTCGAGGAATGAAATAGCAAAAAATAATATAGGGTTATAGTTAACATAACCAATCTATGAAGTATGTGAATCTTCTTTTGGCGTATCACTTCCAATAGTAATAGTTATTGTTTTACAAAACAGAATACTACTTACAGGACACCCTAATATTTCAATTACCTTTCTAGTCGGAGACTCAAAATCTTCATCAGCTGCTTCAGATTTCTTAGACCTTTTCTTAGATTTTTTGGGAGTCCTAATTCTGGTGAATTTCATTCTGAAAAAAAACCCAAAAAGGTATTCACAAACATTCATATGATTATAACGTGTAAGAATTTCAATTAAATACAGAAAAGAACCAGCTAAGGCTCTAATTTCTCGACCGTTCTGAAACAGAAAACGTGAAAAGACACCCCCATTAGTTTCAAATTACTGATTCAAAAGTAAGCCAAACTCATTGTTAAACTCTTAGAAAATATAAAGTTTCATTTTATAAATCATAAGCTTTCTAGAAAATTAGCCCCTAAGGATAGCCAGAACCAACATGCAAGTATATGTTGAGTTGGCCAAAAAGTTCATTCGGGTTTCCCGTAGCATCTTTTTTTTTTTTTTTTTTTTTTTTTGCGGTACGCGGGCCTCTCACCGTCGTGGCCTCTCCCGTTGCGGAGCACAGGCTCCGGACAAGCAGGCTCAGCGGCCATGGCTCACGGGCCCAGCCGCTCCGTGGCATGCGGGATCCCCCGGACCGGGACACGAACCCGCGTCCCCCGCATCGGCAGGCGGACTCTCAACCACTGCGCCACCAGGGAAGCCCATCCCGTAGCATCTTATGGAAAAACCTGAGCCAACTTTCTGGCCAAACCTCACCGTATATGGCTCAGCTTACCTAAAAAAGTTCTATGATTTATTTTTAATCTTATGTTTGTTAAATGCACAGAATTCATATTTGGAGGATATTTCTCCAGGAATTAACAACTATGATAAATAAGAGTTTAAAACGCATCTAAAATACATCTAGAATTCTTCTGAAATCATGCCTGACTTTATAAATTAAAGATGGAAAATAAGCAACATTTTTGAAACCCTGTTTTCTTTTTCTTATAAATCAGCTGTGTTCTAGCAAAAAAATTCTTCAGTGCTTGACATATTTCCCTTCACATCTAATAATACATGCAGAATATTTAGAACTTGAGAACAAAACAAAACTTTACCTAATACGACTCTCCGAATCAGAGGATACTGTTATTAATTCCGCCGTATATAAGCTACGCTTCCCTGATAAGTTCGCTGCTTTTGGAGTGGAAGCTTTTACTGGACTATCGTCTTGTGCGTCTTCAGAATCAGTACCTCTAACGATGACTGTAGCAGGTGTGCTGCTACTTCTTACACATCTTCTGCTTCATTTTGGTGTAGAAACATATACTGAGCTGTCTTCAGTCTCAGCTTTAGAGTGTATAACCTTATCCTTAACTGGTATGCCAGTTTTTCTTGGAGACTTATTGCTACACGGAGAGGAAATTTTTGGAGGGTCATCATCGGCTGCACCTTCACAAACAAGGTTTTTGCTGTTAAGTAATGTGCCGTTTTTGAAAACGTCTGTTTTCTTTTGTCTTAAAATCCTTCTAAGCCATTTTTGATTTTGTTTCTCTTTAAAGGAAAAAGTTGATTCTTTCTCTTGACTATTTCTCTCTCTATTTTCACCTGGAATAGCACCAGTATCTAAGATTTTTTTATTCTTTTTCTTCAGCTTTTTACTTTTCTCCTTAGGAAAACCTCCTTTATCAGCATGTGTCTGTGAATTGCCATTATTTGAAACCATTTGGATATTAGGATTTTCCATGTTTTTAGAATTATTGTCTCTTCCTTCCTCATTTAAAGATTTTTCATTGAGCTCTTTCTGCTTATCAGAAGACTTTTTGACTCCATGTTTAAGTGCATCTGATGTTGGCTGCCTAAATGCTTTCATAAACTGCTGTCTTTCTTCTAGAGTGCATCTTGGTTTCACAGCTTCAGAACCTCCAGCTTCCAACACTGCCAATTCTAGTTCTTCCTCATATATAACGACATTAGATCTTCTTTTCTGAATCGTCTGTTCATTCTTAGGATGAGACAGACTATTTTCCATTTCCACCTGCTTTTGTTTCAAGAAAGTTGAGGGTATTTGCCCTGTCTTTTCTTGGGGGATGGGGTGAACTTGTGCAACAACAGTGACTGTCTTAAAGCGGACCTGTTGGGAAATCTCATAGGTTTCTGGGTCAGTCATACAACCACTTTTGGCTGCATCGTCAACAGTTTCAGAAGGAATACAAATAGACACTGTAGAGTCTGGTGCCTGTTCTACTTTACTTTCGTTGTGACTTTTTAAAAATTCCTCATATGAGACAGTTATTGTACTATCATTTAACTGGGCTGTTTTAGTTAGATTATCTCTAGATTCTGCATCATTTGCAGTATTTTCAATTTCGTTAGTTAGGGAAGGCATTATCTGTTTACTATCATTACCATCTCTTTTAAGGAGATTTAGTTCCTCTGCTAAGGGTAAACTTTCAGATAGATCTATTATCTCTCTGTGATTCCTTTTCCTCAATTTGCTGAGATCAGTTTTTGAGGGCTCTTGTTTAGGACTTACTTTCTTAGAACTTTCTTTGGAGGTCATAGTGCTTGATTGTTTTTTGGTATCTTGAATACTTTCTGCAAGTACCTCGACATGTTTCTTATAGAGTAAAGCAGAAGTACTACTTTCCACAAAATTGTTACTTAAACTGGAGTCTTCCTTGCTATCATCACTGTTAATTTCAATTGCAGATTCATTTTCAGTTTTAATATGACTTAGTTGATGAGATAAATTAAGTCTCTTTCCTCTCTTCTTATTCTCTGTATTTGAGGACATTTCCAAAGGTGTTTTACAGTCTTTGTCACTGTCAGCAGGCAATGGTGTGGATGACTTTATCGTGTACTTTTTTGCTGTCTGAGTTTTCTCATTTGTGGGTAAAGTCTTTCTAAAATAATCCAGAATATTACTGGATTTGGGTGGAGAGAAAACCCTGTCTCCAGTCTTCCCCATTGGTGATAAATATTTGGGGACTGTTTTCCAAGAAGTCCTGTCATCGACTGTCCCTCGCTTCTTGCTTGCCTATCAATTTAAAAGAAGAAAGAAAGCACTTATTTCAAGCAACATAAATTCTAAACATGGATCTATTATTTTATGTAATGCGATAAAAAAAGGAAGGCTCCCTTAGTTGATAAACATTACATATTAGGAAGAAAAAGAGCTTTAAAGTTAAACCTACATTCAAATCTCAATGTCACATCAAGTTATACAATTAAAATTTGTGTACTTTATATATTATGCGTCAATAAAAAGTTTCAAGGCCCCCTATGCTTGTGTACAAATGTGTTAATTACTGTTGGCCTCTGTTTGCTCTATAACCTTTGAATAGTACCACCCACCCCACAGAATTTGTAATGAACATATTACATACAAACATGTGAAGTCTGATGCATGCTCGGAACTCTATACATATCATTTCCATTCCCTTTATACTGTTTTAGTTAAAAATAAAGAAATTATTCTAACTATTTCCAAGAAACAGGTACATGGTGAACAAGCCTAGGATCCCAAAATTTACTAATTAAGTAAAAATTATAGTGGACATTTACTACAAATAAAACAAATAAGACTTTTCAGTGTTTTAGTGTGCTATTAAGAGTTACCGCCTGCCTCTTATACTATTTAGTACCCTTAAAAAAAAAGCTCCATCAACTTTATTTTTAACTCCCTCAGTTCATTTGTTAGAAAAAACTTGCCAGAACAACAAGAAAACCTTTTCTTTTGAAGATAAGTAGCAAAGGAATTATACGTCTAGAAAATTAAAATGGATTATAAGGCTATCATGATTAAAAGCATAGCACTGATGCATGAATAGGCAGGCAACTTAATAGAACCGATTAGAAAACCAGAAAGAGACATAAGTGTGTATTTAAGAATTTGGTATATGGTAATAGTAGCACTCAAGTTAGTGGGCAAAGAAGTAGTTAATAAATAGTACTGGGACAAATTTTAACCCTCTGGATAAATATGAGACAAGGGCTTCCCTGGTGGCGCAGTGGTTGAGAGTCCGCCTGCCGATGCAGGGGAAACGGGTTCGTGCCCCGGTCTGGGAAGATCCCACATGCCGCGGAGCGGCTGGGCCCGTGAGCCATGGCCGCTGAGCCTGCGCTTCCGGAGCCTGCGCTTCCGGAGCCTGTGCTCCGCAACGGGGGAGGCCACAACAGTGAGAGGCCCGCGTACCACAAAAAAAAAAAAAAAAAAAAAAAAAAAATATGAGACAAAATAAATTACAGACAGATTAAAATTTTACATCTTAAAATGAAATGATAAATGTACTAGAAGAAAATGTTAATGAGTTGTTAGTATTATTATCGTGAGCTCGTGTCAGAGGCACAATAGCCAAAACAAACGAACAAACAAACAAACAGATGTCTCTACAGATTAGAATTATTGGTTATTTCCCCATTATCTTCATGGCATCTATTCTTTGATTTTAGTCACTTTTAGGCTGAATCCTTTGGAGAGAGGCTGAAAAGGTAGTAGGTATGGAAAAGAGCACTGATAAGAATAAAGTCTGGCCTTCAGGCCCGGCTCTACCACTGATGTACTAAGGGATCTTGTGCATTTAAATATTATCTTCCAGATAATGTATTTGCCATATTCTGAGTTCTACAGGTTTTTACATTTGGATTAAAAACACATAGCAAGCAAGCTGCAAAATAGTTCACATTATATGATCCCTTTTAAAAATGACATATAAATATTTAAGGATAGGAAAAAGTCTGGACAGATGAACTTGTAACTATTAAAAGAGGGTTCCCCCTGGGGACCTCCCTGGTGGCACAGTGCTTAAGAATCCACCTGCTAATGCAGGGGACACGGGTTCAATCTCTGGTACGGGAAGATCCCACATGCCATGGAGCAACTAAGCCCATGCGCCACAACTACTGAGCCTGTGCTCTAGAGCCTGTGTGCCACAAAATTACTGAAGCTGGAACACCTAGAGCCTGTGCTCTGCAACAAGAGAAGCCATCGCAATGAGAAGCCCGCACACTGCAACGAAGAGTAGACCCCGCTCGCCACAACTAGAGAAAGCCCACGCACAGCAATGAAGATCCAAGGCAGTCAAATAAATAAACAAACAAACAAAATTAAATCCAAGTAAATAAATAATATAAGCAGCATTTAAAAGTTCAGTAGAATCTTTCTAAAAAGTAAGAGATAGCAATGAAGAAAAAAAAGTGGGTTCCCCCTAAACAGGAAAGAGAAACTTGTAAAAGTTTTCACTTTTAAATTTATATACTACTGTGTCTTTTGTTTGTTTGTTTGTTTGTTTGTTTGCGGTACGCAGGCCTCTCACTGTTGTGGCCTCTCCCGTTGCGGAGCACAGGCTCCGGACGCGCAGGCTCAGCGGCCATGGCTCACGGGCCCAGCCGCTCCACGGCATGTGGGATCTTCCCGGACCGGGGCACAAACCCGTGTCCCCTGCATCGGCAGGTGGACTCTCAACCACTGCGCCACCAGGGAAGCCCTACTACTGTGTCTTTTAAACAAATGTTTGCTGTTTTTAAAAACTTAAAAAAATTTTTTTGGACTGCGCCTTGTGACACGCAGGATCTTAGTTCCCACACCAGGGATCGAACCTGTGCCCCCGCAGTGGAAGCGCGGAAGTCCTAACCACTGGACCCGCAGGGAATTCCCAAAACTTTTAAAATGTCTTTTAAAAACATTAAAAAGAATAGGTACGGAAAAAAAATTTTTTTAATTAAAAATAAAAATAAAATATAAAAAAAAGAATAGGCATGGATATTCAGAACATACACAAGGAGGTTAGGAATGTTAAGGATCTGCTTTATAGTAGTAGAGTGACAGATTTTTGTTGTTGTGTTAGCAAAATTTTTTTTTCTTTTTCATAAATTTATTTGATTGATTGATTTTTGGCTGGGTTGGATCTTCATTACAGTGCGCGGGCTTCTCATTGTGGTGGCTTCCCTTGTTGCACAGCACAGGCTCTAGGTGTGTGGTCTCAGTAGTTGGGGTGCGTGGGCTCAGTAGCTGTGCCTTGCGGGCTCTAGAGCGCAGGCTCTGTAGTTGTGGCGCACGGGCTTAGTTGCTCCGCGGCATGTGGGATCTTCCCGGACCAGGGCTCGAACCCGTGTCTTCCCGCATTGGCAGGTGGATTCTTAACCACTGTGCCACCAGGGAAGTCCCCAGCAAAATTTCTGACAGGCTGATGAACCTTAGGATGAGTTAGAATTCAAAATAATCCAGCTAAATTTAAATTAACGACTCCATCATTGAAACAGTTAAGAAAGACATGTTTTAGTCAATGTGTGAAAAAAAATATCCACATGCATTTTGGCATGTAGTTCTGCTATTACCTGAAATCTGGGGGGTTTTTTTTCCTAATAGTTATTTTTTCTGATAAAAGTTTTAGAAAGTTCATGTTATAGAAAAACAAAAAACAGAAAAATGAAGAAAATCAAAATCAACCATAATCCTATCATCTCAAAAACCCAGTCATTTCCAACACCCTCCTTTCTGACCTAGCTGCCTGTCCTCCCCAGCTCACACTTGGTTACTCCTGACTAAAACAGGAACTTCCGTCCTGACAGCTCTCTACTTTCTCCTTATTTAACAGCCCCTGGTACCCCCCTTTTCCCCATCCCCAGCTTTAAATTCCCATCATGTATCATGTCAACTCTCAAAAATGTTTTCACCTCCTTTGGCGCCACTGTCCTTCAAAACAGGGTTAAATATTTACTTTATGAGATTAATGACAAGAGTACCAAGCATAGTACCTAGAGTGAGATAAGAAGCACCCACCAAGCGGAAAAAAAAATGAGAGTTGTTAACTAAAAACAAAAGAGATACCAACTTTCTGTGGCAGTGGCTTTCATCCAAGGATTACATCAGAACCACCCTGGTGGCTTTTTCAACACACATACACACACACACACTTGTACCTACTCACCCAGGGAGAGAATCCAATTCTCTCATCATGAGGGATAAGCAGTTTTACTCTACAAAATCAGCTAAACTATTCTTATATATACAACCTCTCCCTTAGGATAGTGGTTTTCCAACTGGGGGTGATTTTTCCCTCCAGGGGATATTTAGCAATGACTGGAGGTATTTTGCTTGTCATAGCTAGGGCAGTTGGGGGGCTACTGGCATCTCACGGGCAGAGGCCACGATTACTGCTAAACATCCTACAATGTACAAGACGGTCCCCACAACAAAGAAGTATCCAGCACACAATGTCAACAGTACCAGGGTTGAGAGACCCCCACTTGTTAGCCTCTAATCTACAGAAAAAATGCAGTCACACTTATTTCCATAAGCAGCCTTAGGGGAAAAGATTGGAAAATAACTGTCACTAAGAAAACTTTTTCTAGGTAAACGATACTGTCTTTATCAATTGCTTTCATCTCACAATAAGGATATGTTGATCTCTTAATAAGCTAACTCGAGGAATGAAATAGCAAAAAATAATATAGGGTTATTGTTAACATAACCAATCTATGAAGTATGTGAATCTTCTTTTGGCGTATCACTTCCAATAGTAATAGTTATTGTTTTACAAAACAGAATACTACTTACAGGACACCCTAATATTTCAATTACCTTTCTAGTCGGAGACTCAAAAATCTTCATCAGCTGCTTCAGATTTCTTAGACCTTTTCTTAGATTTTTTGGGAGTCCTAATTCTGGTGAATTTCATTCCTGAAAAAAAACCCCAAAAAGGTATTCACAAACATTCATATGATTATAACGTGTAAGAATTTTCAATTAAATACAGAAAAGAACCAGCTAAGGCTCTAATTTCTCGACCGTTCTGAAACAGAAAACGTGAAAAGACACCCCCATTAGTTTCAAATTACTGATTCAAAAGTAAGCCAAACTCATTGTTAAACTCTTAGAAATATAAAGTTTCATTTTATAAATCATAAGCTTTCCTAGAAAATTAGCCCCTAAGGATAGCCAGAACCAACATGCATGTATATGTTGGTTGGCCAAAAAGTTCATTCGGGTTTCCCGTAGCATCTTTTTTTTTTTTTTTTTTTTTTTTTTGCGGTACGCGGGCCTCTCACCGACGTGGCCTCTCCCGTTGCGGAGCACAGGCTCCGGACAAAGCAGGCTCAGCGGCCACGGCTCACGGGCCCAGCCGCTCCGTGGCATGCGGGATCCCCCGGACCGGGACACGAACCCGCGTCCCCCCGCATCGGCAGGCGGACTCTCAACCACTGCGCCACCAGGGAAGCCCATCCCGTAGCATCTTATGGAAAAAACCTGAGCCAACTTTCTGGCCAAACCTCACCGTATATGGCTCAGCTTACCTAAAAAAGTTCTATGATTTATTTTTAATCTTAGTTTGTTAAATGCACAGAATTCATATTTGGAGGATATTTCTCCCAGGAATTAACAACTATGATAAATAAGAGTTTAAAACGCATCTAAAATACATCTAGATTTCTTCTGAAATCATGCCTGACTTTATAATATTAAAGATGGAAAATAAGCAACATTTTTGAAACCCTGTTTTCTTTTTCTTATAAATCAGCTGTGTTCTAGCAAAAAAATTCTTCAGTGCTTGACATATTTCCCTTCACATCTAATAATACATGCAGAATATTTAGAACTTGAGAACAAAACAAAACTTTACCTAATACGACTCTCCGAATCAGAGGATACTGTTCCGTATATAAGCTACGCTTCCCTGATAAGTTCGCTGCTTTTGGAGTGGAAGCTTTTACTGGACTATCGTCTTGTGCGTCTTCAGAATCAGTACCTCTAACGATGACTGTAGCAGGTGTGCTGCTACTTCTTACACATCTTCTGCTTCATTTTGGTGTAGAAACATATACTGAGCTGTCTTCAGTCTCAGCTTTAGAGTGTATAACCTTATCCTTAACTGGTATGCCAGTTTTTCTAGGAGACTTATTGCTACACGGAGAGGAAATTTTTGGAGGGTCATCATCGGCTGCACCTTCACAAACAAGGTTTTTGCTGTTAAGTAATGTGCCGTTTTTGAAAACGTCTGTTTTCTTTTGTCTTAAAATCCTTCTAAGCCATTTTTGATTTTGTTTCTCTTTAAAGGAAAAAGTTGATTCTTTCTCTTGACTGTTTCTCTCTCTATTTTCACCTGGAATAGCACCAGTATCTAAGATTTTTTTATTCTTTTTCTTCAGCTTTTTACTTTTCTCCTTAGGAAAACCTCCTTTATCAGCATGTGTCTGTGAATTGCCATTATTTGAAACCATTTGGATATTAGGATTTTCCATGATGTTTTTAGAATTATTGTCTCTTCCTTCCTCATTTAAAGATTTTTCATTGAGCTCTTTCTGCTTATCAGAAGACTTTTTGACTCCATGTTTAAGTGCATCTGATGTTGGCTGCCTAAATGCTTTCATAAACTGCTGTCTTTCTTCTAGAGTGCATCTTGGTTTCACAGCTTCAGAACCTCCAGCTTCCAACACTGTCAATTCTAGTTCTTCCTCATATATAACGACATTAGATCTTCTTTTCTGAATCGTCTGTTCATTCTTAGGATGAGACAGACTATTTTCCATTTCCACCTGCTTTTGTTTCAAGAAAGTTGAGGGTATTTGCCCTGTCTTTTCTTGGGGGATGGGGTGAACTTGTGCAACAACAGTGACTGTCTTAAAGCGGACCTGTTGGGAAATCTCATAGGTTTCTGGGTCAGTCATACAACCACTTTTGGCTGCATCGTCAACAGTTTCAGAAGGAATACAAATAGACACTGTAGAGTCTGGTGCCTGTTCTACTTTACTTTCGTTGTGACTTTTTAAAAATTCCTCATATGAGACAGTTATTGTACTATCATTTAACTGGGCTGTTTTAGTTAGATTATCTCTAGATTCTGCATCATTTGCAGTATTTTCAATTTCGTTAGTTAGGGAAGGCATTATCTGTTTACTATCATTACCATCTCTTTTAAGGAGATTTAGTTCCTCTGCTAAGGGTAAACTTTCAGATAGATCTATTATCTCTCTGTGATTCCTTTTCCTCAATTTGCTGAGATCAGTTTTTGAGGGCTCTTGTTTAGGACTTACTTTCTTAGAACTTTCTTTGGAGGTCATAGTGCTTGATTGTTTTTTGGTATCTTGAATACTTTCTGCAAGTACCTCGACATGTTTCTTATAGAGTAAAGCAGAAGTACTACTTTCCACAAAATTGTTACTTAAACTGGAGTCTTCCTTGCTATCATCACTGTTAATTTCAATTGCAGATTCATTTTCAGTTTTAATATGACTTAGTTGATGAGATAAATTAAGTCTCTTTCCTCTCTTCTTATTCTCTGTATTTGAGGACATTTCCAAAGGTGTTTTACAGTCTTTGTCACTGTCAGCAGGCAACGGTGTGGATGACTTTATCGTGTACTTTTTTGCTGTCTGAGTTTTCTCATTTGTGGGTAAAGTCTTTCTAAAATAATCCAGAATATTACTGGATTTGGGTGGAGAGAAAACCCTGTCTCCAGTCTTCCCCATTGGTGATAAATATTTGGGGACTGTTTTCCAAGAAGTCCTGTCATCGACTGTCCCTCGCTTCTTGCTTGCCTATCAATTTAAAAGAAGAAAGAAAGCACTTATTTCAAGCAACATAAATTCTAAACATGGATCTATTATTTTATGTAATGCGATAAAAAAAGGAAGGCTCCCTTAGTTGATAAACATTACATATTAGGAAGAAAAAGAGCTTTAAAGTTAAACCTACATTCAAATCTCAATGTCACATCAAGTTATACAATTATAATTTGTGTACTTTATATATTATGCGTCAATAAAAAGTTTCAAGGCCCCCTATGCTTGTGTACAAATGTGTTAATTACTGTTGGCCTCTGTTTGCTCTATAACCTTTGAATAGTACCACCCACCCCACAGAATTTGTAATGAACATATTACATACAAACATGTGAAGTCTGATGCATGCTCGGAACTCTATACATATCATTTCCATTCCCTTTATACTGTTTTAGTTAAAAATAAAGAAATTATTCTAACTATTTCCAAGAAACAGGTACATGGTGAACAAGCCTAGGATCCCAAAATTTACTAATTAAGTAAAAATTATAGTGGACATTTACTACAAATAAAACAAATAAGACTTTTCAGTGTTTTAGTGTGCTATTAAGAGTTACCGCCTGCCTCTTATACTATTTAGTACCCTTAAAAAAAAAGCTCCATCAACTTTATTTTTAACTCCCTCAGTTCATTTGTTAGAAAAAACTTGCCAGAACAACAAGAAAACCTTTTCTTTTGAAGATAAGTAGCAAAGGAATTATACGTCTAGAAAATTAAAATGGATTATAAGGCTATCATGATTAAAAGCATAGCACTGATGCATGAATAGGCAGGCAACTTAATAGAACCGATTAGAAAACCAGAAAGAGACATAAGTGTGTATTTAAGAATTTGGTATATGGTAATAGTAGCACTCAAGTTAGTGGGCAAAGAAGTAGTTAATAAATAGTACTGGGACAAATTTTAACCCTCTGGATAAATATGAGACAAGGGCTTCCCTGGTGGCGCAGTGGTTGAGAGTCCGCCTGCCGATGCAGGGGAAACGGGTTCGTGCCCCGGTCTGGGAAGATCCCACATGCCGCGGAGCGGCTGGGCCCGTGAGCCATGGCCGCTGAGCCTGCGCTTCCGGAGCCTGCGCTTCCGGAGCCTGTGCTCCGCAACGGGGGAGGCCACAACAGTGAGAGGCCCGCGTACCACAAAAAAAAAAAAAAAAAATATGAGACAAAATAAATTACAGACAGATTAAAATTTTACATCTTAAAATGAAATGATAAATGTACTAGAAGAAAATGTTAATGAGTTGTTAGTATTATTATCGTGAGCTCGTGTCAGAGGCACAATAGCCAAAACAAACGAACAAACAAACAAACAGATGTCTCTACAGATTAGAATTATTGGTTATTTCCCCATTATCTTCATGGCATCTATTCTTTGATTTTAGTCACTTTTAGGCTGAATCCTTTGGAGAGAGGCTGAAAAGGTAGTAGGTATGGAAAAGAGCACTGATAAGAATAAAGTCTGGCCTTCAGGCCCGGCTCTACCACTGATGTACTAAGGGATCTTGTGCATTTAAATATTATCTTCCAGATAATGTATTTGCCATATTCTGAGTTCTACAGGTTTTTACATTTGGATTAAAAACACATAGCAAGCAAGCTGCAAAATAGTTCACATTATATGATCCCTTTTAAAAATGACATATAAATATTTAAGGATAGGAAAAAGTCTGGACAGATGAACTTGTAACTATTAAAAGAGGGTTCCCCCTGGGGACCTCCCTGGTGGCACAGTGCTTAAGAATCCACCTGCTAATGCAGGGGACACGGGTTCAATCTCTGGTACGGGAAGATCCCACATGCCATGGAGCAACTAAGCCCATGCGCCACAACTACTGAGCCTGTGCTCTAGAGCCTGTGTGCCACAAAATTACTGAAGCTGGAACACCTAGAGCCTGTGCTCTGCAACAAGAGAAGCCATCGCAATGAGAAGCCCGCACACTGCAATGAAGAGTAGACCCCGCTCGCCACAACTAGAGAAAGCCCACGCACAGCAATGAAGATCCAAGGCAGTCAAATAAATAAACAAACAAACAAAATTAAATCCAAGTAAATAAATAATATAAGCAGCATTTAAAAGTTCAGTAGAATCTTTCTAAAAAGTAAGAGATAGCAATGAAGAAAAAAAAGTGGGTTCCCCCTAAACAGGAAAGAGAAACTTGTAAAAGTTTTCACTTTTAAATTTATATACTACTGTGTCTTTTGTTTGTTTGTTTGTTTGTTTGTTTGCGGTACGCAGGCCTCTCACTGTTGTGGCCTCTCCCGTTGCGGAGCACAGGCTCCGGACGCGCAGGCTCAGCGGCCATGGCTCACGGGCCCAGCCGCTCCACGGCATGTGGGATCTTCCCGGACCGGGGCACAAACCCGTGTCCCCTGCATCGGCAGGTGGACTCTCAACCACTGCGCCACCAGGGAAGCCCTACTACTGTGTCTTTTAAACAAATGTTTGCTGTTTTTAAAAACTTAAAAAAAATTTTTTTGGACTGCGCCTTGTGACACGCAGGATCTTAGTTCCCACACCAGGGATCGAACCTGTGCCCCCGCAGTGGAAGCGCGGAGTCCTAACCACTGGACCCGCAGGGAATTCCCAAAACTTTTAAAATGTCTTTTAAAAACATTAAAAAGAATAGGTACGGAAAAAAAATTTTTTTAATTAAAAATAAAAATAAAATATAAAAAAAAGAATAGGCATGGATATTCAGAACATACACAAGGAGGTTAGGAATGTTAAGGATCTGCTTTATAGTAGTAGAGTGACAGATTTTTGTTGTTGTGTTAGCAAAATTTTTTTTTCTTTTTCATAAATTTATTTGATTGATTGATTTTTGGCTGGGTTGGATCTTCATTACAGTGCACGGGCTTCTCATTGTGGTGGCTTCCCTTGTTGCACAGCACAGGCTCTAGGTGTGTGGTCTCAGTAGTTGGGGTGCGTGGGCTCAGTAGCTGTGCCTTGCGGGCTCTAGAGCGCAGGCTCTGTAGTTGTGGCGCACGGGCTTAGTTGCTCCGCGGCATGTGGGATCTTCCCGGACCAGGGCTCGAACCCGTGTCCCCCGCATTGGCAGGTGGATTCTTAACCACTGTGCCACCAGGGAAGTCCCCAGCAAAATTTCTGACAGGCTGATGAACCTTAGGATAAGTTAGAATTCAAAATAATCCAGCTAAATTTAAATTAACGACTCCATCATTGAAACAGTTAAGAAAGACATGTTTTAGTCAATGTGTGAAAAAAATATCCACATGCATTTTGGCATGTAGTTCTGCTATTACCTGAAATCTGGGGGTTTTTTTTCCTAATAGTTATTTTTCTGATAAAAGTTTTAGAAAGTTCATGTTTATAGAAAAACAAAAAACAGAAAAATGAAGAAAATCAAAATCAACCATAATCCTATCATCTCAAAAACCAGTCATTTCCAACACCCTCCTTTCTGACCTAGCTGCCTGTCCTCCCAGCTCACACTTGGTTACTCCTGACTAAAACAGGAACTTCCGTCCTGACAGCTCTCTACTTTCTCCTTATTTAACAGCCCCTGGTACCCCTTTTCCCCATCCCCAGCTTAAATTCCATCATGTATCATGTCAACTCTCAAAAATGTTTTCACCTCCTTTGGCGCCACTGTCCTTCAAAACAGGGTTAAATATTTACTTTATGAGATTAATGACAAGAGTACCAAGCATAGTACCTAGAGTGAGATAAGAAGCACCCCCCCAAGCGGAAAAAAAAAGAGAGTTGTTAAATAAAAACAAAAGAGATACCAACTTTCTGTGGCAGTGGCTTTCATCCAAGGATTACATCAGAACCACCCTGGTGGCTTTTTCAACACACATACACACACACACACTTGTACCTACTCACCCAGGAGAGAATCCAATTCTCTCATCATGAGGGATAAGCAGTTTACTCTACAAAATCAGCTAAACTATTCTTATATATACAACCTCTCCTTTTAGGATAGTGGTTTTCAACTGGGGGTGATTTTTCCCTCCAGGGGATATTTAGCAATGACTGGAGGTATTTTGCTTGTCATAGCTAGGGCAGTTGGGGGGCTACTGGCATCTCACGGGCAGAGGCCACGATTACTGCTAAACATCCTACAATGTACAAGACGGTTCCCCACAACAAAGAAGTATCCAGCACACAATGTCAACAGTACCAGGGTTGAGAGACCCCACTTGTTAGCCTCTAATCTACAGAAAAAATGCAGTCACACTTATTTCCATAAGCAGCCTTAGGGGAAAAGATTGGAATATAACTGTCACTAAGAAAACTTTTTCTAGGTAAACGATACTGTCTTTATCAATTGCTTTCATCTCACAATAAGATAT
Organism: Mesoplodon densirostris; assembly: GCF_025265405.1. Lineage (NCBI taxonomy): Eukaryota > Metazoa > Chordata > Mammalia > Artiodactyla > Ziphiidae > Mesoplodon > Mesoplodon densirostris. The sequence continues at coordinate 52,719,602 of NC_082678.1, read as the reverse complement.
GTTGATCTCTTAATAAGCTAACTCGAGGAATGAAATAGCAAAAAATAATATAGGGTTATAGTTAACATAACCAATCTATGAAGTATGTGAATCTTCTTTTGGCGTATCACTTCCAATAGTAATAGTTATTGTTTTACAAAACAGAATACTACTTACAGGACACCCTAATATTTCAATTACCTTTCTAGTCGGAGACTCAAAATCTTCATCAGCTGCTTCAGATTTCTTAGACCTTTTCTTAGATTTTTTGGGAGTCCTAATTCTGGTGAATTTCATTCTGAAAAAAAACCCAAAAAGGTATTCACAAACATTCATATGATTACAACGTGTAAGAATTTCAATTAAATACAGAAAAGAACCAGCTAAGGCTCTAATTTCTCGACCGTTCTGAAACAGAAAACGAGAAAAGACACCCCCCATTAGTTTCAAATTACTGATTCAAAAGTAAGCCAAACTCATTGTTAAACTCTTAGAAAATATAAAGTTTCATTTTATAAATCATAAGCTTTCTAGAAAATTAGCCCCTAAGATTAGCCAGAACCAACATGCAAGTATATGTTGAGTTGGCCAAAAAGTTCATTCGGGTTTCCCGTAGCATCTTATGGAAAAACCTGAGCCAACTTTCTGGCCAAACCTCACAGTATATGGCTCAGCTTACCTAAAAAAGTTCTATGATTTATTTTTAATCTTATGTTTGTTAAATGCACAGAATTCATATTTGGAGGATATTTCTCCAGGAATTAACAACTATGATAAATAAGAGTTTAAAACGCATCTAAAATACATCTAGAATTCTTCTGAAATCATGCCTGACTTTATAAATTAAAGATGGAAAATAAGCAACATTTTTGAAACCCTGTTTTCTTTTTCTTATAAATCAGCTGTGTTCTAGCAAAAAAATTCTTCAGTGCTTGACATATTTCCCTTCACATCTAATAATACATGCAGAATATTTAGAACTTGAGAACAAAACAAAACTTTACCTAATAGGACTCTCTGAATCAGAGGATACTGTTATTAATTCCGCCGTATATAAGCTACGCTTCCCTGGTAAGTTCGCTGCTTTTGGAGTGGAAGCTTTTACTGGACTATCGTCTTGTGCGTCTTCAGAATCAGTACCTCTAACGATGACTGTAGCAGGTGTGCTGCTGCTTTGTTTCGGTGTAGAAACATATACCGAGCTGTCTTCAGTCTCAGCTTTAGAGTGTATAACCTTATCCTTAACTGGTATGCCAGTTTTTCTTGGAGACTTATTGCTACACGGAGAGGAAATTTTTGGAGGGTCATCATCGGCTGCACCTTCACAAACAAGGTTTTTGCTGTTAAGTAATGTGCCGTTTTTGAAAACGTCTGTTTTCTTTTGTCTTAAAATCCTTCTAAGCCATTTTTGATTTTGTTTCTCTTTAAAGGAAAAAGTTGATTCTTTCTCTTGACTATTTCTCTCTCTATTTTCACCTGGAATAGCACCAGTATCTAAGATTTTTTTATTCTTTTTCTTCAGCTTTTTACTTTTCTCCTTAGGAAAACCTCCTTTATCAGCATGTGTCTGTGAATTGCCATTATTTGAAACCATTTGGATATTAGGATTTTCCATGATGTTTTTAGAATTATTGTCTCTTCCTTCCTCATTTAAAGATTTTTCATTGAGCTCTTTCTGCTTATCAGAAGACTTTTTGACTCCATGTTTAAGTGCATCTGATGTTGGCTGCCTAAATGCTTTCATAAACTGCTGTCTTTCTTCTAGAGTGCATCTTGGTTTCACAGCTTCAGAACCTCCAGCTTCCAACACTGTCAATTCTAGTTCTTCCTCATATATAACGACATTAGATCTTCTTTTCTGAATCGTCTGTTCATTCTTAGGATGAGACAGACTATTTTCCATTTCCACCTGCTTTTGTTTCAAGAAAGTTGAGGGTATTTGCCCTGTCTTTTCTTGGGGGATGGGGTGAACTTGTGCAACAACAGTGACTGTCTTAAAGCGGACCTGTTGGGAAATCTCATAGGTTTCTGGGTCAGTCATACAACCACTTTTGGCTGCATCGTCAACAGTTTCAGAAGGAATACAAATAGACACTGTAGAGTCTGGTGCCTGTTCTACTTTACTTTCGTTGTGACTTTTTAAAAATTCCTCATATGAGACAGTTATTGTACTATCATTTAACTGGGCTGTTTTAGTTAGATTATCTCTAGATTCTGCATCATTTGCAGTATTTTCAATTTCGTTAGTTAGGGAAGGCATTATCTGTTTACTATCATTACCATCTCTTTTAAGGAGATTTAGTTCCTCTGCTAAGGGTAAACTATCAGATGGATCTATTATCTCTCTGTGATTCCTTTTCCTCAATTTGCTGAGATCAGTTTTTGAGGGCTCTTGTTTAGGACTTACTTTCTTAGAACTTTCTTTGGAGGTCATAGTGCTTGATTGTTTTTTGGTATCTTGAATACTTTCTGCAAGTACCTCGACATGTTTCTTATAGAGTAAAGCAGAAGTACTACTTTCCACAAAATTGTTACTTAAACTGGAGTCTTCCTTGCTATCATCACTGTTAATTTCAATTGCAGATTCATTTTCAGTTTTAATATGACTTAGTTGATGAGATAAATTAAGTCTCTTTCCTCTCTTCTTATTCTCTGTATTTGAGGACATTTCCAAAGGTGTTTTACAGTCTTTGTCACGGTCAGCAGGCAACGGTGTGGATGACTTTATCTTGTACTTTTTTGCTGTCTGAGTTTTCTCATTTGTGGGTAAAGTCTTTCTAAAATAATCCAGAATATTACTGGATTTGGGTGGAGAGAAAACCCTGTCTCCAGTCTTCCCCATTGGTGATAAATATTTGGGGACTGTTTTCCAAGAAGTCCTGTCATCGACTGTCCCTCGCTTCTTGCTTGCCTATCAATTTAAAAGAAGAAAGAAAGCACTTATTTCAAGCAACATAAATTCTAAACATGGATCTATTATTTTATGTAATGCGATAAAAAAAGGAAGGCTCCCTTAGTTGATAAACATTACATATTAGGAAGAAAAAGAGCTTTAAAGTTAAACCTACATTCAAATCTCAATGTCACATCAAGTTATACAATTATAATTTGTGTACTTTATATATTATGCGTCAATAAAAAGTTTCAAGGCCCCCTATGCTTGTGTACAAATGTGTTAATTACTGTTGGCCTCTGTTTGCTCTATAGCCTTTGAATAGTACCACCCACCCCACAGAATTTGTAATGAACATATTACATACAAACATGTGAAGTCTGATGCATGCTCGGAACTCTATACATATCATTTCCATTCCCTTTATACTGTTTTAGTTAAAAATAAAGAAATTATTCTAACTATTTCCAAGAAACAGGTACACGGTGAACAAGCCTAGGATCCCAAAATTTACTAATTAAGTAAAAATTATAGTGGACATTTACTACAAATAAAACAAATAAGACTTTTCAGTGTTTTAGTGTGCTATTAAGAGTTACCGCCTGCCTCTTATACTATTTAGTACCCTTAAAAAAAAGGCTCCATCAACTTTATTTTTAACTCCCTCAGTTCATTTGTTAGAAAAAACTTGCCAGAACAACAAGAAAACCTTTTCTTTTGAAGATAAGTAGCAAAGGAATTATACGTCTAGAAAATTAAAATGGATTATAAGGCTATCATGATTAAAAGCATAGCACTGATGCATGAATAGGCAGGCAACTTAATAGAACCGATTAGAAAACCAGAAAGAGACATAAGTGTGTATTTAAGAATTTGGTATATGGTAATAGTAGCACTCAAGTTAGTGGGCAAAGAAGTAGTTAATAAATAGTACTGGGACAAATTTTAACCCTCTGGATAAATATGAGACAAAATAAATTACAGACAGATTAAAATTTTACATCTTAAAATGAAATGATAAATGTACTAGAAGAAAATGTTAATGAGTTGTTAGTATTATTATCGTGAGCTCGTGTCAGAGGCACAATAGCCAAAACAAACGAACAAACAAACAAACAGATGTCTCTACAGATTAGAATTATTGGTTATTTCCCCATTATCTTCATGGCATCTATTCTTTGATTTTAGTCACTTTTAGGCTGAATCCTTTGGAGAGAGGCTGAAAAGGTAGTAGGTATGGAAAAGAGCACTGATAAGAATAAAGTCTGGCCTTCAGGCCCGGCTCTACCACTGATGTACTAAGGGATCTTGTGCATTTAAATATTATCTTCCAGATAATGTATTTGCCATATTCTGAGTTCTACAGGTTTTTACATTTGGATTAAAAACACATAGCAAGCAAGCTGCAAAATAGTTCACATTATATGATCCCTTTTAAAAATGACATATAAATATTTAAGGATAGGAAAAAGTCTGGACAGGTGAACTTGTAACTATTAAAAGAGGGTTCCCCCTGGGGACCTCCCTGGTGGCACAGTGCTTAAGAATCCACCTGCTAATGCAGGGGACACGGGTTCAATCTCTGGTACGGGAAGATCCCACATGCCATGGAGCAACTAAGCCCATGCGCCACAACTACTGAGCCTGTGCTCTAGAGCCTGTGTGCCACAAAATTACTGAAGCTGGAGCACCTAGAGCCTGTGCTCTGCAACAAGAGAAGCCATCGCAATGAGAAGCCCGCACACTGCAATGAAGAGTAGACCCCGCTCGCCACAACTAGAGAAAGCCCACGCACAGCAATGAAGATCCAAGGCAGTCAAATAAATAAACAAACAAACAAAATTAAATCCAAGTAAATAAATAATATAAGTAGCATTTAAAAGTTCAGTAGAATCTTTCTAAAAAGTAAGAGATAGCAATGAAGAAAAAAAAGTGGGTTCCCCCTAAACAGGAAAGAGAAACTTGTAAAAGTTTTCACTTTTAAATTTATATACTACTGTGTCTTTTGTTTGTTTGTTTGTTTGTTTGCGGTACGCAGGCCTCTCACTGTTGTGGCCTCTCCCGTTGCGGAGCACAGGCTCCGGACGCGCAGGCTCAGCGGCCATGGCTCACGGGCCCAGCCGCTCCACGGCATGTGGGATCTTCCCGGACCGGGGCACAAACCCGTGTCCCCTGCATCGGCAGGTGGACTCTCAACCACTGCGCCACCAGGGAAGCCCTACTACTGTGTCTTTTAAACAAATGTTTGCTGTTTTTAAAAACTTAAAAAAAAATTTTTTGGACTGCGCCTTGTGACACGCAGGATCTTAGTTCCCACACCAGGGATCGAACCTGTGCCCCCGCAGTGGAAGCGCGGAGTCCTAACCACTGGACCCGCAGGGAATTCCCAAAACTTTTAAAATGTCTTTTAAAAATATTAAAAAGAATAGGTACGGAAAAAAAATTTTTTTAATTAAAAATAAAAATAAAATATAAAAAAAAGAATAGGCATGGATATTCAGAACATACACAAGGAGGTTAGGAATGTTAAGGATCTGCTTTATAGTAGTAGAGTGACAGATTTTTGTTGTTGTGTTAGCAAAATTTTTTTTTCTTTTTCATAAATTTATTTGATTGATTGATTTTTGGCTGGGTTGGATCTTCATTACAGTGCGCGGGCTTCTCATTGTGGTGGCTTCCCTTGTTGCACAGCACAGGCTCTAGGTGTGTGGTCTCAGTAGTTGGGGTGCGTGGGCTCAGTAGCTGTGCCTTGCGGGCTCTAGAGCGCAGGCTCTGTAGTTGTGGCGCACGGGCTTAGTTGCTCCGCGGCATGTGGGATCTTCCCGGACCAGGGCTCGAACCCGTGTCCCCCGCATTGGCAGGTGGATTCTTAACCACTGTGCCACCAGGGAAGTCCCCAGCAAAATTTCTGACAGGCTGATGAACCTTAGGATAAGTTAGAATTCAAAATAATCCAGCTAAATTTAAATTAACGACTCCATCATTGAAACAGTTAAGAAAGACATGTTTTAGTCAATGTGTGAAAAAAATATCCACATGCATTTTGGCATGTAGTTCTGCTATTACCTGAAATCTGGGGTTTTTTTTTCCTAATAGTTATTTTTCTGATAAAAGTTTTAGAAAGTTCATGTTTATAGAAAAACAAAAAACAGAAAAATGAAGAAAATCAAAATCAACCATAATCCTATCATCTCAAAAACCAGTCATTTCCAACACCCTCCTTTCTGACCTAGCTGCCTGTCCTCCCAGCTCACACTTGGTTACTCCTGACTAAAACAGGAACTTCCGTCCTGACAGCTCTCTACTTTCTCCTTATTTATCAGCCCCTGGTACCCCTTTTCCCCATCCCCAGCTTAAATTCCATCATATATCATGTCAACTCTCAAAAATGTTTTCACCTCCTTTGGCGCCACTGTCCTTCAAAACAGGGTTAAATATTTACTTTATGAGATTAATGACAAGAGTACCAAGCATAGTACCTAGAGTGAGATAAGAAGCACCCCCCCAAGCGGAAAAAAAAGAGAGTTGTTAAATAAAAACAAAAGAGATACCAACTTTCTGTGGCAGTGGCTTTCACCCAAGGATTACATCAGAACCACCCTGGTGGCTTTTTCAACACACATACACACACACACACTTGTACCTACTCACCCAGGAGAGAATCCAATTCTCTCATCATGAGGGATAAGCAGTTTACTCTACAAAATCAGCTAAACTATTCTTATATATACAACCTCTCCCTTTAGGATAGTGGTTTTCAACTGGGGGTGATTTTTCCCTCCAGGGGATATTTAGCAATGACTGGAGGTATTTTGCTTGTCATAGCTAGGGCAGTTGGGGGGCTACTGGCATCTCACGGGCAGAGGCCACGATTACTGCTAAACATCCTACAATGTACAAGACGGTTCCCCACAACAAAGAAGTATCCAGCACACAATGTCAACAGTACCAGGGTTGAGAGACCCCACTTGTTAGCCTCTAATCTACAGAAAAAATGCAGTCACACTTATTTCCATAAGCAGCCTTAGGGGAAAAGATTGGAATATAACTGTCACTAAGAAAACTTTTTCTAGGTAAACGATACTGTCTTTATCAATTGCTTTCATCTCACAATAAGATATGTTGATCTCTTAATAAGCTAACTCGAGGAATGAAATAGCAAAAAATAATATAGGGTTATAGTTAACATAACCAATCTATGAAGTATGTGAATCTTCTTTTGGCGTATCACTTCCAATAGTAATAGTTATTGTTTTACAAAACAGAATACTACTTACAGGACACCCTAATATTTCAATTACCTTTCTAGTCGGAGACTCAAAATCTTCATCAGCTGCTTCAGATTTCTTAGACCTTTTCTTAGATTTTTTGGGAGTCCTAATTCTGGTGAATTTCATTCTGAAAAAAAACCCAAAAAGGTATTCACAAACATTCATATGATTACAACGTGTAAGAATTTCAATTAAATACAGAAAAGAACCAGC